>NC_138066.1:1526274-1906169 GCF_964194185.1 Rhinolophus hipposideros | reverse complement strand
CTAGAGCACAAACTTATGTTGCCTCCTGCCCGAACTCTAGGGCCTAGCACCGGGAGTGGCACAAAGTAGGTGCTCAATAAGTGTTTGTTGAATAAATGAATTATTGTCTGAAACACTCGTCCTTGGTTACTTCCTTGCTCTTCTGGTCCAGACTTAAATTTATATCACCTACTCCAGACAGCCTTCCGTGATTCCTCCTCTGGGTTTCCAGAATTTTTCTGCTTACAATCATCTTGCCTCACAAGTGTAGCAGCCCAGTCACTGGGACCCCACGCCTCCCCTTCAATGGCTCTGGAAGCCTCGATGGTGGCTGGTGAGTCTCGAAGGCCCCGCCCAAGAAAGCTGGCACTTCACTCCGGTAGAGATTTAAGCAAAGGTTAGTGGAGGTGGAGGCGGGGTGGGCAAGGAGCTGGACAGCAGCTCCCCGACAGCGACACGAGGCCCCGGCCCCGCGGGGACAGGGACGGCATGAGGTGGGGGGGGTCTGGTATTTCCAGAGACCCTCCCGGTAATATGTGGGGTTGGAAGGAAGGTGGACCGGTGTGGGATCTGCCTTGGGAAGGAGCGCAGGAATGGTCCGGGCACTTCCTGCAGCGCGGTTCTCTGGGGCTCCCTGACCCTGACCCCGGCCCCCCCCTGGGGCTTTGCGGTCACCCCTGTGAACCCTCTAAATAGGCTTCTGAGGTTCTGTTCAATCTCCACTTTCCAGAGGAAGAAAGCTGAGGCACAGAGCGGACCAGTGGGGTTACACTGCTTCCAGCATTTCAGCGACCCACGCTCCAGGACCAGGCTGCTCCCTCCAGGTCCCCGGCCCCCATCAGGGCTGTTCACCCACAAACCCCTTCCATCCTAGTGGTGGCTGCTGCTCCTGGCAGGGTTCCTGGAAAGGAGGAGGGGCGTGGAGGTGGAGACTGAAGGGGAGGTGGTTGCCGGACTGACCTCCAGCCCCATAAAGAGCAGACCACCATGCCTGACCACTGGGCCGGCCAGCGGATGCCAGCCCACCCTGCTGGCACGTCTCAGCCCCCCTTCTCCCTGCAGTGCCATCCTCTCTGGCCTCAGCCCTCACAAGGGTGCTGCCACAGAAAGGTAGGTGCTCTGTTTCCCAGCACACAGGTGAGACAATCAGCCCCATTTCACACTGTGGAGACTAAGGCCCAAGACCAGCAGGGACACTCATTTATTCTCATACTTATTCACCCAGTACGTTGACTGAGAAGTCAGAGCCCATCTTTGGCTGGACTCCATCTGCCCCAGTTCAAATCCTGCCTGCACTGCCTACTCGCTGTAGGACTTTTGGACAAGTTGCTTTGCTTTTCTGGACCCAAATTCCCTCTTCTGTATGATGGGGATAAGGCTGGGCCTGGCTCAGGAGACTGGGGTGAGAAGTAAGTTGATCGGTGTAAACTACTGTGCCCAGCACATAGTGTGTTCTCAGTAAATGTTGGTTATTACAATAGAAACATGTTCAGGCCTCCCCCACCTTCAAACCAAAAGTCTCTCCCCTGGACCTTCACCCCTCCACTGACTCCTGCCCAGCCTCTCCTTTTCCCTCCTCTTCTCAATTCTATCAAATACCCATCTTCTGTAAAGTTAAGAATGTGTTTGACTACAAAAAACAGAAAACGGATGATAGTAGCTTAGACGAATACGAGTTTGTTTTCCCCCATTCCAGTGAGCTTGGAGATCAGCAATTGCTGGCATTGTTTTACGAGGGCAAAGATGTGAGGGCCTGTGCCTCCGCAATTCTCTTGGCTTTTTCCCCTGGCTTGCAAGATGGCTACTGCTGCTCCCGCATTGCATCTGTGTTCACATTAAAGACAGGAAGGAAGAGGAACGGTTAAGTTTAGGGTTAACTGGAAGCATTTGTCCCTTTTATCATGAAGAGAAATAATTTCCCAGGACCTCCTATCCGCCCCCCCCCCCCCACACACACACACTCCGTAGATCTAATTGGCTAAACCTGTATTACAAGTAAGACCGCTCCTAACTTCCAGGGAGACTGGGAAAGTGAGTCATTTCTCTTTTCAAGCCTCTGTAGCGGAAGGCAGCCGGGGAGAGGGGGACTGGGAAGGCAGCCAGGTCAGTCAGCCAGTGTCATCTGCCACGTCTTCCCCTCCGTCTCCCTGGAGCTCCGCCATCCCCAGGCCATGCTCTCCATAGTCACTGGACCTCCTCCCTCATCCAACCCCATTTCCATTTCTCTTTGGCAATCAGAAGCTCTGACAACTCTAGGCCTGCACTCCTACAGGGCAATAATCTGTTAGTACAGGGTAGGTCTGCCCCTTTAGGTAGGAGACGACGGTTTGCCTCAGTCGCCACCACTCCCTAATGTCTCACAGTTGATTATTTCAGTCATTCACATTTCTTGCCTGGCCCTTGTGGTGCTGGAATTTGAACCCCTGAATGAATGTATTTATTTTCCCTTCCCTGTCCTCATTTCAGGGAGCTAACACACAAAAATATCCCTTTTAGGTATTTCATAGCAAAAAGTTTCAACCACAGACCCTAGAAATCCAATTCCCCCTTCTAGGGGTAAATGATGTAATCAATTCCTTGTTAAAAACTAGAGATTTTATGCACATATAGGCAAATCTACCTATATTTTCTATCCTCCTATCTCCTTTTCAACTCAAATGTTCTACAGGCGATGAGACTGACGCCTGGGGCGAGGCGGCCCCCGGGTCCAGACCACTCATTCCAGGTGGCTGCCCCCTGCCAGGCCCACAGGCCCCTCTCCCCCCATCTCTTCTCTCAGGATAACGCTGCCTCAGCCTCTCTTGCAGCGCACAGACCTCCTGGAAGTGCAGGCCTCACCTCCCCCCTGCAGGAACTGGAAGTCCTGACCCCCGTCGGTGACAGCAGTTCTGCCCTTATCCCCGCTGCACGGGACGCGGGATGGGTTGTCCAGAACCTTGCTCGGACGGCCTCCGAGCGGGGTGGGAGGAGCTGGGACGTGGGGCGGGTGGCGCGGGCCTGGGCGTGCCAGCAGGCGGCCGGGTGGGAGGCCGCCCCGCGCACGTCAGAGGCTGATGCTCCCAGAAGCGCTGCTCCTGGTGGACGGGCTGCTGCAGCCGCCGGCTTTACCCGCCTTATCTCCCCCTTGCGCTCCACGCGCGGTGCCGACCAGATCCTGCCCCTGTCCAAGTCGTGGGTCGCCGGTCCTGGAGACCTCGGGGTCCTTTGCAGTTCTCTCCACCAGGTCCCCTCCCACTCATGTCTCCAGGATACAGTTAAAATGTCATCCGGGAAGCCTGCCCTCATCCTGCTTCCCTCCCTGGGCTGGTCAAGGTCTCCTCTGGCCTCGGCGTCCGCATCCTGCCCCCGCGCCCCTTGCGCGGCCGCTCGGCTCCTCTCGCTCGGGGTCCGCGCGCCGGCGGCACCCCCTGCTGCACGCGCGCCCCCTGCTGCACGCGCGCCCCCTGCCGCACGCGCGCCCCCTGCCGCACGCGCGCCCCCTGCCGCACTGCGCGCCCCCTGCCGCACGCGCGCCCCCTGCCGTACGCGCGCCCCCTGCCGCACTGCGCGCCCCCTGCCGCACTGCGCGCCCCCTGCCGCACGCGCGCCCCCTGCCGCACGCGCGCCCCCTGCTGCACTGCGCGCCCCCTGCCGCACGCGCGCCCCCTGCCGCACTGCGCGCCCCCTGCCGCACTGCGCGCCCCCTGCCGCACGCGCGCCCCCTGCCGCACTGCGCGCCCCCTGCCGCACGCGCGCCCCCTGCTGCACTGCGCGCCCCCTGCCGCACGCGCGCCCCCTGCCGCACGCGCGCCCCCTGCCGCACTGCGCGCCCCCTGCCGCACGCGCGCCCCCTGCCGCACTGCGCGCCCCCTGCCGCACGCGCGCCCCCTGCTGCACTGCGCGCCCCCTGCTGCACTGCGCGCCCCCTGCCGCACGCGCGCCCCCTGCTGCACTGCGCGCCCCCTGCCGCACGCGCGCCCCCTGCTGCACTGCGCGCCCCCTGCCGCACGCGCGCCCCCTGCTGCACTGCGCGCCCCCTGCTGCACTGCGCGCCCCCTGCCGCACGCGCGCCCCCTGCCGCACGCGCCCGGATCCCAGCGGGGTCTCCTGCCGCGCAGGCCCCTCGCTGCCCCGGGCGCCGCCCGGCAGGCGTCGGAGGGTCCAGACGACCGAAGGAGGCTGGGAATCGGGGAAGAGCGTCGGAGGGGCCTCGGCCGTGGGGCCACAGACCTGGCCCAAACCCCTGCCCGGCCTTGTCCCCTCCGTGGAGCCGGGCAAACAGCCTTCCCGCGCAGCCTGTTGCCTTTTCTGCAAAATGCCTTCCCCGACCATTTCCCGAGTCTCTACTGTGTGCTAAGGACTGAACTGGGCACGGGGACTACAGCAGTGACAGGGATGAGCAGAGTCACCGCCTCAGGAAGCAGACGCGGAGGGGACAGGCCACAAACAAACGAAAACAAAGTATAACGTCAGTCCTACCGCACAGGCTGAGTGCTGTAAAGAAAGAACCTGGGAAGGACCAAGAGAGCCCCAAGTGACACTTGGGGTGGCATGCTGTAGGTGGCCTGACCGGGGTGTGATGACATCAGCGTCCCCCCAATGGGCTTCCGTGGGGTGGCGTGGGTGTGCAACACGCAGCCCCTCACCCCACACAGGGGCCGCTCCTCCCAGTTCTCTGGGGGCTCCTCGGCTCATTCCTCCTCTGACCTGTGACTGTCGGGCACCCCTAGGCACATCCTGGCCCTTTTTTCTGTCTACACTAACTCCCAGGGTGGCCTCAATCTAGAGGCTTCAAACGTCAGCTCTGCCCTGGCGATCCCTAAAATGTCATCCTCAGACCTGCTATCACCCTTCAACTCCAAGCTCATGCTCCTAAATCTCCACATCTGAAAGCAAGCTCCTTCTCTCCCATAGACTCATTCCACACTTCATCTTCTCCATCTCCGTAAAACTCCCTCCTGCCACCTGTGCCCCCAGTCTCATCCCCACCCCAGCCCCACGTCCCTCCTCTTCTCAGGACCGTTAGGGCTCCCTGCTCACTCACAGCCTTACCATGGTCTACACAGCCATCCCTCAGGGGCAGAGCCAGGCTTCAAGGGGCTGAAGCTTCTGTCATGGAGGAAGCCCCTTCAAGAAAAAAGAATACAACCTTACAAATACAAAAAGAGAAATCTGGAGTGAAAGGCAGTCAGAATTAAAGAGAGTGGTCTTAACCAATTTTGAGTAAGACAGCTTGAATGTCTGGTGTGACCACTTTGGAAACCAGCCCATTGAAGTAGATAGAGCTCGTGGCCACCCCCCCCAGAGCCAGCAACTCCACTGCGTCAACACCCACAGGAATGTGCAGGTGTGTGCACCAAAAGGCAAGTTCTAGAATGTTCCCAGCACTACTCAGAATAGCCCCACACCGGAATCAATTGAATACCCATCAGCGAGGAGGCCAGGTGGGTGGTGGCCAGTTCATACCACAGACAATGGAGCAACAGGAATAAATGATACCAGCAAGGGGACAAGTGCACACTGTGACTCCAGTCGTGTGAAGTTCAAAACCAGACGAGCTACCTGGGCTGCGAGAGGTCGGGATAAGTGGTTACCGGGGGTACTGCTGGGAGGGGTGTCAGGGAGCTGGTCAGAGTCTGTTTCTCGATCTGCTGCTAGTTCCTCTGTGAAAATTCATTGCACCCCTTTCTGTGTGCATATTATACTTCACTAAAAAAGTTTCCTAAGAGAGTAAAATGAATTAAATATAGTAAATTAACGAAATGGTATGAAATGAAATGAAACACATTACATCTCAATAACTGACCTATGTTTCTTGAAGATGTGTAAATTGGCCTTCTGATGGTTTGGCATAAGCCACATGGAGTTTTAGAAAAGGATTGACTTACTTTTTTCATGTTGACAAAAGCATGTCGCCATGTGACCACACTGCAAGGATCCCACCAGTGCCCTGGGCACCTGGGCAGGTGAGGGGACTGCAGCTGAGCCTCACTAGCTTCTCAGTGAACATGCCCCATCCCCTCCCGGCTGCATCTCCCACCCTCACCCCTTCTCCCCCACACCCGCTCCAGCCACACTGCCCCTCAAACCCCCAGGTACACTCCTACCTCAGGGCCACTGTACCTGCTGTTCTCTGCCCAGAACACCCTTCCCCAAATCTTCTATGTCTCTCTCACCTCCTTCAGGTTTCTGCTCAAATGTCGCCTCTGCGGGGAGGCCTTCTCTCACCACCCTATTTAGGATTATACCCTCCCCTTCTCCTTACCTCCTTTCCCTGTTTGACAGTTCTCCATGGCACTTATTGTCCCTTGCCAACACCTGACTTGTGTTATGGTCCATCTGCCACGCGAGAAGGTATACCTGTGAGTGCAGGGAATCCATCTGTCTTCCGCACAAACAGTAGATGCCCCATGAGTGCTGGGTTATAGACGTCGGAGCTGGCCCCGGTCAGTGCCAGGCCTGGGCAGAGTGGTGCTTCTCACTCAGCCACCCAGGCCTCCACAGACACGTCCAGATGTCGGCTGTGCCCTGCACGGCCATCTCATGCCGGTCCCAGGGGGGACCCCACACTCTGAGACACCACAGATCAAAGGGGGGCTACCTGGGAGGCCATGGAGTCCGAAGCCTGGGGCGGGTGTGGGAGAGGCTTTCTAGAGACGGCAGCACACATACACCCAAGACTTGGAAATTGGCAACTACAAGGAGGAAGGGTGTTCCCAGCAGAAGGAACAGCAGTGGGAAGGCATGGGGCATTAAGGTTCTTCAAGCAGTTCAGGTGGCTGGAGAATACAGTGCGAGTGGCAGGATGAGGCCAGGCAGGGACCAGGTTCAAAAAGACTTGGGGACCAGGCCAAAGGGCTTAGATTTCGTCCTGGGGCTGGAGACGTGTTGCACCCTAGTGGTTAGCACACGGGCGCTGAGCCCCACCCCCCAGGTGGGAATCCTGCTTCGGTTGCTTACCAGCAGTGAGATATTGAGTAAGCGACTTGACCACTCCATGCCTCAGTTTCCCTACCTATAAAATCGACGTCATGACACCTCAGAAGGATGTTGATGAGCAAGGACATTTGGAGCACGTATCCAGTACATGTTCAATAAATGGTAGCTGTGATGGTTACATTCATGTTTACTTTCCTCCACTGGGAGAAAATGTGGGGGGTAATTACAACTATTAGTATCGTTAACCTTCATTGAGTTGTTAGTGTCTCAGTTTGGGTTCTCCTGAGATGGACCCTGAGACAAGAATTTGGGTGCAAGGAGTTTCTTTGGGAGGTGACCCTCAGGTGGGGGGCAATGAGATGAGGACGGCAGGAGAGCACAGAAGGAGCAGGTCCCTGCTGCAGGCACGGGCGTCTCAGTGCCACCGGAGGCCTGAGAAGCCAGTACAGCACACCTCATAATCGTCGCATCGAGAGCTGGGAGGGTGGCATTTGTCCGCATGGGCTGAAGTTTGCTCTTTGCCCTTCCCCTGGGCTGCGCATTCTCCTGCAGCCAGAGGAAGCCTTCAGGTGCTGGCTGTAGGAAATAAAAATGAAGGACCCCAAGTTCAATTTGAACTACTGGTTAACAATGAATAATTTGTAGTATAAGTTATGTCCCATGCAATGTTTGAGACATACTAAGGAATGACTCACTGTTTGTCTGAAAATCAAATTTATCTGGGTGTCCTGTGTTTCATCTGACACCCTTTTGATATGGGAAGCCATATGGGTGTGTGGGAAGCAAGAGGTTGGCAGCCGGGGTTGTCTGCGGCCGTTAGCTAGCAGCCTCCGTTTTCTTCCGTGTGGCTTTTTCCACGTGGCTTCTTGGGCTTCCTCACCGCATGGCAGCTCATTCCAAGAAGGATCATTTCAAGAAGCGGGAATCAGAAACTTCTAGTTCTCTTGATGTCTTGACCCAGAAGCCCCAGAACATTACTTCTGGTGCGTTCTATTGGTCTGGTCAAGCCCAGATTTAAGGGGAAGGGAAACAGTCTTCACCTGTTGATGTGGGAACCGCACATGTGCCCATGAAGGAGAAAAACTGCTGGTGGCTGTCGTGGGAGACAATCTACAGTGGGAAGGCATTTCCTTCTTAATTCTTCAGTCTGTTGATGGCCAGGTGAAATCTCTGCATGGTACCAGGGCAATTACAAATCTTCTCAAACTTTTTCCAGTTATGGGTTGCGACCCCTTAGTGAGTTATAAAATCAATGTACTGAATCCAAACTAGTAGCTGAAATTTTTTGCTTTTTAGTTTGCAACTTCTGAACATGCAGAAGAACCAAAAGTACTGTACAAGCCTCCGTGGATTGTCACTCAGCTTCAACCCCCTACCAACATGTTTTATACGTCTACATACACCTGCATTTGAGTATTTTTAAAAATAACATAGATTGAATAAAATATGCTACAAAACATCAGAAAAATAAGGGTATTATTTCGTGCAATTTCTGTTTCATCTTTGTATGTGTCTCCTGGGTGGGCATGTGGATGTGTTTGGAAAACTGTCCTCTTCTCCTCGGCTAATCTCCCTCTACACAAAGAGCAGGCCATGCACAGCTTCGGTGAGAAGCTGTTAGTCCCATTGTCTTCTTTTCTTGTAGTTTCAGTGTAGGGCGGGTCCAGGCCTTTCCCTGGGTTCCGCGTGTGCGCGGCCGGGCACTGAGCAGCCCTTGCTCCCCACGCAGCCCGGGCGCCCGCCGCCCCCGCCCGCTCCTGCGGCGGGGACACCTGTAGTACCGCGCCCCGCCGCGAGAGGGCAGGGGCGGCCTGCAGCCCAGGGGCTGCCGCAGGCGGGGACTGGGGACCCTGCAAAGAGCCAGGAGCCTTCGGGAACAGCCTCGCGTCCTGACCCGCAGCGACGTGGCGTGGACCTCTCCTTTCCACTGCCTAGGCGGCCTCCACACCCCTGTCCCGAGTAAAATGGGTTACTGTAAGGATTAAATAGTGTGACTATGACGTACCTCGTTTATGAGCCCGTTGCCCCCCAATTGCATCTCAGATCGGAACTGTGGGCCTCCCACGAGGGCTTTGGGCCATTCAATGAACTAGAAGAACTTAATGAATTGTTGTTTAGCAGGTGCGAGCCGTGGAAAGCTTGTGAGCAGGGGAATGATATGATGAAAAAGGCGGGGGGAATGAAAAGAAAAAGAAAAAAAAGCTCTTTAAAATAAAAGCTACCTGGGCATCAAATATATGGTGATGGAAGGAGAACTGACTCTGGGTGGTGAACACACAATGGGATTTATAGATGATGTAATACAGAATTGTACACCTGAAATCTATGTAAATTTACCAACAATTGTCACCCCAATACATTTAATTTAAAAAAATAAATAAATAAATAAAAGCTACCTATAATCCTATTCCTCGTCAATAACCACAGTGGGTGTTGGTAGAAAGCCTTGCAATCTGGTGTGTGTTTCCCCCACTGACAACACATATACACAAATATAAATATATGAATATTTGCTCACAAACCCAGGGATGCAAGAAATGTCACATTATTTCATTTTTAGTTTTTTTAAACTTTAAATGGTGACTGTTGCTTTTATAAAACTAATGCATGCGCAACAGAAAAAAAATCCGAGCAACTGACAAACGACAAAGAAAATAAGCATTGATCGTCATAAGTGGGATGTTATGTTTCATGAATAATGCTGTAGCATTCTCCTTACCCCATCTTATCCCACAGGCTACGTGGATAGACCCACAGATGTGCTGATTAAGACTGGCATCATGATGCTATTTTGTTCTATGTACAGTTAGTGGCTTGCTCGTGTGTGTGTTTAAATTAATACTTTGTGGGGGGCAGTTTTAGGTTTAAAGAAAAACTGAGCATATTTTCCTATTATTGAAAGTTTACATTATAATGTGGTACATGTGTGATAATTGATGAGCCAATATTGCTATGTAATTATTAAATAAAGTCCATAGTTAACGTCAGGTTTCACTCTTTGTGTTGTACATTCTGTGGATTTAGACAACTGTGTAATGACTTGCAGCCACCATTATGGTGTCATACAGACTAGTTTCAATGCCCTAAAACCCCCTATGTTCCATCTGTTCATCCTTCCCTCCCTCTGGACCCCTGGAAACCACTGATCTTTCCACGGCTCTATAGTTTTGCCTTTACCAGAATGTCATATAATTGGAAAAGTCATCTAGATGCTTTCCCTATATCTTCTAGGCAGTTTATAGCTTTACGTTTTACATGTACATCTATCATCCATTCTGAGTTAATGTTTGTGAAAGGTAAAGGTGTAAGGTCTGTGTCTAGGTTCTTTTTTCTTTTCTTTTCTTTTCTTTGCATGTGGATGTCCAGTTGTTCCAGCACCATTTGTTGAAAAAACTTTCCTTTCTCCACTTTTTCCTTTTGCTCCTTTGTCAAAGACCAGTTAACTATATTTGTGTTGGTCTAGGTCTGGGCTTTCTATTCTGTTGCATTGATTTATTTGTCTATTCTTTTGCCAATGCCACACTGTCTTGATTGCTGTCGCTTTATAGTAACAGATAATGTTAGCCCTCTGAGTTTGTTATTCTCTTTCAATACTGTAGTAGCTATTCTGGGTCTTTCTGCCGTTCCATGTAAACTTTAGAATTAGTTTGCTGGTATTCACAGAATAACTTGCTGGAATTTTGATTTGGATTACGTTGACTCTATAGACCAAGTCGGTAAGAAATGACATTTTTACAATATTGAGTCTTCCTATTCACGGACATGGAATCTCTCTCCTGTTTTGTGCCAGTCTCAGTCTGTTGATAGGAACAGTATCGACTAGAAATACCTGGGTGGGGGAGGGGCACTCACCTGGACCTCAGTGAGCTTCACGCAGACATCCCCCCTTTCTAAACCAATGCTACAACTGGATGAACTCCTGTAGTTCTTACAATGATTGCAAGACACCTTGCAGGCTTATTACGCACTTACAAGACCTGGAAATAACACAGCACACGTGATTTTTGTTCTTTAGCTTATTGATATGATGAATTACGTTAATTAATTTTTGAATGTAGAAGCACCTTGCATACCTGGGGGGAAAGTCCCATTTGGTCATTGTAGTCACACAACAGCCTAGCCAACTGTCCCTTTATGTCTTTCCTTAAGGAAAGAAGAGTCTGTGAGATTGTATCTTTCTGGGACTCTGTTCCATCCTTGTGTTTACACCTTATGTCTCTCTGTCTGGTCCCTAAAATATGGTTTGCAACCAAAGACGGGTAAGATATCTCACGGGAGATACAACCTAAGCCAGGCGGAACCGAGTGGGGACCCCAATAGAGCTGCCTCGGACAGGTATGGGAAGGGGCCTTGCCTCCCCTTCCCCCTGCTTGGGAAAGTCTATTGCTGCCCTGGCTTTCCCCTTGCACCTGTTTCCACTTATCTCAATGGAGTTGTTACAGTGTGAGAGACTTGACCCTGAAAAGGTACATACTTTAAGTAAAAACATCCTGGGACCTTGTGCTTCCGCTGTTTACAGACAAAGGGTAATTGGAATAAACATTTTTCTGTTATGATGTCTGAGTCTCACAGACCGTGTAAGAAACAATGTTACTTTCTTGTATTTGTACCTATCAATAAGAGCCTCCAGCCGGCTTTATTCTGGGCTCCAGTCCTCTGAGACTGAGAGACCCCTGGCCTTCGGAGAGATTTAACTGCATTAAGTCTCTGTTTCTTTCTTTCTTAAAAACTTAACCCAAACCGCCCCTTCTCGCATCCTCACTGCCCTTGTTGCCCGGGGCCGCGACAGGTCATAGTGTATAATTCCTCGTGCACATTGTTAGACTTGATTTGCTAATATTTTGCTGAGAACTTTTGAATCTGTGTTCATGAGAGATATTGGTCTTTTTCTTTTCTCTTTTTTTTTCTTGTATCGTCTTTTTCTGGTTTGGGATTATGGTGATGCTGGCCTCATAGAATGAGTTGGAAAGTGTTCCCTCTGCTTCTATCTTCTGAAAGAGATAGTAGAGAATTGATATAATTTCTTCCTTAAACATTTGGTAGAATTCACCAGTGAATGCATCTGAGCTGATGCCATCTGTTTGGGAAGGTTATTAACTATCGACTCAATTTCCTTCGTACATATAAGCCTACTGAGATGATCTATTTCTTCTTATGTGAGTTTTGATAGATTATGTCTTTCACGTACTTGGTTTATGTCATCTAGGTTATCAGATGTGGGGACATAGAGTTGTTCATAATATTTATTATCCTTTTAATGTCCCTGGGATCAGTTGTGATGGCCCCTCTCTCATTTCTAATATAAATTTCTGTCTTCCCTTCTTTTCTTAGTTAACCTGGATAAAGGTTTATCAGTCTTACACATACTTTTAAATAATCAGCTTTCGGTTTCATTAATTTTTCTCTATTGATTTCCTGTTTTAAATTTTATTGATTTCTGCTCCAATTTTTATTATTTTTTTAATGCTTACTTTTGATTTAAGTTATCCCCCCTTTTTTTAGATTCCTAAGGTAGAAGCTTAGATGATTGATTTTAGATCTTCTTTTTTCAAATAACGTTTTATTTTTCAATTACATTTGATATACAATATTATTTAGAGATGTACAACACAGAGATTAGACATTTATATAACTTACAAAGCAATCTCCTCCGTAAGTCTAGTACCCATTTAATACCATATATAGTTATTGCAATATTGTTGGCTATATTTCCTATGAGGTGCGATAAAAAAATACAGTGAATGCTGCTCCGAGAGCCATCCAACGGAAAGGCCGGGATCTTCAATACGGGAAGTGGAAGCGGTGGGTTGAACCTTGGTAACTGTGACAAGTTTCACCTTGTTTGGTGCAGTCAGTTGGTTGTGAGCCACCCTCGAACAATGCATTAACATGAAATTTTGTTTCACACTGCAAAAAAGTGCTAGATAAATACAGGAAACGTTAAAACTAGTTTATGGTGATGCTGCAGCAACCACGAAGACGGTTTACAAGTGGTCCAAGCGATTTCATAATGATTGTGAATCAGTTGAAGAAGAGGAGCGATCAGGAGGACCTTCAACCTCAAAAACCCAAGAGAATGTTGAAACGGTAAGTGAAATGATTCGATCGAACAGGGAAATTTCTGAGGATCTGAACATCTCTTATGGTTCTGTTTAAAGTATTTTAACAACAGATTTGAACATGAGGCAAGTGAGTGTGAAATTTTTTCCACACGTTTTGACTGTCGAACAAAGCAACAGCATTTGTCAATTTCGTTGGAGTTGTGCGATTGTACCACTTCAGAGTCCAGCTTTTTAAGACATGGGAGATGACACTTGGGTCTATGGTTATGATCCTGAGACGGTTCAGAGTTCTCAATAGAAATCACCACCTCAATCAAGAGCTACTTGTAGCATTGAGGTGATTTTAATTGTGTTTTTTGACCTTGGTGGAATTGTGTGAGCTGAATTTGTACCCAGGATCACTACGGTGAACTCGGAATATTATAACATAAGGGCTTATTAGAGCGTTTGAGAAATGATAAGTGTAGAAAACAGCCTGAGAAATGGGCAAACGGTTTCATCCTCCATCATGACAATGCTCCGTGTCACACATTGCTTCTGGTATATGGCAATTTCTGTCAAATAAAAACATTACGGTATGTCCTCATCCACATTATTTACTGGATCTGGCACCATGTGACTTCTGGCTCTTCCCCAAAGTCAAAATCACCATGAAAGGAAAAGGTTTTGAATCGATTCATGGTATCGAGGCAGCCACTACAGCGCAACTAAAGACACTCATGAAAGAGACTTCCAGAACTGCATCAGAAAGTGGCAAAAACAATGGGATAAGTGTGTTTGAAGCAAGGGAGAGTATTTCGAGGGGAATTAATGGCAATGTGTCTTTTACTGTAACATTTTTTTTTAATTTAAACATTCACCATATTATTTGATCATACCTTGTATGCCGTACATGACACCCCCGTGACTGTTTTATAACTGGCAATTTACACATCTTAATCCTTTTCCCTTTTTCACCCCTCCCTACAACCCCCACCCATCCGGCAACCATCACAATTTTATCTGTATCTGAGTCTGTTTCTCTTTTGTTTGTTCATTTATTTTGTTCTTTAGATTCCACATATAAGTGAAACCATATGGTGTTTGTCTTTCTCTGACTTATTTCACTTAGCAAAATGCCCCGAGGTCCATCCATGTTGTCACAGATGGCAAGATTTCATTATGTTTTATGGACAATTAATATTCCATTGCATATATGTACCACCTTTTCTTTATCCATCATCTATCGATGGACATTTAGGTTTATTCCATATCTTGGCCATTGTAAATAATGCTACAACAAACATAGGGGTGCACATGTCTTTTTGAATTGGTATTTTGGGTTTCTTTGGGTAAACACCCAGAAGTGGAATTGATGGTCCTTTTTGTCTCTTGTTATAACTCTTGTTTTAAAGTCTATTTTGTCTGATATAAGTATTGCTACCCAGCTTTTTTCCCGAAATATTTTTCTCTATCCCTTTACTTTCAGTCTTTGTGTATCTTTCACTCTAAAGTGGGTCTCCTGTTGGCAGCATATGTAAGAGTCTTGTTTTCTTATCCATTTAGACACCCTATGCCTTTTGATTGGAGCATTTAATCCATTTATATTTAAAGTAATTAGTGTTAGGTGCATAGTTATTACCATTTTATTATTCGTATTTTTAGTTTTTTTCCCCCCTTCTTCCTAAACAAGTCCCTTTAACATTTCTTGTAACACTGGTTTGGTGGTGATGAATTCCTTTAGCTTTTTCTTGTCTGGGAAGCTCTTTATCTGTCCTTTGATTCTAAACTACAGCCTTGCTGGGTAGAGTAGTCTTGGTGGTAGGTCCTTGCTTTTCATCACTTTGAATATTTCCTGCCAATCCCTTCTGGCCTGCACAGTTTCTGTTGAGAAATCAGCTGACAGTCTTATCAGAGCTCCCTGGTATGTAATTAACTGCATTTATCTTGCTGCTTTTAAGATTCTCTCTTTGTCTTTAATCTTTGGCATTTTAATTATGATGTGTCTTAATGTGGGCCTGTTTGTTTCATGTTGTTTGGGACTCTCTGTGCTTCTTGGAATTGTATGTCTATTTCCTTTTCCAGGTTAGAGAAGTTTACTGTCATTGTTTCTTCAAATAGGTTTCAATCCCTTGCTCTCTCTCTTCTCCTTCTGATACCCCTATGATGCAAATGTTGGTAGGCTTCATTTTGTCCCAGAGGCCCCCTTAAACTATCCTCATTTTTTTGGATTATTTTTCTTTTTTCTGTTCTGATTGACTGTTTTCTGCTACTGTGTCTTCCAAATTGCTGATTCAGTCCTCTGCTTCATCTAATCTATTGTTGATTCCCTCTAATGTATTCTTCATTTCTGACTCTTGTGTTTAATGTTCTCTATCTCCATTTTTATGTTTCCTATCTCCTTGTTGAAGATCTCCCTGAGATCGATGAGCATCCTTATAACCAGTGTTTTGAACTCTGCATCTGGTGGATTGCTTGTCTCTCCATTTTGTTTAGTTCTTTTTCTGGAGGTTTGTTCTTTCATTTGGGATGTGTCTCCTCTTGCCTGCCAACCTATGTTTGTTTATATGTACCAGGTAGAGCTGCTATATCTGTCTCGGTGGAGTGGCCTTATGTAGTAGGTGTCCTATGGGGCCTAGCGGCACAGTCTCCTTGGTCACCTGCTCTGGGTATGTCAGGTGTGACCTTTGTGTCCCCTCCTCTTGTAGTTGAAACTTGATTGCTGTTGCACATCAACGGGAGGGACTGCCCTCAGGCTGATGGACTGTGAGGACTGGCTGTGACTACAGAAAAGGACCTGTTGTGCAGGAGACGACCCCACAGAGCAGGATTCGCTTTAGTGGGGCTCTAGTGCCAGCCACGTCTGCCCTTTTGGTGCTTTCATTTGCGGAGGTGTTTGGGTGTTGCGCTAACATAGTCTGAAGCTGGCCATGGATGTGTTCATTCTGGGGACCCCTGGGAGGGGTGCTGGTGCAGGCCAAGGTCAGCTCTGCCTGTCCCTGCCTGGGGCCACCTGGTATAAGCTACAAAGTGATCTGCAAATGTTGCCACTTGCTGGGTTTGGAGATGTCTGGAAGTGGCTAAACTGGAAACCAAGCCCGGCTGCCATTAGTGCAGGGTGTAGGACTGCTTAGCAAGAGGTACCTGACACACTGAGGCCAGATGCTGCTTGTTTGGGGCTTGTGAACCTTTGAGAGATTTTACGAAAGTCATCAGCACTAGCCAAGACAGGCCAGGCTTTTTGTATGGAAAAGCCACTAAAAGCAGCTTGGGTGGTCCCACACGTTGGGTGGGGTCACTAGGGCAGGACGAATGGTGTTAGCCAGGTTGATGGAGACTCAGATATGATGGTCACGTGCAGGTTGAGTGGAGGGAGAGCTCCACAAAGGAACAATAGTTTCTGTGAGCACTTCAGTCTCAGAGAAAGCTACACCTTCAGCCCTCGCTCTGCAGCCAGACAGTTCAGTTCTTTCCAGTATGTCTCTGGTGCTCCTTGAGCTGTTGCCCCAGCACTGGAGCCCAGAGTGAGTGAGTCTGTCAGCCAGTAAGTCTGGGCATGGGCTCTTTCAGAGGATGCCTGGATCTCTATGAACCTTCCATCTCACTCAATCCCCTCTGGTTTTCACATCCAGAAATTATGGGGACCTCTCTTCCCAGCACTGGAACCCTGGGATGGGGAGCCTGGTATGGGGCTGGGACCCCTCGATCCTCAGGGTGGACCTCTGCAGCCAAAAAATTCCTCCTGATTTTTAACTGCCACACATGGATGTGGGACCAGCCTGTTTCACGTTGCCTCCCTTTCTACCAGTCTCGACATGGTGACTTCCGTTTATCCTCAGTTATAGGACTTCTGCTCAGCTAGACTTCAGGTGGTTGTCAATGGTGGTTGTTCTATAGTTTAGTTGTAATTTTGCTGTGGTGGTGGAAAGAGGAGAGCACAGCATTTACCTACTCTGCCATCTTGACTGGAATTCCTTCTATTCTAATATATGCATTCAATGCTATAAATTTCCCTCTCAGTATAGCTTCTGCTGCATCTCACATGTTTTGATGGGTTATAGTTTCATTTAGTTCAAAATATTTAAAATTTCCCTTGAGAATTCTTCTTTGAGTGTTATTTAGAAATCTGTGTTTAATCTCCTGTATTTTAAGGATTATACAGCTATTTTTCATTATTGATTTCCACTTTAATTCCACTGTGGTCCAACAGCAGATACTGTGTGATTTCTATTTGTCAAGATGTATTTTATGGCCCAGAATGTCGTATATCTTGCTAAATGTTCCGCGTGAGCTTGAGAAGAATGTATATTCTGCTGTTGGATAAAGTATTCTCTAGCTGTCAAGTAGATCCAGTTGATTGGTAATAGTGTTCAGTTCAACCATGTCCTTACCCATTTTTTTGCCTGCTGGATCCGTGAAGTACTTGCAGGGGGGTGTTGAAGTCTCCATAGAAGAATGGGTTCATCTATTTCTCCTTGAAGTTTTATCAGGTTTTGCCTCGTGTATTTTGATGCTGTGTTGTTAGGTACATACACATTAATGAATGCTATGTCTTTTTGGAGAATTGACCCTTTTATCATTATACAATGTCCTTTATTCCCAATAATTTTCTTTGCTCTGAATTCTGCTCTGTCTGAAATTAGTATGCCCACTCCAGCATTCTTTTGATACTGCTAGCATGGTATCTTTATCCATTCCTTTACTTTTAATATCTCTGTGTCTTTATATTTAAATGAATTTCTTGTAGACGAAATATACTTGGGTCTTTTTTATCCACTCTGACAGCTTCTGTCTTCTAACTAATATATCAGAACATTAATATTTAAGATGATTATCGATAAAGTTGGATTAATATCTACTGTATTTGTTACTGTTTTCTATTTGTCATCTTTCTTCTTTGTTCCCTTACTATCTTCCAATTGGGTATGTATGTATGTACGTATGTATGTATTTATATTTTTCCAATTATAGTTAACATTCAATATTATATTAGTTTCAGGTGTACAGCATAGTGGTTAGACACTTATATGACTTAGAAAGGGATCCCCCCAATAAGTCTAGTACCCACCTGGCACCATACATAGTTATTACAATATTATCGACTACATTCCCTATGCTGTACTTTACATCCCTGTGACTATTTTATAATTGCCAATTTTACCTTTAATTCCTTCACATTTTCACTCCTCCCCCAACCTCCTCCTATCTGGCAACCATCAAAATTTTCTCTGTATCTATGAGTCTGTTTCTCTTTTGTTTGTTTACTTTATTTTCTTAGATTCCACATATAAGTGAAATCATGTGGTATTTGTCTTTCTCTGTCTGACTTATTTCACTTAGCATAATACACTCTAAGTCCATTGAAGTCACAAACGGTAAGATTTCATTCTTTTCAAAGCTAAGTAATATTCCATCATATGTGTGTGTGTGTGTGTGTGTGTACACACACACACACACACACACACACACACACTTTCTTTATCCATCATCTATTGATGGACTTTTAGGTTGCTTCCATATCTTGGCTATTATAAATAATGCTGCAATAAACAGAGAATCATATGTCTTTTTGAATTAGTGTTTTGGATTTCTTTGGATAAATACCCAAAAGTGGAATCCCTGGGTCACAAGGTAGTTCTATTTTTAATTTTTGAGGAACCTCCATACTGTTTTCCACAGTGGCTGCATCAATTTACAATTTCACCTACAGTGCACAAAGGTTCTTTTTTCTCCACATCCTTGCCAACACTTGTTTCTTGATTTTTTGATGGTAGCTGTTCTGACAGGTATGAGGTAATATCTCATTGTAGTTTTAATTTGCATTTCTCTGATGATTAGTGACATTGAGCATCTTTTCATATGAATATTGGCCCTCTGTAGATCCTCTTTAGAGACATGTCTATTCAGGTCCTCTAATCATTTTTTAATAGAATTGTTTGGTTTCTTGGTGTTAAGTTGTATGAGTTCTTTATAAATTTTGGATATGCACCCCTTTGTGCATATTTGTGACTATCTTCTCCCATTTGGTAAAATCTCTTTTCATTTTGTTGATGGTTTCCTTTGCTGTGCAAAAACTTTTTAGTTTGATGTAGTCCCATTTATTTATTTTTAAATTTTGTTTCACTTGTCCAAGGAGACAGATCCAAATATATATATATATATATATGTATGTATGTATGTATGTATGTATATGTATATGTATGTATATTACTAAAAGCAATGTCAGAGTTTCCTGCCTATTTATAGTTCTAGGAGTTGTGTGCTCTTGGGTCTTACATTTAAGTTTTTAATCCATTTTGAGTTTATTGTGTATGGTGTAAGAAATTGATCTAGTTTAATACTTTTTGCATGTATTTGTCCAGTTTTCCCAACACCATTTATTGAATAGACTGTCTTTACCCCCATTGTATGTTATTGCCTCCTTTGTTATAGATTAAATGATCATATAGGCATGGGTTTATTTTTCAGCTCTCTATTCTGTTCCATTAATCTGTGTCTGTTTTTATGCCAGTACCATGCTGTTTTGATTAGTATTGCCTTGTAGTATAGTTTGATATCAGGTACCACAACATCTCCAACTTTGTTCTTCATTCTCAAGATTGCTTTGGCTATTCTGGTTCTATATACATTTTAGGATTATTCGTTCTAGTTATGGGGAAAATGCCATTGGTATTTTGATACGGATTGCATTAAATCTGTAGATTGCTTTGGGTGGTATGGACATTTTAATGATGTTAATTCTTCCTATCCATGATCACCGTATATGCTTTCATTTATTTTTGCATTCAATCTTTTTCTTCAATGTCTTATAATTTTCCAAATACAGATCTTTTGCATACTTGGTTAAATTTATTCTTAGGTATTTTTTGATGCAATTTTTTTTGATGCAGTGCTTTCTTAATTTCTCTTTCTGATAGTTTGTTGTTCTATATAAAAATGCAACCAATTTCTGATTATTAATTTTGTGTCCGGCTACTTTACTGAATTCATTTATCACTTCTAATAGTTGTTTGGTGGACTCTAGCGTTCTCTCTAAATAATATCACATCATCTGCAAATAATGACAGTTTTACTTTTTCTTTTCCAATTTGGATGCCTTTTATTTCCTTTTCTTGTTTGATTGCGGTGGCTAGGACTTCCCAGTTGGGGATTTTCTATGATTCCATTTTTTAGTTCTTTCTTAGCATACTAGTTATTCTTCTTTCTAAAATCTTTTTTTCAGTGGTTGCCCTAGAGTTTGTAATATACATTTACAATGAATCCAAGTCTTCATTCAAATAACACCATATCACTTTATAGGTAGTGCAAAAACCTCTAACAGAGCATTCCCAATTCCTCCCTCCCATCACTTATAACATCGCTGTTATTCATTTCACTTATCCATAAACTATAATCACTGAATACGTTGTTGCTATTATTGTTAATCAAAAATAAGAAAAATAAATATTTCATTTTTCTTTCATTGATTCCTTATGTAAGTTCTTCCTTTATGCACAGCCAAGTTTGTGACCTACATAATTTTTCTTTATTCTGAAGAATTTCTTTTAACATTTATTACAGAGCAGATCTACTGGCTACAAGTTCTACCCCCTTCTCTCTCTCTCTCTCTCTCTCTCTCTCTCTCTCTATATATATATATATATATATATATATATATATATATACACACACACACACACACACACACACACACACACACACACTGGGGATGCCAAACAAATGGACAGTTTGGTCAACATTACTCCAGCAGTACTTCAATGTAATCAGAAGTGTCTGGATGCTGACGGTAACCACTTTGAGCACCTCTTGTAATTGCAGAAGTCAAACGTGACTTGTATTCATCTTTTGTTATTGGTATACATTAAGTATTACAATTTTAATAGTTTTTCCTTCCTTAAAATGTGTGTGTGTGTGTGTGTGTGTGTGTGTATATATTCTGACAATTTATATTTGCGAACTTGTTGCAACGATGTTGCAAATCTTTTTTTTTTTAAGAATTTTTATTGGGGAAGGGGAACAGGACTTTATTGGGGATTAGTGTGTACTTCCAGAACTTTTTTCCAAGTCAAGTTGTTGTCCTTTCAGTCTTAGTTGTGGAGGGCACAGCTCAGCTCCAGGTCCAGTTGCCGTTGTTAGTTGCCAGGGGCGCAGCCCACCATCCCTTGCAGGAGTCAAACCAGCAACCTTGTGGTTGAGAGGATGCGCTCCAACCAACGGAGACATCCGGGAGCTCAGCGGCAGCTCAGCTCAAGGTGCCGTGTTCAATCTTAGTTGTAGGGGGCGCTGCTCACCATCCCTTGCGGGAATCGAGGAATTGAACCAGCAACCTTGTGGTTGAGAGCCCACTGGCCCATGTGGGAATTGAACCGGCAGCCTTCGGAGTTAGAGCTCCAACCGCCTGGGCCACCGGGCCGGCCCTGTTAATCTTTTTGGATATCAGAGGGATTATTCATTATGAATTTGTACCAACTAGACAAATAGTTAACTAAGTTTACTATTTGGAAGTGCTGAAAAGGCTGCATGAAAAAGTTAGACAACTTGAACTTTTCACCAACAATTCATGGCTCTTGCATCATGACAATGCATCAGCTCACACAGCACTGTCGGTGAGGGAGTTTTTAGCCAGTAAACAAATAACTGTATTGGGACACCCTCCCTGCTCACCTGATCTGGCACCCAGTGACTGCTTTCTTTACCTGAAGATAAAGGAAATATTGAAAGGAAGACATGTTGATGACATTCAGGACATCAAGGATAATACGATGACAGCTCAGATGGTCCTTCCAAAAGTAGAGTTCCAAAATTGCTTTGAAGGGTGGACTAGGTGCTGGCGTCAGTGCATAACTTCCCAAGGGGAGTACTTCGAAGGTGACCATAGTGATATTCAGCAGTGAGGTATGTAGCACTTTTTCTAGGATGAGTTCGTGAACTTAATTGTCATAACTCGCGCGCGCGTGTGTGTAAAGGACGAAGGAGAACATTTTTAAGCATGGGACTCATTGCTGAGCAAAGGCTCAGAGCAGGGTTTATGTGTATCCCATGGAGCCGCAAAGAGCTGCAGGGAAGAATCAACAGGGGAGTGTTTGAAATATACCCATGCCTGTACCCCAGTGCAGACTAAATTAATTAGCGTTTCTGAAATAGCAAATTCCCTCAGTTTTTGTTTGCTGAGAAAATCTTTCTACCTCCTTCACTCTTGAAGGATAATTTCGCTGGACACAAAATTCTAGGTTGGTGGTTTTTTTGTTTGATATTTTAAATATTTCACTACACTCTCTTTTTGCTTGCATGGTTTCTGAAGAGAAGTTCAATGTAATTCTTACACTTGTTTCTGTATAGGTAAGATGTTTTCCCCACCGTCTTTGGTTTCTTTCAAGATTCACTTTGTCTTTGATTTTTCTGCCATTTGAATGTGATATGCCTAAATGTATATTTGTTGGTGTTTCTCCTGCTTCATGTTTCTGAACTTCCTGGATCCGTGGTTTCTATCTGTCATTAATTTTGGGAAAGTCTCAAGACATTATTGCTTCAAACATTTCTTCTTTCCTTTCTCTCTTTCTTCTCCTGGCATTCCTATTATGTGTATGTTATACCTCTTGTAGTTTTCCACAGTTCTTGGAAATTCTGTTCTGTGTTTTTACTATTTGCATTTGAGTTTTGGAAGTTTCTGTTGACATTTCTTCAAGTTCACTGATTCTTTCCTCGGCTGTGTTCAGTCTATTGATGAGCCCATCAAAGGTGTTCTTCCTTTCTCTTATTGTTTTTGCTTTCTAGCACTTCCTTTTGATTCTTTCTTAGAGTGTCCATCTCTGCTTGTGTTACCCATCTTTTCTTTCATGTTGTTGTTCTTTTTTTTTTTTTAAATTAGAGCCCTTAGCACATTAGTTATAGTTGTTTTGAATTCCTGGTCTGATAATTCCAACATCTCTGTGAGATTTGAGTCTGGTTCTTATGCTTGCTCTGTCTCTTTAAACTGTGTTTTTGTCTCTTAGCAAGTCTTGTAATTTTTTTGTTGAAAGCCAGACATGATATACTAGGTAAAGAGAACTGAGGCAAATAGATTTTCACTGTGAAGTTTTATGTTTATTTGGCTAGGGGTTAAAGCTGTGTTTACTGTGTGCTGTAGCTCTATTTGTCAGAGGCTAAAATTTCCTTGTTTTTTTCTTTTCTGTTGCATTTCGTGTTCCCTAGAAACTTCTTAAAATAAGGTCTGAGATGTGCAGTTCTTTCCATTACAATCCCCTGTTATTATACAGGAGCCTTTTTGATAAGTGATAAAGCATTGTTAAGATAACAAGTTATCTTGTCAAGAAGATCAGAACGTTCTGGCATATTTCAAAATGACTGCTTTGCTCTCTTACCAGAAGCACGAGGCAATTATTCTCCAATATTCACTGTCAGAACACGTTCAATATCCCGGAGGTAAAACTCATAAAAATGTGGAGGCCCCCTAATGACCAGGTCCCCGTGGAATTTTGAACTCTCAAACTTGTCCATTGGGCTCCAGCAATTCATCAATTACAGTTCAAGTTTCCCTACTTTTGTCGTGGGTCTACCAAGGTTTCTGCTCCTGGGCTTCTGCTCCAGTAAGCTGTGGTTTTCTGTATCTGTCTCTTTATCTCTTCAATTTTGGGGGCCATGATATTTCCTGTGACATTAATCCTCTGATGGATCTAAAAAGAGTGGTTGGTTTGCAGTTTGTTCACCTTTTTTCTTGTTGTGAGATCAGGCGTGACAGTGATGACGTCTGAGTTCCTTACATGCCCAACTACGGACCAGAATTCAGCCTATGCTCTTCTTAAAAATAAAAGCCTTAAAAATAATTTTGTTGGAATTTGGAAGATAAAGAGTAAAAGTGAAACTGAATAAATCCTGGATTTGAGGTAATTTTTTTAACCACAAAAATCTGAGTTTCTTTCAAAGAATCCCTATATGGTTAAGAGAGCGTTCATGAAAGTCATTAACAAGTTGGAGTCTTTCTTTAACCATATGTTTATAATTTAGATGATGTAAATGGTTCTCTGCAACAAAAGATAAGGTGATTGGGTTGTGTTTTTTTGTTGACTTTTTTTTTACACTGAGCCCTTGTGATTTCTACTGCTTTTAACTCTGCTAACATTTATAATATATTCACATTCTGTTCTGCAGTCATGAGTCCTCCAGTTTAGTTTTAGTTCTGTGTAGAAACGGATTCAATACTCACATCCAGTCCTTTCAACATGGCTTTTCTGTTTTTCAGTTCTTTATTTTAATTCCTCTGTAGGTTAGCCAGATTTTATTATTGAGTCATATTTTCAAAAAGGTCTGAAGGGTGCAGTATTTACTGAATGGAGCAGTCTGGGTCTAATCAGGACGTTGGACACCATAGCTTACACAGGAGAAGCTTGCTGTAATGCATTACTAACAATGATAAAAGTGTAACTATAATATAATGGAACTGTACATCATAGATCCCCTAGTGCTGAGGGAAAGTACTCAAGGAAAGTACTTGGAAGCGGTTCAGACCTCATTGGGGAAGTTGTGGTTCAACCACTGGATAACAGAGAAGTTCTCTGGTTTAGCTAGACTGGAACTGGTCTAGAGCTCCTTGGCTAACAAGATGGCACTCTTTTTTTTAATTTAATTTTTATATTTGTTTTTCAATTAAAGTTGACATACAATATTGTATTAGTTTCGGGTGTACAACATAGTTATTAGACATTTATATAACTTACGAGGGCATTCTTTCTTTTAAAAAATTTTTCTTGAGATGAGGACTTTTAAGATTTACTGTCAGCAACTTTCAAAATATGCATGGCAGTATTATTAACTGTAGTCGCCATGCTGTACATTACATCCCCATGACTTATTTACCTTACAACTGGAAGTTTGTGTCTTTTGACCCTCTGCACCCATTTTGCCCACCCTTTCACACCCCACCTCTGGCAACCACCAATGTGTTCTCTGTATTTTGTTTGTTTGTTTGTTTGTTTTGCTTGTTTTTTTTTGTTTGTTTGTTTTGTTTTAGATTCCACATGATAGATTATATCACATGGTGTTTGTCTTTCTCTGTCTGATTTATTTCACTTAGCATAATATCTTCAAGGTCCATCCACATTATCACAAATGACAGGATTTCTTTTTTATGGCTGAACTTCCACTGTGTGCATTGATATACAGAGGGTGCCAAAAATGTATGCACATTTTAAGAAAGGAAAAAATTGTATTAATTGTAATACTCAATATAAACTGATAACAAAGGACGAATACAAGTCACATTTGATTTCTGCAACTACAAGAGGTGCTCAGAGCGGTGACCATCAGTGTCCAGACACTTCTGATTATGGCAAACCACTGCTTGAGCCCAGATAACATCTCTTAAAATCTGTATATATATTTTGGCATCCCTGATACACACACACACACACACACACACACACACACACACACACACACATATATATGGTGGTTAGAAAACATACTTTTCTATATATGCTGATATATATATATATATATATATATATATATATGTACAAGGCATTCATGGAGAATCTTCTGCTTTTCATTGGTTGTTTTTTCTCAGACTAATAGGTTTTGTGTTTGTTTCTTTTGTTTTAATTTCTGGGTTGGGCACTGATAATGTACAGCCTTCCTGGTTGTGTAACTCTGCCATTTCTCTGCATTTTGCTCGTAAGTGTCTTTCTCTGTGCAAACTTTCCATCTGACTTCCCTAGGGGTCTCCTGCTACATCCCTTCCCCTCCACTGTGAGGTAGGGAAAGGTCCTTCCACCATCTTGAGCCCGAGATGGACAGCTGTGAATCACCACTCTTACTCCAGCTCCCTTTGGCCCCTCCCCTAGCTTGGAAAGCGTTCCTCTCTCCCACACTTGCTCTTCCTGCTTGTACCACTAAATGCACTGACCTCTTTCCTTTTCTCTAGATATCTATCATAAGCTCCTACATGGATTGAAATGTCAGGAAGAGAGCCCACTGTCTGGCTTTGACCCTCAAAAACTGTCCTAAGGTAATTTAAGAGCCTAGCATCGTTCTTGGAAAGAAGGTGGATGGGGGTGCTGAAAACAAACCAAGACTTAATCATGTTCAGTTAGTGAGGTTTCAGGCACAGTGACCACTTGATGAAGGGATAGGGGGGCATACGAGGGTGTCTAGGTCTCTACTTGAGCAATTGGGTGGGTGAGGAGCCTTCAAAGCTGAAGAATCTGGGGGAGAGAGCTGGAAGAAAGAAAAGTGATGCATTCTAGCTGGCTGTGGTACATCTCAGGAGCGTCCAGGGGATGAAATCCAGGAGGCAGTTGGAGCTCAGAGGAGAGAAGAGTTTTTCTTCTTCTATTTTTTTTGGAAAAGTTTGTGAAGAATTGGTATTAATTCTTCTTTATATATTTGATAGAATTCCATGATGGAGCCATCTGAGCTTTTCTTTGTAGATAGTTTTTGTTTTAGTTTTTAAATTACTACTTTGAATACGTCATTTGTTATAGGTCTTTCAGGTTGTTTATTTCTCCTTGATTCAATTTTGGTAGTTTGTGCCTTTCTAGGAATTTGTGCATTTCAACTCAGTTGTCTGATTTGTTGATGTACAATTGTTCATAGTATTCCATTATCATCTTTTTTATTTTTCTAAAGTTAGTAATAATGTCTGCTCTTTCATTTCTCATTCTAATAATTTGAGTCATCTCTTTTATTCTTGGTCAGTCTAGGTAAAGTTTTATCAATTTTGTTGATTTTTTAATGGGAGAAAATCAATTTTTCTCCCATTAAAAAATACATGTGCATGAGGAAGTCACATATACATGAAAATTCTCTTGTTGATTAAAAAAAAAAACAACAGCTGTTTGTTTCAATTATTTTTCTCTATTTTTTTCTATTCTTTACTTTAATTTCTGCTCTAATTTTTGTTATTTCCTTGCTTCTGCTAACTTTAGGTTTGGTTTGCTCTTCTTCTTCCAGTGTCTAAAAGTGGAAGTTTAGGTTACTGATATCTTTCTTCTTTCTTAATATAAGCATTTACAGCTACAAATTTCCCTCTAAGCACTGCTTTAGTTGTAAATTTTGATATAACGTGTCTTCATTTTCATTTATCTCAAAGTATTTTATGATTTTCATTTTAGTTTCTTCTATGATCCACTGATTATTTAAGAGTATGGTATTTATTACTATATATTTGTGAGTTTCCAATTTTTTTCCTGCGATTGATTTCTTATTTCATTCTATTGTGGTTAGAAAACATACTTTGTATTGTTTTTGTTCTTTCAAACTTGTTAGAGTCTGTTTTATGGCCTAACATATGGTTTATCCTGGAGAATGTTCTGTGTACACTTGAGAATGTAGATTCTGCTGTTGTTGAGAGCATGAGTGCAGTGTTCCATAGACGTCTGTTAGATATAGTTGTTTGTCTAGACAACTAGTGTTGCCTTCTAGTTCTTAATTGATCTAGTTTTTCTATCCATTTTGAAAGTGGGTTATTAAAGTTTCCTATTTTTTTAAAATGTCTATTTCTCCCTTCATTTTTCTCAGTTTTTGTTTCATGTATTTTGGTGCTTTGCTATTAGGTGCATATTTATTTATAATTATTACATAGTCTTGATGGATTTGTCCTTTATCATTATAAAATATCCCTCTTTATCTAGTAACTTTTATTTTTTGTTTTGTTGTAAAATCTGTTTTGTCTGCTATCTCGATAGACACTCCAACTTTTTTGTGGTGATTGTTTGCATGATATCTTTTTATTTTTACTTTTTACCTTCAATTTATTTGTATTTGTGAATAGAAAGCATATTTCCTGTAGACAGCATATAGTTCAATTTTATTTTTAAATCCAGTCTGACAGTCTTAACTTTTTAAGGTATCTTAATCCATACACTTAGTGTTATTATTGTTATAGTTGGATTTAAGACTGCCATTTTACTTATTTTTAAATATGTTTCATGCTTTTTTTGATCCTCTAGTCCTCTCTATGACTTTTTGCATTAAGTGAAAATTTTCTAATGCAGCATTTTAATTATTTTTTAAAGGTTTTTAGTAGTTGTTTTATGGTTTGCCATATACATCTTAGCTTATCTGAATCAGCTTCTGACTTATATAAGCTTAATTCCAGTGATATGCAGAAATGGTACTCCTATTCCTCTTTTGTTGTATTATTATGTGTATTGTTATATTTTTGTTGTATTATTATGTGTATTATTTTGTTGTATTATTTGTTGTATTATTATGTGTATTTTGTTATATTATTTTGTTGTATTATTATGTGTATTGTTATATTACATCTATTAATGTTAAAAAACCAACAATATATTGTTATAATTATTACTTTGCCATCTGCAGTCATTTCCTTAGCCCAACACAGCTTTACTCCTATTTACCTTCTTTGTGCTGTTATTTGCAAATATATTGCACATATTACCTTTTTACATGTTATAGCCCCGACAATACATTATGTACATATTCTTATACAGTTGCTTTATAAATAAGGAGAAGAAAGGAGAAAAATGCACTTTTATTTTTTTGTAATTACATATCTGTGTTTTTTGTTTGTTTATTTGTTTTGTGGATTCAAATTGCCATCTGGAATCACTTGCTTTCAGCCTGAAGAGCTTCCTTTAATATTTCTTGTAGAGTCCATCTGCCAGTGACAAATTCTCTCAGTTTTTGTTTATCTGGGGAAGTCTTTATTTCACCTTCATTTATGAAGGATAGCTTTGCTGGATATTTGGTTCTTGGTTAATAGCTTTCTTTAAGAGCTTTTCATGTCTTCCCACTATTGTCTGTTATCCATGGTTTCTGTTGATAAGTCAGCTATTAGTCTTATTCAGGTTCCTTTGCAGGTAATTAGTTGTTTTTTTCTTGCTGCTTTCAAGATTTTCTCATCTTTGACTTTTAGCATTTTTGCTGTGATGTGTCTGGTTTTATGTATTTTGTCTCTTTGTGTATTTATCTTACTTGGAATTTGTTGAGATTCCTGGATGTGTAGGTTCCTACTTTTCAATAAATTCGGTAAATTGACATTATTTCTTTAAATATTTTTCTGCTTATTTCCCTCCCTCACTTCCTTCTGGTAATCCCATTATGTGGGGGATTATGTGGGGGCTGTGCTCAGTGGTATCCCACATTTCTCTGAGGCTCTGTTCATTTTTGTTCATTCCTTTTTCTCTCTGTTCTTCAATTTGCATAATCTCTATCAATCTATATTCAAGTTCACTTAGTCTTTCTTCTGTCAATTCAAATCTATTGTCAAGCTCTTCTAGTTAATTTTTAAATTTATGTTATTATACTTTTCAACTCCGTAACTTCCATTTGGTTCTTTTTCATAATTTATTTCTCTTTATTGGTGTTCTCTATTTGATGAAATAGGTCTGTGGGGACAGAGCCAGGAGTGCAGTTTCCAGGCTCTCGGCCTCACATGGAAAGGTGCTGGCTCACATAGTAAATGGCCAATTTATATATATATATATATTATATACATAATGCAAATATAGATCATGTAAACATATATATTCAGAAATTGGACACTTCAGAACTTCAGATAATACCTTGTAGTAACTTTAGGTATGGATTTCCTTGCCCTGGGGCTTGTTATTGTTATTTTATTGTTTACTTGTTTCATGACTGACTGGATTCTTTTAAGAAAGTCTTTCCTCCCTGTGAAGTCCAGCCTCTGTTGTTGTTCCTTGGAGAAGCTCAGCTTTGGGTATACCCACACCGTGGGATGACAGTGGTTTAGGTAGGGTTCTCTTCTTCTCTTTTCTTTGGCCACACCCAGGTAAGCTCTATTAATTTCCCTCTGATTTCTCTACTGTTTTCAACAATGACCCGAGGGCATAAATTTCTCCACAAATTAATCCAATCAACTTCTGGCTCCTTTGAAGGAATAGTATGTGAGGTCCATATTTAATATTTGTTCTGACCCTAGGAGGGCTCTTCCTACTTGTATTATTCCCTTGTTCTCTCCTGGAAGCTATACAGCCTACAGGTTGGCCTGTATCTTGAACATCCTCCACATGCCTTTCTTCAGAACCTCCACTATTCTTGAGAACAGCTTTAAGCTTGAGCTTCTTTACTCTCTGTTGCAAATGAGGTCAGTTCTTTTTGGCAAAAGAGTAGGAGCTATCTGTTTTATGGCTGGTTTCTATTGTGGCTGGTTTCTATTGGGGGCAGGAGGAAACTCTCCTTTACCCTTAATGTTCTTTTGGCTGATCTAATAATGAAATAAACCTGAGACAGATTGACAAGAAAAAATAATTAAATTTAATACATACATATGTATGGTAACTCTCTCTCCTGAGACAGTCAGAGACTCTCCACGCACGAGAGGTTTAGTTACAGAAAGGGAACATAGGTATATAAGACATTCTGAGCTAGGGAGAAGGTAATGTATCTTGGTGACTCCACAGAATCATTGCAGGATAATAAGAGCAGATGCTGAGTAAATAGACAGTTGTCCTGCCCTATAGATAGGTCAACATGTTATCTCTGATAATCTCTTATTATGGGCAAAGCCCCGAATTCAAGTTCTTGTAGGTAGTTAATGGCGAAGAGGCAGAAGTTTCTCTTGAGCCTGCAGCTAAAGTTGCCTTTAGCTCAAAACAATCTGCATATGAGAGACATACATCTTGGGGTGACTTGTTCTGAACCCCAACCCTATCACCAGGCAAAATCTCTGAGCCAGAGCTCTGGAACTGGGAGTGGGACAATGGCAAACCTCTCTGAGTGATATTCTTCCTTTAGGAGCTGAGCACTGGTGGGAGTATGGGTCAGTATCAGCCTGAGATCTTCTTGGCTTGCCTCTGCTAGTGTGAAATCACTGCCTCGTGAGCCAGGGTGGGGTGATCAGGGCCTCAGTTTTCTCAACACACTGCACCCAAGGTAGAACCTCTATCCCATGAGTCGGGGCTTGGCAGAAGTGAGCCCCCACCTCTCGACTACACTCACTTGGACTTAGTCTCATCAAAAGGTAGATGGTGTAGGTGGCAAGGAAGTCCTGTGCTTTGGTCAGGGGAGTTGAGAGGGAGCCCTGTGTTCTTGGTCTGGGGGGAGGGGATCCTTATTTTTAATCTGAATGGAGGGCCCTATGTTTCTGGTCTTGGAGGAGGGGCCCTGTGTTCTTGGTCTAAGGAGAGGGGCCTTGTGTTCTTGGCATGGGGGTAGGGTCCATGTTATTGGTTTGAGGAAGAAAGACCTATGTTCTTGTGTTCTTCTCTGGTTGGAGTGCCCTACGTTCCTGGTCTCGGAGGAGAGCCCAGTGTTCTTGGCCACAGCAATCTCGAATAGAGTCCGCCTCACTGAGCAAGGAGGCGGGTCAAGGGAGGGAAAAGTTTTGGTTCAAATACCATGAACTTGCCTTTCTTACCAAAGTTTCATAAGTGTTCTTCAATAGATGTTTTTTCATTTTCTGTCCCATCTTAGGACCATTTCCATGAGCATTAACTATTTGCTGTTTGTTAATTTTCATGTTTTATGGGGAATTTGTCAGCAGAGGTTCTCATCCTGGACACGCCGAATGTTGGTCTTGAAAGGCAGAGGGGAGATCCAAGATAGCAGAGCAGATAAACACTGTGCCTGCTTTTTTCCATGAACACATTAAAATTACAAGTAAATTGTAGAACAATCAACCTGGAGAACCATCTGAAGTGTAGATGAGCAGAAGTTTTATAACTAAGGATATAAAGAAGAAGCCACGTGGAGACTGGTAGGAAGGGTGGAGACACGAAACAGGCTGGCCCCAAACTTCCGTGTGTTGGTTGAGAATCAGGAGGGGTTTTTTGGCTGTGGAGTTTCCAACCAGAGAAGTGAGAGATCCCAGCCCTACACCAGGCTCCCCAGCCTGGAGTCATGGTGCTGGGAAGAGGAGACCCCACAACATCAGCCTGTGAAAAACAGTGGGGATTCTGACCTTCCAGTTGGGCTGGAAGGCTGTGGGAAACAAGATGTCCTCTAAAAGGGCCCGTGCACAGCCCCACTCACTTGCAGGCACTCGTCCTGGTCTGTGGCAGAGGGATGGTGACTCAGGGGGCATCGAAGGCATATGTGAGGCAAACTGAGGTCTGTGGCTTTGGGGGGAGGGCTGAAGGAGTCACATGGGGTCCTTCTCCCATGCAGCTGGCAGGCAGGTGACATCTTTCCTGAGTCGAGCCCTTCCTCCATGCCCACGGCCATATCTGAATCTGAATTGATCTGGTGAGCTCAGAGGAGACCTGAATCACCCAACTCCCCCAGTGCTGGAGGCACTTTCTCAGAGAGCAGCCAGCCTCACACACATTGCACTTTTTCTTGGAAAACTGTTGGTGTCCATGGGCTCCAGGCAGACCGCGACTGGCCTCAGTGTGCCATGCAACTTTTGCTGAGTAGCTTCTGACTCATCACTGGCACCAGACAAGAATCTACATTAACCTGATAACCACAACTCTTCCCACTATAGTGACTTCCTGAGACTCTGCCTCACCCAACTTGCGTACCACTTGAGGCTTTATCCGTCATTGGTTCTGGCTCCCGAGAGGCACCAGAACCAACGTACTTGGAGGTTGGCTTCAGACCACAGCAGAGCACCACTCAATTAGCCGCACAAGTGGCACACACAAAAGGTGGTCTCAACACGCACCAGAGCCCTCTGGGACGAATCCAACTGAGTGGTTTAAGCCCCCCCCACACACACACACACAGCAGCCTGTAAGCTGTGGACGTGGCCAAACCCCACAGCCAATCAGCCTGAGGGGCAATCTCACCTACTGACATGCCAAAAGCAATCAAAGTTGCACTATAACAGGAGGGCACACACAATGCACACAAGGGACACTCTTGGAGCACCTAAAGCAGGTGACCAGGGAGAATGCACCAGGGCCCCACAGGGCACCTACCTCATAAGACCACCTGGTCAAGACGGGGAGACATAGCAGCCCTACCTAATACATAGAAACAAACACAGAGAGGCAGCCAAAATGAGGAAACAAAGGAATATGTCTCAAATGAAAGAACAGGACAAAACTCCAGAAAACGAGTTAGATGAAATAGAAGCAAGAAACCTACCAGATACCAAGTTCAAAACAATGGTTATGAGGATGGTCAAGGAACTCAGGGAGAACTTCCTTTTCTTAATTTTTTCTTAAAAACATAGCTAACATACAATATTATTTTAGCTTCACGGGTAGACCACAGTAGTTGATTCAACATTTATAGACCCAGAGAAGCGATCACCATGATAAGTTCAAAACCCCCTGCCACCACGCTATTACAATATTATCGACTGTATTCCCCATTCTGGATTTCACATGCCCGTGGCTATTTTGTGACCACCAATGTGTACTTCCTAATCCCTTCAGCTTTCTCACCCATCCACCAACCCCTGCTCATCTAGCCACCATCAGTTTTTTCTCTGTATCTATGTGCCTGTTTGTGATTTGTCTGTTCATTTATTCTGTTCTTTAGATTCTCTCTCCAGTTTCTTATTGAATTTCCTTGCCCCAGGATGAAAACTTACGGAGGCCCCTAAGATTTTCAGTCAATCTGGGTGATAAAAATACCCCCCACCAGCCTTGTCGGAGTGTTCAAAGGTCTAGTTTCATGTAACAATTACAGAACTCCAGCCTTCACTGAAATTACAGGCCCCCACACCCACCCTCCGCCTCAGCTCTGGCGCTGGAATGGGAAGTCATGGCCAATTTCCTCTCTGTCTCCATTTCCTACTCTCAAGCTGCCATTTCTGAGAGTCATCCCCTTGGGCTCAGCCCAAAGGAGAGGGGATGGGTTTTTTTCCTGTGGCTGCCGCAACAAGTCACCACAAGTATAAGTGGTTTTAACAACAAAAATGATGATCTAGTTTTGAAGTTCTGAAGGCCACACCACCGTCACTGGGCTAAAGTCGGGGCGTCGCAGGGCTGGCCGTTCGGGAGCCTCCGGGGAGGCCCAGCGTATCTCTCGCAGCTTCTACAACGGTGTTCCTTGCGTCCCTTGGCGCGTGGCCCCTTCCTTCATCCTCAAAGCCAGCAGTGTAGCATTGTGCTTCAGTCACATGACTTGCTTCTTCTGTGTCCCAGCTTCCTCTCAGGAGGACACTTGAGATGACATTTAGGGCCCACCTGGATAGTCCAGGATCGTCTCCCCATCTCAAGATCCGGACCTTGTCATCGTAGGTGAAGAACAAACTTTCCTCTACCCTCATGGTTCTTTGGGCTGGTCTAGAGATTATCAAGAGAAAGGAAAACACAAACTGAATACACACCTATGTATGGGAACCCCGCATATGTGAGGGTCAGTGACAGGAGAGGTTCACAGACAGGAAGGGGGATCTGGTATGTAGGACATTCTGAGCCAGGGATGAGGCAGTGCACCCTGGGGGCTTCAAAGGGTCACTGCAGGATTATAATAAGAGCAGGTGTTTAGTAAACAAAAGTTTTCTCTGCCATACAGGTGGGTCAAAAAGATATTCCCTGATAATCTTTTATGATGGGCAAGACCCCTAATAAAAGTTCTTCTAGGTAGTTAAAGGGAAGGGCAGAAGTTTCTCTTGAACCCAAAGCTAAAATTGCCTTTAGTTCAAAATGATCTGCGTACCACTGAGGCACATCTTGGGGTGGTTTGTTCTGAACCCCACATCGCCTAAGGGAATGTTCACAGGTTCCAGGGATTAGGACTTGGATGTCTGTGGAGCATTCATCAGCCCGCGCAGGGGGTTAGGGACTCAGGATACGGCTGGTTCGCTGTGGCCAGTGACCAGTGGCCAACGCTGATATTTTTCCTCCTGTGGCAGCTTTTGAGGGACCTCCCATGGTGACCCCAGCTGCAGCTCTGTGATGGGCTTGATGCTCCCCCAGACGCCAGCTCTGAGGCACCCTCCTTCTAGCCCCCAGCACCCACCCTCAGTTTTGGCGCCTGAACCCCTCAAGGGTCCTCTCAGTGAAGCCCTATCTGTGGGGTCCTGTGTGGTCTTGGAACTGGGCCCGTTCGCCCACCAGTGAGGATTTGCTGCTCAGTCCCACATGGCTGTCTTGACTCACTGTCACTGTGTGACAGACAGCCCAGGCTCGAGGCGGAGGCCGCGTGGCACAGGGCTATGTCACGGGCCTGGGCTCAGATGGGCCTGGATTTGAACCCCAGCCCTGCCACTCACTAGCTGTACGATCTTTTTATGCATGACTTGCACAGAATAAGTACTTTAAAAGACATAGAATAAAAAAATAAAAAACCACATAGAATAAAACCCCCACCTGGTTCACAAGCCCCAGAGGACACATGCTCAGCTTCATAAAGGGAGCCCCTGCTTGCTCGTCTCCGGGTGCCTCAGATTTAGGTGGAGTGTGTCTCAACCCCCCGATAGCACCATTCTGAGGCTTTGAAACCTCAGCTGAAACTGAGCAGGAAAGAGAAGCCATCTTACATCCTGTCACCCTGGGGTCCGGGGCAGGCAGAAGGCAGGAAGGGGCTGGGAGCTGAGTCCGTGTGAGGCTCTGGGATGGGCCCTGCCAGGCCTGGGCGGCTCCTGCCTGCCCACCGGGGGGCTCCAGGCGAGGAGTTTCGGCCGTCTTCCTCTTCTTTCCTTGCAACTGAAAAACAAAACAAAACAACAACAACAATAACACCCTAAACCTTTTATTTTGAGATAACTGCAGATTCACATATATCTTCTCAACTTTTTATAGAGAAAATTTTCAGATCTTCAGAAAATCTGTAGGAACGGGGCACAGACATCCACGTCCACTACTTCACGCCTGACTGAGTTCATGGTTTTCAGTCTATTTTCCATAACCGTATACACACCCAGAAATAAGTATAGAAATAGGGCACACTCCGTCCTCTAGGAAATATAGTTCCTCTAAAAACTCATTATATACATATGTATGCATACTTGTAGTCTGTATATATAATGCGTCTGTGTATATATATGGGCTTATATGTAGCACACATATAATGAGTTTATAGGAAAAATTGAGTACGTTGATATAAATGAGTATATACATACATACATATACATATATATTTTTTTTCTCTAGCTCTGCCTGCAGACAGGGTCTCCACGCAGCGACACCACCATAGTAACAAGCATACCTAACTCCAGCTCAGTCCTCATTTCTAAACACCAGCCTCCTCCAAACATCTTCCATCTCCTTGGAGAGATGGATGATTTCAGGGCTGGGGCAAAATAGTCCCGGGTGAGCCTGAAACATGTTGTCAGAAAGTTAGGACATGCTCAGGGAACGACGGGGACCTGTCAAAAAGACAAGGAGGCAGTTTGAAGGGGGTTCCGCAGGCCAAATCGGGGACAACTTAAGCATCAAAAATAAATAATGATAGTAATGGATTATTATCCATTGACTAAAATATGCAAGTATAATATAACCATACTGATATAAATGAAAGAGGAGAAATTCTATTTTACAGAAAACGTTAACCTTGCTTCACTGGCCCACCTAATTCCCTTCCCATCTAACACCACAGGCTTCTTCCTCACTTCCCACTTCCAGTTTTGGGGCTTCTTTCTTTCCCGGAGAGAACAACGTCACCGTATTTATCCATGCATGCTCTTTGCCACAATACTCACGCGATCAGAATTGCTATACCAATACCACTGTCCATCACAAACCTGCTGAGGAAAGGTCAAGATTTATTTGCAGTTCTTTTTGACTGTAGGGTCTTCATCCCACTGAAGATGCCCTGTTTAAACCAGAAGAAACACCTTCTGAGCTGGGTATTGATGGATGAATAGGAGTCTTTCTCTGGGAGGAGAAAGAGGGAGAGAACATCACGCAGAGGGACATGCATGGGCAAAAGCCCGGGGGAATGAAATGAAAGTGTGGTGTGTCCCCAGCTGGGACTGAGCCCAAGGTTTGTTTAGAAGGAAGGGGAATAACAAAGGATGAGTCGAGTCTGGAGAAGTGTGTCGTGATGTGTGCAGGCAGTGGCTTGGAGGGCCTTGAATGCCAGGAAAAGAGATTGGGGTTGATGTTTTGGACATTGGGAGTCATGGGAGGTATCAAAGTCTAGAAAATGTGATGGACAAATTGGCAAAGCGGTGGGGGTGGCTGGGACCACAAGATACAATGCTTGAGCTGGCAGGATGGCTTTGCAGCATTCTCCTCAGGAGACCTCAGTTTTATCATCTGTAACATGGGTACAAGGAGGGAGACCCATTCCCAGGGCTGCCTGGATACCCCCCAAGGACTGATCTGGCCTCTGGGGTCTGAGGTGGGGCCAGGCCTGCTCCCACACCCTCCCTGCTCTGCGACATATCTTTGCTTCCTGTTTCCCCTGTCAGGGGCAGTTTCAGTCGTCTCAGCTTCAAAAGAACAAACAAGCTTTCAAAACAAAGGAAGACGGTCCTCCACTGCAGAGGAAGCAGGAAGCTGCCAGCCCTGCTCTGAGCCCAGTGCTGAGGCTCCGGGACAGCGGGATGGAGTCAGTGGCCCTGTACAGCTTCCAGGCCACGGAGAGCGATGAGCTGGCCTTCAATAAGGGGGACACACTCAAGGTAGGGTGGCCGGGGTGGGCTGAGTGGCCCCACTTGGGGTGGGGGCTTTAAGAACCAGGGGCCCAAGAGAGCCCCCCAAACAGAGTCCAGTCTCTGTAGGACAGGCCCAGCTTCTCCGGTCATCAGCTATGTGATTCAGGACAAGCCACTTCTCCCTTCTGAGCCTCAGTTTCCCCATCTAGGAAACAGTGAGATGATCAGTGATCCGTTGTTTGGGGGCCGTTGTGAGGATTCAAGGAAACATTAGCACAGTGCCTGGCAGGAGCTGGTTCAACACCCAGTTTTCCAGAGAATTTGAGAAGACAGTTGTTGAAATGAGAGAGACAGAGAAAGAGAGAGTGGGGGGAGGGAGAGAGAGAGAGAGAAGGAGGAGGAAAGGAGGAAGTTCTTAGAAAAGAAATAAGTACACACACTAACCTATTAAGATAAAAATAGCTGTGATTTAAGTGTCAGGAATGAGCTTCCCAGCACCATGGAGGAAAAGAAAATAGAGTCCTGCCACAGCTCATTTCTCCTTGCCTGGGGCCCTTTTAATGAACATTGAAGCCTTCCAGGGCGTTCCAGACAGATGGGTCTGTGAGGTCTCTCTCTGGAAATGTCCTTGCTTACAAGACATGAAAGCAGAGCTCAGGGGCTGGATTCAGGAGTGGCCATGGCAAGACTTAGGCACGGGAACTGCCACTAACTCATGCTGAGAAAGTCCCTCTGTCCCTGGCCTCAGTCCCTGCACTGTAGCTGCGGGCATTAGCATGGATGTCCCTCCACTCTGAGCCCTGGGCCCTGTTCTTGGCCCGAAGTTTCAAGCACAAGAAGGGATAGGAACTCCCATTTGCTGGCATCCTGCGCTCTCCAGTCCCAAGCTCAGCAATGATGTATCTGTGTCCCATTTAAGCTGTTGAGGTGGGGAAGATTGGCATCCCCATTTCACAGGTGACTAAACTGAGGCACAGGAAAATGCCATGACTTGCTTGGTATGGGGTCAAATTTGAACCTATGTCCTTTGACTAAAAACTGTGTTCTGTCCTCTGTGAGGCTGAATGGGCTGGGCTGGGGGTTTGGGGAGGCTGATGTCCCCCAAGAGGAACCATGACCCCTTGAGAAACCATCACCCCCTTTCTCTATGCCAGATGCCGGTACCTGTGTGCACCGGGGCCCCATGGACATGTGGCCAGCTGACGATGGGGCGGGCTTAGCACCGGAACTGTCCAGGCAGGCATGACACTGAGAGCCAGCCAGAGGCCTCACTTACTGTCTGAGAGCAATTTGGGGTCTCTGAAGCCAGACCTGAGGCTTGGGAGAGAGTGGAACAGTGAGGGAATAGGAACAGGTGGGCTCAGAGTGATCAGTTGTGGTGCACAGAGTGGATCCGTGGGGGTTCTCCAAGGCAATTGCAAAGACGTCACATCGCCACTACCCTCCAGGGCTCCTGCACCCACCATCCCCACCCCTAGATTAGTCAGGTTTTCCACTAACCTTTGCTGAAGTGTCAGCCAACTCCAGGTGTGTTAAGGAAGGAGTGAGCTCATGAGGGCAGGGACCTCGCTGGAGCCCAAGACATGAAACAGTGCCTGGCATATAGGAGGCTTTCAATAAGACATGGAGAAGGAAGGAAGCGGGGAAGGAAGAAGTGAGGGATGGAGGGAGAAAGGGGAGAGGGAAGAAGGGGAGAGGGAGACAGGGGAGAGGGAAGAAGGGGAGGGAGGGGAGAGGAAGGGAGGGAAGGATGAAGGGATGAAGGGAGGAAGAAAGGAAAGAATTAAAATGTTAGCTGAAACCGGGGTACCCTCCCAGTGGGACTTGTACCTCATGTCTTTGGAGACCGAGGAGGGGACCTTTAAAGCTCAAAACATGATGGAGGAATGAAGGCAGTGGGAGGGGTTGTCTTTTCCTTTGTTCAATACTATTTGAGCTATTTTTCCAGTTTTATTGAGATATAATTGACATATGAGATTGTATTGGTTTAAGGTAAGCAACATAATGATTTGCTATGTGTCTATATTACAGAATGATCGCCACAATTAGTTTATTTAACATGCATCACCTCACATAGTTACATTTATTCCTTTTTGATGATAACTTTTAAGATCTACTCTCTCAGCAACTTTCAAATACACAATATAGTATGACGAACGGTAGTCGCCATGTTGTACATTACATCCCCAGAGCTTACTTATCTTATAACAGGCAGTTGGTGCCTTTTGACAGCCTTCACCCATTTCTGCTGCCCACCAGTCTGTTCTCTGTTAAGCTATGGAGCCCCTATCCTGTACCAGGCATTGTTCTAAGTGCTGAGGAGGCAGCAAAGAACAAAGCCAAGTCCTTGCACTCCTGGAGCTGACATTCCAGAGGGCAAGTGACAGCAGGAGGTGCGAGGTGGATTGAAGAAATCAACATAGGGAGATGGAGGACAGTGACCAGCAGGTGATCAGGGCAGTTTCTCAAAAGAGGTGACCCCTGAGCTGAGGCCGGGAGGATGAACAGGAAACTACCACACAAAGAGCCAAGAGTACCCGGCTGCGGAAACAGCTGGTGCAAACGCCCTGAGGCAGGGTCATATTAATATGCTTGAAGAGTTGAGAGAAAGGCCTGCTTGAAGAGCAGTGAGTGAGAAAGAGGAGGTAAGGATGAGGCTGGTAGGTAAGGCAGCAGTGAAGGATTTTGATTTCATTCTAAATGTGAGGTGCACTCATTGAAGGATTTTCATCAGGGAAAAGGCTTGCTCAGATTTATGTTTTAAAAAGATAACATCGGGGACAGGAATGGAAGCAGGGAGGGGCTGTTGAAATCTACTGGGTAAGAAATGAAGGTAGCTTAAACCAAGAAAAAAATATATGACAAAAATGTCAAAATATTAATGTCCTTACTATGTAAAGAGCGCCTTACAAATCAATAAGAAAATCAAAAACAGCGTAATAGAAAAATGGGCAAAGGATACGAACAGGAAGACTACCAAAGAAACAATGCAAGCGTGTGCCCAATTTCACCAGTAACAAAAAACGTGAGACTTAAAGCAAGTATGTTTTCTATTTGCCAGATCGGCAAAATTTTATTTTAAAAAGAATCTTCAAGGTTGTTGAAGGTGTGAGAAAATATGCACTTTTATATGGACAGGTGAAGTGACAATTATTTTGAAGAGCACTTGGGAAACATATAAAAAGCCTTAAAAATCTCCATGCCCTTTGAGCCAGAAATTCTGCTGCTGGTTAACTGAGACATAATCAGAGCTGTCTGTGCATTCGGCCGTGAAGGACTTGGGAGCGTGCAGTGCGTCCTGATCCTGGCCTTGGAGAATCGGCAGGGAGAAAACAGACACAGTCGCTGCTCATGCAGCTGCTATTCTGGTGGCGGACATAGGCCGCAAACCATATAAACAAGTAAAACGCAGATTTTGTCAGGTGGGGGTAGTACATGGAGAAAAATGAAGCCGGTGGGGGATGGGGAATATTGGTGAGAGTTTGCAATGTAGAACCAACCTGGTTCAGTATGGCACAAAATACTATATTGCTCTAAAAATGCTATTTGGAGAAGGTGCTTAGTGACATAGAAATGCTGCAATGTTCAGTGGCAAAAAGCAGAACGCGTACGTATTTTTTAGACCACTTACCACCACATGAAGTCACCTTGTTTACTTGTTTCCTTCCTCGTGTGTTGCTACCTTTGCCCACTAGAATGCAAGCTATTCGTGCCCTGCTGTATTGCTAGGGCTTAGCATAGCGCCTGGCACATAGTAGGTACTCAGTAACTAGTTGATGCGTGAGTACATTGACCAAGGCACAGAGGAGTAGACAGCACTGCGGGGCAAAGGCTTGGGGGCAGCCAGAGTAAGAGTTTCACCAGGGAGGAGCAGCTCTCCTTTTGTGTGTGTGTGAATTCCCAGGTCTCAGCCAGGCTGGGGCCTTTGAACATTAACTGTAAGAATTCAGCTAATATAAACAATGAGAACATTCCTGGGTCCTTGGAGTAAAGACAGTAGGAAAAACGGGGATTAGATACACTACATTCACATGTCTGCACAGGAGTTTGTTGTTCACAAGACATTGCCACCTTCAGGGTAGGCCATAAATGTGCCCATTTCACAGATGAGAAAACTGAAGCCAAGGCTATGGAAAGAGTTAGGGGAAGAGTGATCTAAAGCCCCAAACTCCAGGGCATCTTCCTTGAATCTGTGGCCATGGAAAGTAGCCCATAGGCTTTAATTTCTCATTAAGTTGGGAGAATTATTTTTGTTTTCAGCAAAAGTTTTCCTAAGTTAGCCACCTGCTTCCGTCTGTCCCCAGGGCTGCTGACCTTGCCCAGGCTACAGGGGCAGGAAGGAAGAGACTCAATGGGGCCTGGTGGATAGACAGGGGGTGCCTGCCTGTATGGGTGGAGGCTCAAGCTTGAGCCCAAGGGCGTCAAGGCTAGCTACTCGGGGAAATTTGTGTCGGGCTGCCCCAAGCCTTTGCTCCTGCAGTACGCCAACTTGGGATGCTGTTCTGTATCCAACAGTTTCTCTCAACAAATATCCCCGCTAGGATTGAGCCAATGTTGGGACCTGCTGCCAGACTGACAGGAGAGGTGCTCCCCTGGGCGTGGGTCCGGCAAAGTGGGAAGACGGGTGGGTCAGGGTCCCCCTCACAGCAGCTGAGCCAAAGACGCCCAGCCCCAGAGTCCTGGCTTGCTGCATAGGCTCTGCCTTGCCCCTGCTGTGGGCCTGGCTGACTTCCCCTCTCTGAACCTCTGTTTCCTCAGCTGTGACCAGAGGGTAGTCTGAGAATCGGGGTGATGCATGGAAACCCTGTCCAGAAAAGGTAGAAAGGAGCCTCAAGCTTCATGCTGTAGCCACTCTGCAGGCCTGGCCTACCCCCCTATGGCCGCTTGGTTGCTCATGCGCAGCAGCTCCCATCGCACTCTGGCTGTTTCGGTTCCTCTCGGCCCACCTGGGGGCTGCAAGAGCTTCACGCCATGGATGAGGAGCCCTGTGGCATGAACAGGCAGGCCTCCACCGCTGCCCAGCCCAAAGGTCTCCATTATCTGCTCCCTGGTGTCTGAACATCAGCCCCCACCCACCCCTCACCACCACCCCCCACACACACACACTCACTGAATCATTACCCTGAACTCAGGCTGTAAGAGCCGTTTAAATGCAAGCGACCCAAGGTGACCATCACTAGGTGCTGAACTCGAGCTCAGGCTCTCTGACACCCCTGGGGATTTCTGACCTGTACCCATGGCTCACTGCCTGGTGTGCAAATGCTGTGGGACCCCCCTGCTCGGGGGCACAGCTCAGGACCTGACGCATCCCAGATCTGCAGCCCCAGACCCTCGGTTAGCTGGGAGTCTGGATGGCAGGGCCTGAGAGTCCAGTTCCAGCCCCACCAAAGCTCAAACCATGGACCTAAACCTCCTCTGGGTCCCCAACTGTCCTACCCAGGAAGCAGTGACCCTTCTGGGGACAGGGGCTAGAGAACGAGCAGGACTGTGGAATCAGACATGGCCCCAGTGACCGTGGCAGGTCCCCACCCCCTCTTCTGTGCACTGGGCCCCTGGGCTGGCCTGGGTGAAGCCTGTAAAGCACTTGAGCAGCGGCCCTCAGCAGTGACAGCTGTCTCTCCTCGGTGACCAAGGGGCTATGTCTCTCCTACCCACAGATCCTGAACATGGAAGACGACCAGAACTGGTACAAGGCTGAGCTCCGAGGCGCCGAGGGGTTTATTCCCAAGAACTACATCCGTGTCAAGCCCCATCCGTGAGTGGCCACCAGCCCAGCCATGTAACCTCAAGGCCCCCACCCCACCCCACCCCTGCTGCCAAATGTCCCCACCAGCCTGGCCCGGCTCAGCCGTGCTGCACGGTGCATCCCCTGGGCCTGGGGCCCACTCATTCCCAGCCTCCGCCCATCTGTCTGGGGGCTCTGGCCTCTACCCTAAGCAGGGACAAGGGACAGAGATATGAGGACTTGCTCAAAGTGGTGGCAGAGTCAGGTCAGCCCAGGCCACAATACCGAGGACCTGGAATAGGAGAGAATGTCCTGGAGAGCGCTGGAGAAGAGACCCCCAGCTCTCAGCTGGCTGGGCCACTGGCTACTTCATGGCCTCGGACAGGCTCCTGCTCTCTCTTCCTCAGTTTCCTTATCTGTAGCAGAAGGAGGGCTGCGACTCCAAGCTGGGAGGATTCTGGAGCTCTAAGAGACCAGCTCAGCCCTGTATGAGGGTAGAGGGTGATGGGTGCAAATGGAGGGGTGGAGAGGCAGGCAGGAAGCAGACTCTGTAGGACCTGCCTTTGTGGTATGAGGAGGAGCTAGATATAGGCCAAGCAGAATCTGGGACCAGGGCAGAGTGGGAGTTATGTGTGGGGTGCAAGTACCCCGGGGCCTGGAATCAGCTAGCCCAGGGAAGCCCCCAGCCAGCCTCTCAGAATGTGGTATCCAATGCTGCTGCCTTGAGAATGGCTGCGGCAGAGTCCGGCCCCAGAACAGGCCTACATGGCCAAGAATCTATGGAAAGTCAACTGCATATGCTTGATATGATGGCTGAGGTACCCCAGCCTACTTGGTCATTGACCAAACACCAGCCACAGTCCCAGGGGCTTGGCCTGGGTGGCACTGGAGACACATGATGAGATTCTGGGGTCAGAGCAGCCCCGTCCTGCCCTATGGGAGAGACAGGACATAAAGAAAGTGCAACGCCGGAAGGCAATCAACACTGAGATAACTAACCGAGGAAGGCTTCTCAGAAGAGGTGACCACGAGTGAGGTTTTGAAGGATGTGTAGGAGTTAGCTAAGTAGAAAAAGAGAAAAACATTCCTGGGAGAGGGGACAGGGAAAGCAATGGGCGAGAACCCATGGCAGGAGGGCCTCAAATGCCAGGCCAGGGTGGAGGGGAGCCACGGAAGTATTTGAGCAGGGAGGGACTCAATCAGATATGGAGGCAGGGGACAGGGCCAGGCAGGCTGAAGGGGCAGTCTGGGAGCCATGATGTATGTGTGGCTATGAGGTTGCAGGGGAGGGAGGTACAGAGCCAAGGTGGGGTCTGAGGGCATTTCCTCTTTATCTGTCTTTGAGTTATTTCCAAAGCTGCCACCACCGCCAGCTTCCTGTGCTGGGCAAAGCTCCATTCCACCCAGGTCCCCAGCCATGTGCCTGGGCTCCAGGCAACCCCACCCTCCCCCACAGACGTTGCAGCCTCTAGCTGACATCTTATTCCCTTGGGCTGTGTGACATTGGGAAGGTGTCTGCCCCTCTGGTCTTACAGTCTTTCTATCAGTAAAGGGAGAGAAGGAGGGGAACAGATGATAAGAACCCAGCCCAGGGCCACAAGCCGGGGGCAGGTGCCACAGGCATCTACAGGCCAACGGAGCCATCCCGGCAGGCTGTGAGAGGACTCCGGTCAGTGAGAGGACTCCCGGTGCAGGCAATGGCTCAGCAGAGGCTAGACACCTGGAAGGCCCGCAGAGGCTGAGAAGCCCTGAGCAGAGGGGAGAAAAACGGATAAAATTGGTGGTGCTGGCCCAGGCCTGGCAGGGCAGTGCCGTGACTTGAGGCAAGTCTCCGTGACAGTACTTGGGGATCATGGAGGGTTCCAGTCACCCATGCCCCCGGGGTTCCTGGGATCAGCTCTGGACACTTATGTCTGGGGCGGAGCAGGAATGGGGGTCAGGCCCCCACCAACCCGCCCAGGGCTTTGACCAGGTACATCCTTGGCTAACCTCAACCCTTGCCCTGGCCCCAAAACAGCAGTGGGGAAACTCCAGCTCAGTGCCTGACTCAGCCCATCAGGCCCCAGGGTGTGCAGTGGGGGAGGGCTGGGGTCCCAGAAGGCCTTGTGCCTACACCAGACCCACTCTCTCCCTGACCACCTGCTTTCACCCCCGCCTGCCCGGGGCGCCCCTGGGGGAGGCATGAGGCAGACCACCTACTCTCAGAGCAGGGTCCATGGAGGCGCCTGAACAGTTGGGTGTCCAGTAGGGGTCAAGGAGGACTGCCCAGAAGAAGGGCATGGTCCACTGGGCCTGGAAGTTAGAGGAGAAGTTTGTCAGGGAGGGCAGCCGACAGGCCTCACCGAGAGGGGTGTAGGAGGACCGTCCTGCCTCACTGCAGCAGTAGCAGGAAACACTGCATGCAACGCGGCTCTCATAGTCCTGAAGGCCCTGCGAGCTGGGACTGTCGTCACCATCTCCCCGACAAGGACACAGGCACTGAGAGGTTCAGTGGCTTGTCCAGCGTCACACGTCTGGCAAGAGACAGAGTGGGATTTGTAGCTGGGTGGGCCCTGCCAGGAGGCGTGGTAGGGGACCCCCTAAGAGCAGCTAGGGGTAGGAGAGAGTCTGAAGCCAAGGACTTGTGCAACCTTTCAGGAGATCCTTGACTTTCTCTGCAGCTCAGTTTCCACATCAGTAAAATGGGAGACTTGGTGAGGTGGCCCCCAGTGGAATGGCTCCGGCAGTGGAGAGAGCTGGGTTCTGGGGCAGCAGGAAATGTTTGTTTCTCCAGAATCCTGTCCTTTGAGCCACTGGAGAACCAGCCCTGCCTCCCCCAGTGGGGGCAGGGCTGGCTTTCTCAGAGGGTGTGGTTGCGACTCCCTTTGAGGGTGACAGGCACCCACACACTGCCTCCTCCTGTGAGGTTTTGTGGGTTCTTTAGAGACACCCAGGCCCTCAGGAAACGCCCACTTGGGGCCTCACTGGGCCCCTGCTCCTGCACCTGTGTCCTGCTGGGGATTCCAGGCTCCCCGGAGCCCCAGGCCTCCTGACTCAGCTCAGCCTCCGGCCTGGGGGCCTCTGCTCAGGACTCCCACACTCCAGAGACCCAGGCCAATCTCTCCAGATGGTTGCCTTGACCCTCTTCCCTCCCAGGGACATCCACCTGAGGCGGGTCCAGGGCTCCCACCAGTTTGGGGGCAGCAGTTGGCTAGAACCCCACTTCTAGGGGTACGGGATCTCCAGAAGCAGTGCCTGAGACATTTGCCACTACTTCAGACTGGGAAGTGGCAGGGAGGAGCCAACGGGGAATGTTGGTGACACCACTAGGGAAGCCAGGGAGACACAGGCACTCCAGAGGGTCCCATGGGGGGCAGGGAGCTGGCTGTGTATCCACCTGCTGCCTCAGTCATCGCCTGAGAATGATCCCTGGGCTCCGCACACAGGCCGACTATGTTAGTCACCAGGAAAAGCCCTTGGGCGGACTCTCCAGTGTTTGCATTCACAGAGGGCCGTGTGGGGCATGAGTGGTAGGTGGGGAGACGGGACAGCACCAGCATCTGCCATGCAACTGATGCCCTCAGCCTGAGGGTTCATCAACATCCTGAGTGAACAGGAAAAGTCCCACCTCACATCCTCCCCCTGGGCCAAGCTCAGACTCAGGAAGCGTTTACTGACAGAGGTAACGTTACAGGGAACAGAGGCTCCAGGCCCTGCCTTTGGTTGGCCATGGTCCCATCGTGAGGCATCAGCTGCTCTGGGCCTCGTTTCTCCATCTGTACAATAACCCAGTGTTTTAGATAGCTGGAAAGCCACTCAGAGACCACCTGGACCCTCTGAGGGTGGACAAGACCTACATATGTGGGGGGCGGGGGGGCTGCCTGGAGTCACACAGCAAGGTGGGCAAGGCTGGAAGAGAAGCTGGATCCCAGCTTTTCACTCCAAGGCCCTAGGGGTAGTAGGGATCTTGCAAGTTTCTAAGCATTTACCAGGCACCTTCTGTATACCCAGTTATGTTTGGTCAGCAGGAAAAGAGACTTATACCTGTGAGAAAAAGTCTAGGTGGCCTCAGTCTGTGCATCTGTGAAATGGGTACAGGAAGAGACCTTCCTCACCAGGTCAAAGCTGTTATTGCTTTTTTCTCCATTTTTATATTTTTTAACTTTTAAGAACCTGCCATCTAAAACGGAAAACTGCTGCTGAGGTTGGCTGGGTGGAAGTTCGCTGAGGTTTGATATTTCTGTTTTCCTGATGGCATATGTTTGCTTGGCATTGGGTTCAGGTGACAAAGTGCTGGAATTGGGTCTCAGCTCCTGCCTGCCACAGCGTGTGACCTTGGGCTCATTGCTTCACCTCTCTGTGCCTCAGATTCCTCATCTGTAAAATGGGTGCAATCATCTCTCTTGAGTCGGGACTGCTGTGAGGATCAGCAATGTTGAGCGCCTGGGCATGGGAAAGGGGTAGTCTGGCCTCCCTGCTGCCTTCACCTGCTGCCTCTCTCTGCAGGTGGTACTCGGGCAGGATTTCCCGGCAGCTGGCTGAAGAGATTCTGATGAAGCGGAACCACCTGGGAGCCTTCCTGATCCGGGAGAGCGAGAGCTCCCCCGGGGAGTTCTCCATCTCTGTGAAGTGAGTTTTGACCGGTGGGAGGATGTGGGGTGGGCGGATAGGGAGGTGGCATCTGAGCTGGGTCTCTAAGCATGGGGCAGACTAACAGGCTGAGGTGGCAGGAAGAGATCCCTGGAGAGCAGCATCCCGAGCAAACGAGCAAACGCCTGGAAGCAGCAGACCCTGTGCGGGTTGGGGAAGGACGTGCACCCCAGGGTGCGGCCCAGACCAATGAGGATGTGCTCAGAAAGCAGGCTCGGGCTGACTGTAAGACCTCAAGCTCCAGGCTGTGGGGCTGGGGGTGGGGGGCAGGTCTGGAGGTTCGTCCTCAGGGGAGGAAGCAGGATACTGGCAGTAGATGTGATGGGAGCGACTGGGGTGGGAGAGCCCCGAGGCTCTAGGGCAGGTGTCTAGGCTGCTCTCTGGACAGGGTCCCACTATATGGAGATACAGTTGGGAGGATGGATGCTGGGGTTAGGCTTCTTGAGTTCAGATTCTGGCTCTGCCACTTCCTGGCTGTGTGACCTTGGGCAAGTCACTTAACCTCTCTGTGCTGTTTCCTTACATGTAACATAGGTTATTGCAAGGAATAAATCAGTCAATACGTTTAGAAGAATTAGAATAGTGCCTGGCCTTGAGGCAGGATGGCTATGATGTGACAAGCAGCTCCTCAGGCGTGGTGTGGCAGCCTCTGGGCAGTACAGAACCTAGTCCCAAAGGCCCCACGGGGGCAATGAAGGAATCCAGGCTTGAAGGTAGGAGTAGGAACAGAAGTGGGGGTGAAGGGATCAGGACCCTGGCAGGTCTCTCCTTTCTACTCCCAGTGCTTGTGTGGGGAGGGGAAAGGAAATTTTTCCCCTCCTAGCTCTTCTGGCTGGTCAAATAATTAAGGTGACATGAGACCGATTAACAGGAGAAAATAATCTAATTTAATTCCATATGTACATACAGGGGTTCCATAAGAATATGGGACCCAAGGAGAGGTTGGGCAGTTAAGGCTTATATGCCATCTTGAGCTAAAGAGAAAGGAAGGTTGTGGTTTGGACTTAAAGAGGAGGAAGGCCATTCACGTGGAGAGGAAACATAAATGTTTGCTGGGCCATCTTTAACAAGGGGACACAGAGAGGGCTTTGGTCAGAGGGCCCTGCTAGTTTCCTCCCTACCACAACCCAATTCATATTAAACGCATATAGTTATCTACGACGATAACTCTGGAGCAGATTCTCCATCTTAATTCTATTTTAGGCAGTTTTTTGGGGGGACTGGGTTTGGGTGGGGGGGGCTACCAAAGGTTCTCTCTGAGTCTTTTATTTCTTAAAAATAACCAGCTTAAAATAATCAATATCCCAAAGAGGCAAATTTGGGGGTGGCAATCTTTGCTCCCCTTCACCTGGACGAGTAGGATCTATATGCATAAATCCAAGGATTATTCACTGAGCTTCATGCCGTGTGCCCAGCTATTCTAGGGATTGGGAGATGACAGTGAGAAAGCTAAAGCCCTTTGGGTTTATGTCTTAGTAGGGGAGACAGACAGTAGACAGAAAAGGAATGAATGCAGCAGCAGCCAAGGCGCTCAGGAACAGCCCGTCTGAGAGGGTAGCACTGGGGCAAAGAGCTGAACCTGGCTGGCGGTGGAGACTGCCAGGTCCCCAGGAAAGAGGACCTGGAAAGAGAGACTTCCAGGCAGAGGGAACAGCCAAGGCAAAAGCCCTGAGGTGGGAATGTGCTCAGAGTGCCCTGGAGCCCACAGGAGGTGGCGTGACTGGAGCAGAGGAAGCGTGAGAGAGAGGCGAGTGGTACAGTCAAAGAATGGGCCTGACAGATCCTGCCAAGGGGTTTGTCTCAGCACAGTAGGGAGCCACGGAGGGCCTTGGGCACAAAGAGATGTGATGAGCTTCCGTTTTTCAGCCAATCCTGCAGGCTGCTGTGTGGAGGAAGCACAGTTGGGAGTAAGTGGGAGCTCTGGGAGACCAGTGCAGAGCGAGGTGGGGGTGATGGCGGCTGGGGCTACCGTGGGGGGGAGGGGATGAAAAGCGGCTGCATCAGGGAAGTGGCACGGCTTTGTGAAGTGGAAACCAGCAGCAAAACCAACTGGTAGGGGTGCTGAGGACACCCCTACATGGATGAGGTGCTCCCTCTGCCAGCTTTTACTGTCCTGAAGAGCAGTACAGGGGCGGCAAAGCTGCCTGCTGGAAGGGAGGGACGCGTGGTGGACCCTGGAGCTTAGCAGCGTGGCCTGTGGGAAGCGGTCGCTGCTCACTGTGTTTTGTGGCTCCACCAGGATGTCCATTTGCTTGGGACTGGACTGGTTCGTGCCAATGATTCGATGAGCTTCCAAGGGATAAATGAACACGGGACCACTTTGATGGTTAATGCAGGCGCTGAGTGTGAGGGGCGCAGATGTCACAAGAATTCCAGTGAAGCAGAGAAAGAGACTCGGACAGGGAGGGTTCATGGTGCCCTCGGCAGTTCCAAACAGGCTAGACCATAATGACCCACGCGAGTCTCCTGCTCCCAGCGGCGCAGCTCAGGTTGATGCCTTCCAGGCTCCCTGGGGCCCTGCGGTGAGCTCCGCCGTCTGCTGTGCTCGCTGTCCATTTCCATAAAGCCCATGGCGGTGTGTGATCAGTACACTGGAGCCCTGCAAGGTGCTGAGCTCCCCATCCGGGCCCGGAGGCGCCCACGTGAGGGGGGTCCCTGCAGTCAGGAAGCCTGCCCACCTCGTTCGCCTCCAAGCTCTGTGACCAGCCATCAGCTTTCTTCACTTCTCTGCTCCCCTGGGAACAGCCTGGTTAGCCCGAGGGACAGGAATGGCTCTTACCCTCTTTGAGCCTCTATTTCCCCATCTTAAAAATGGGAGCACTGTCAGTGAATGTGTGGGGAAGGCGGGGGTATGGTGAGTTCTTGGCCCTGACCCCCTCCCAGGATGGTTTGGGTATCTGGAGTGCCCCTGGCTCACCTCCCCACCTCCACAGCCCAGCCCCCACTTCCCACCCGGTTCCCTGCAAAAGCAGGAAATGGTGGTTTTCCCATGTGCTGGCTTTCCAGGGACCCCGTCATCTCCTGGGAATGGCGCCCGCCAGGCGGGCTGGTCTGGCTTTAAATGATTCCTGGAATCAACTGCAAAGGCCAAGGTCACCCAGCAAAGCAGGGGCACAAGGGACTCACTGGGACGGCTGCTGGAGCCTGAGCTGAGGGGAGGTGGTGGCCTGACTTACCGCCTCTGCTAACAAGTGGCAGTGCCTGGACTCCCGCCACTAGTGCCTCCTGCACTGCCCTCTCCTGGCTCCTCTCTGTAAATGCAGCCCTGTCCGTGCACCTGTGCAGGGTCAGACCCCATCATCGTCTCAGTCTACTTTGTGTGTGGGAACCAAGGGCAGGACAGCAGCAGGAGTGTAACCGAAGGCGCGTGGTGGGGTGTCCATGATAAATGAATGAATAAGGGAAAGCCAGTGACAGCAGACATGTTCCACACGGTGAAATACGTCTTCACACAGGTGAAGCTGAGCTGGGCCCTGAAGTGTGAATAGGGTGCACCAAGAGGGAAGAGGATATACCAGGCACAAGGAACAGCATGTGCAAAGACCCAGAGGTGGGCCAATGCGGGGTGGGTTTGAGCAGCAACAAGCATGACCAGGAGGGAGATGGACAGCACGAGGGAGCCGTTCTTGAGCGGCACTGATGTTGTCCTGGGAAGGGGTCTGGGAGTGTCCCTCAGAGACATCCTGGCCAAGACCCCCAAGGCCAAGACCAGCAGGAGCTTCCTGGGCCCCACTGGCTGTGGTCTGTGCACAGCACCACCAGGTGGTGTCCTCCACCTTTGGCTTCTTTCCAGCTGCGTCAGGGCTCCCGGCGCCTGCTCTCACTCTGGGTCCATTGCCTCTCATTGGGGCCTTTCAGTGGCCCTTGGAGAACCACCAGGCAGGGATGAGCGTAGGAAATTGAGGCTCCGAGGACACATGTGACTAGGAGCATGGGCTTTTGAGCAGTAATCTCAGCTCTGACACCTACTAGATATACAACCCTGGGCAAGTTACCCTCTGAGCCGCACTTTCCTCATCTGTGAAGTGAACATCTATTAAAGTGCTTCGTAGGGTGCCTAGCAGACAGTGAGTATTCATAAGTGCCAGTTAGAGCAATTGTCATTATATTAACCCGCCTGGTCGTGCCTCCGGAATCCAGGGCTGTTAGAGAAGGGGCAGGGGCATGGGGAGGCGGGAACGAGTACTCCTCCTGGCCTTGCTCGGGCCTGCTGTGTCTCCTCTGGCGGATCCCGCTCCCTCTTGGCTGCAATGTCCTCATCTACACTATGGCGACAGTGACCTGTGGCCACCCAGAAAAGTGATGGCTGCGCAGACTCATGAGTGAGAGCATTTCCACCCTCACTGGCTTGGCTCTTGGGGACTCTCACCCCACTGCTACGCGTGGCATCTCCGGCATGCTCACGCCAAGCCCCATAAAGCTGTCAGAAGCGGGGTTTATGGGCCTCATGGAGCAACAGTGGCTATGGCCGGCTGCTTTTTATGAGTTTACAAAGGGCTGTCTCCCTCCGCCTCCAGGAGCACGTCTGAGCTGGCAGCCAGCAGGCCAGGGGCCAAGGCTGAGGTGCAATGCTTGGGCTGTGTAACTTCTGCCCCACACGTCAATCCAAGCTGTGTGGACTCCTCTGTTGTAAAGGACAGCTTGTTCCCAAGTGAGGCGTTCTGCGTGCTTTCGCGCTAGAGGTGCCCTGGAATCATGCACACGTGTTTGCTCTGCTTCTTTGGTCACTGGGCACCTACTGTGTGCCAGGCCCTGTACCAGATGCGTGGGATTCAGCCATGAACAAAATAGGACAAAGCTCCCTGTCCTTCAGGTTCTCACGTTCTACTGGGGTGACAGACAATAAACGGTTAGTAAATTACGTAAAATCATGGAAGATGACAAAGGCTCGTGGGAAAATAAAGCAAGAAAGAAATGGGGAAGGGCACCATTTTATGCATGCAAAGACAGGAAGAAGTTTGCTGGTTAGAAAACTGAAGCTCAGAGAGGTGCAGTAACTTGCCCAAGGTTACCCAGCAAGGAATAGAGCTGGTGTCCATTGATTCTCTGTACCCTGACAGACCTGGTCTACTCTTCCATCCACCTTCCTTGAGACCCAAAGACCCAGCAGGAGTCTGTCTCTACTGGCCCCTACCCAAGGTCAGTTTGATTCTCTTTCACGTCTGCTGCAATAGGGGGTACCACCCCAACCCTTTTCACCAAAGGGAAAACTGAGGCTAGAGAGAAGGACCACACCTCATGAGGATCACCCAGTGGGAAGTCAGCACCCGGCCCCCAGTGCGGGGCTGTCATGGGGCTCTGACCTTACCCCAGCCTGGTTTATCCTCCCTGGGCTGCTACTATGACCTTTGCTGCTGCCGCCACCAGGCCAGAAAAACCTGCTGGGCAGGACTGACTGCTGCTAGCATCAGGCCTGACCTGGTCCTTGGAACTTGCGACAGCCCAAGGGACAAGCCCAGCCCCTCATCTCCCAGGGTAGGCGGGTGTGGGGGTCACACACAGAGACAAATGCAGCCATGGCTGCTCAGAAAGGGACGCACACACAGTCACTCACACAGAGCAGCGTGAGACACACGCATGTGCCTGGACACAATGAAGACAGACAGCTGGCACACACGGGCCAGGACACATGCCCAGGCACTGCCCGCTGTCATGGAGCAGCTCCAGATCTCCCCTCTTCTGGCCACGCCCAGGCTCAGACACCTTTCCTCCTCCAGGGCTCACCCAGCAGGGCCGTCTCCAATCAAGCCGTCCCTCCCAGTTCAGGGGTCCTCTGGACTCAGACTCAGTTCTCCCTAGGTACTCTGCGGCTCCCCAGGGCTGGAGGTGGGGGTCAAGGTCTGGAGAGTCCGCAGAGGGCAACCCCTGGACTAAGGGGTTCTCAGACACCTCAAAGCTCCACCCAGGACTTGAAGGATGGCTAAGGCCAAGACCAGGCAGACAAAAGGGAAACAGCGTCCCTGATGAGAGCACCGGGTGAGGGTCTGGGGCATCTGGGAGACGGGCTGGCTGGGAGAGAGAGACCGCTCCAGGTGCTGCGTCCTTGGGGTCCTCAGTTGGACATGGCCCTGCCTGGTGTGGTTACGGATTAGGCCAGGGGCTGTCCCCGCGGCAGGGGCCACACCCAGGACACATACCTCCGGCTAAGCGCAGGCCCCTCTCCTCTCCCAGCCCTGCTCTTTTCACTGTTGAACAGGAAGTTAGGGCCAGGTGGGAGAAGGAACTAGCCCTGCCATTTACTGAGTACCACACATAGGCTAGGGGCTGGGACAGGCAAGCTTCCCAGATTGGAAAATTCTGGAATTCTCCGGTTGGAAGGTGCTAAATTCCTGGGTCTCTTGCCCCTTTCTCATCTCCTGTTCTCTACTCCCTGACCCTCCTATAAGATCAGGGAATGCTTTGCTCTGGATAACTTTCTAGGTGACTGAGGATAGCCTTGAAACACCAAGACGTTCAAAGTTGTGGTCATTTGGGGTTGAGATCTTTTTCAAACTACCACACCGTCTGCCCCCTTACCCAGAGGACAGGGGCCACCCTACCCCAGGCTCCTCCTTGGGGCCAGCACCCCGTCAGGGCCTTCTACCTCTGCTCCAGGCGGCCCAGGTGTGGAGGCAGCGGAGTCCCCCATTCCTGGCTTCTCCCCTGCCTGGCCATTGGTCTCCTCATTCTGCTGCTCAGTGTCACACTCCTCCCGTGCGCCACCGCCAGATCCAGGGCTAGGAAACCCTGTGCTCCCAGGGCCAGGGCAGTGGGAAGTCACTGGGCTCAGAGGCTGCCTCAAAGGGAGTCATGGCCTCTGGGAGCTGAGGTCAGACAGGGAAGGAGCCGCCATCTGCTTCCCACCCTCTTTTCCATCCAGCAACATGCACACGTGTGTCCCACAGCCAACATCATCAATGGCTTAGTCACCTGGGAACAGTGCTTGCTGAAAGTCACGAGGGTAGGGAGGGGATCCTTGGTCCACCTGGTCACAGAGTCTCAGGCACTTTCTAGCCTCAGTTCTTGTGGAGCGAACTGAGAGCTAGACAGGTCTGTCAGGAACCGTGCCCCTGGAGGGCTGGAATCACAGCTTAGAGCCAACAGAAGAGGGTTTCAAGAGCAAAGCACCCCCATGAGCACTTAAGCCATTTCCTCGGTACAGCCCTCCCAACGGGGCTGGACCCTCGCGGCCTAGTCCTGCCTCCCTGGCTTTTCCATGCCTGGTGTGCAGGCCATTATGAGCAGCGGGTTCTAAGAAGGTTGTACAAGGTTGTACAAGGGCTAAGGAGCCCACGGAGCCCTGACTCTCACGGAGGGGCTCTGAAGCAGCTCTCAGAGGTTGGGCCATTTTGCCTGGGCCTTGAAGTATGACTAGGAGTTAAACTCCAGGAGAATTTGGAAGAAATCGTACATGCAAAGGCCTGGAGGTGTCTTTGAAAGTGGAGAGAGAGGTTCTGTGTGGTTTGGACCCCTTGACTTGGACAGGGTGGGGGAATTCCACTTTCCCCTCTGCCCCCCGAACTAGAGGCAGTTTACCTTAAACAACGCTTTATCTTTAATCTTAAACTTGTAACAAAGCAGCACACCAGCCCCGGTGCTGACGGGTGGAGGAAGTGAGCGGCAGGCCTGGGCAGCGGGGGGCACAGCCCCGCACTCCTGTTCAGGTCCTAGGAGACCTTGGGCTGTGGGCCTGCCTGCAGGAGCTCAGGCTATGGGCAAACCCTGGCTTGTAAACACACCATGTCCAGAATTGTCTAACAAAATTTAAAGTTAGAATCCAGATGTTGTTTTTTGTTTGTTTGGGTTTCTTTTACTATCAAGTTTCCAGACTAGTGTTTGATTTTCATTTCGTCCCAAACAAAATGAGAACACAGCCTGTGGCTCCCTCCCTCCCTCCCTCCCTCCCTCCCTCCCAGCGGCTCTCCTCTGCCCCCAACACACACACCTGGCCATGCCCACAGGGCTCCAGGCTTTCCCTGCTATCAGCCCCAGCAGCCCTCCCATGGACAGATTCCTAAACTGGCTTCTTGCTGGTTTATGTTCTCCCGGGGCTGCCAGCCTGGCCAGGTGGGTGCTGGGTGGCCCTGTTGGTGGCACCTGAACATGCAGCGTGCCAGGCCTCCCTCACCTCACTGGTGGGGAATGCGTCAGCGCCCCGCATTGGGCCGGTGAGGACACGGAGGCTGGGAACAGTGAGCTGGGGTGTAAGTCCAGGTGGGTCGACTGCAGAGCTGGGAAGGCTGGTTGTCATTTTGGCCAGACAGAGAGGACAGAGGGGGAGGGCCTCCTGGGGGGTCGCAGCCGAGGTAACAACCCGGCAGAGTAGGACTGGACTTGGAATGACAAGATCTGGGACATTATCAATATCACACTTGAATCAGTAGTATTGTTATACAATGATCACCAGTCACAGAGCATTCGACATGTAGCGGCTCACATGTGACCCCAGCTCTGGCCTTTGTTTCTGTGTGACTCTGGGCAGCTCATGGCTGCACTCAGGGCCTCTGTCTCCCCACTGTACAAAGGGCCTGACTTGCTCCTCCTGTCTGCGTCGTGAGCCCGGCCACCCCTGCAGCAGGGAGGACAGTCACGGTGGCTTGGGCTGCCCAGTGCCCTAATCCACACTGGCACCACCTCTGGCCTCAATCCTGCATGGCCTGCCCTGGCGTGGGATATGCCCACGTGGGAAGGCACCAGGCAGGTCCTTCTGCTCCGTCCCAGCCAGAGCAGGCTCCACCTGCTGCTGCCGGCTCGTTTGGGAGAGGCAGGCTGTCTCCTCAGCTGGGCTAGAAGGCATGTGAGAGGATTTGTGGGTTGGAAAGCAAGGCAAAGGCTGGACGGGACGATGAGAAAGGGGCTCACTGGTTGCATCAGAGCGCATACGAGGAAAATGACGCTGGGCTTGCACTGAGAGTCAGATCTGGAGTCGCAGGTGTTAAGATTTTTATCCTGAAGACAATGGGAGCCATAGAAGGTTCTTGAGGGAGGGGGAAGGGTGTGCATGCGAATGGGAAGGGCATGGAGCGTTCAGCATGCCTAAGCTCCTTTCACACCGCAGGCTTCGGTCTGAGTAAGGACGCTCTTAGGACTCATTCCTCAAGGAGCTGCAAGGACTGGGAGGGGCCAGGAGAGAGAGAAGAATGTCCAGGCTGAGGGGACGTAGGAGACAGGAGATGCTGTCTGATCACCTCTCAGAGAAACCCATTTAATGTTACCAGTAAACCACAGCCAGCATTTTCTGAGCACTTACCTAGAAGTGGGAGGGATGTTATTATGAGGAAACTGAAGTTCAGAGAGGTTAAGTGATTTCCCTAAGGTTACACAGTAAGAAAGTGGCTTGGTCCAGGGTCCACACTCTTAAATTCCATACTCGTCTGCCAGGGGGCACTACCCAGGTCTTACATGAAGCCAGGTCGGTGAGGCCTGGGACTCCCCTCCCCCACTTGCTCCTTCTCCTGACTGCAGGTGTCACCAGGAAAGAGCAAGGCCCAGTTCCAGGTGGTGGTGAGAAGGGAGGACCCAGGGCTGTGCTGGGCTGGGAGCGGTCCCTGGCCCCTGAGGGCTGGTCTGAGGTGGCCGTGGGTCCTCTCCCGTAGCTATGGGGACCAGGTACAACACTTCAAGGTGCTGCGTGAGGCCTCAGGGAAGTACTTCCTATGGGAGGAGAAGTTCAACTCTCTCAACGAGCTGGTCGACTTCTACCGCACCACCACGATCGCCAAGAAGCGGCAGATCTTCCTGCGGGATGAGGAGCCCCTGCTCAAGGTAGGGGAGCGGAGGCCGGGACGGCAGCCTGGCCCAGCGCAGCCGCTCTGTGCCCGCTGCCATCTGCAGGGGCAATGAGCCCGGGGGGGTGGGGGGGGCGGGCACAGGTCACAGGTTTCCTTCCCCAGCAGCCCCATGTCGGAGGAGGCGGGGTCCAGCCCAGGTGGTAAAGTTCTATTCTGGCGGCACTGCAGTGACACAAGCAAGGGTGGGAAAGGAGAAGAGGGAAAGAAAAGGAACAGAATGGAAATTCCATGGGGCAAACCATGGGTGGCTTATCCTCAGCAGTGCATGGCACACAGTAGGTGCTCGATAAATGTTTGTTGAATGAAGGTACTGCCACCTGCTGAGCCTATTGTGTGCCATGCACTGAGCGGCACTCTGTGCACTGGGAGCTTCATCGTCCTCATTGCACAGGTGAGGAAACTGAGGCCCAGAGAGGGATGTGACTCGTCCAAGGCCACCTAGGAGGGAGGCTCAGTCCTGGTTTCTGCTCCTGAGGAGCAGTGTGAGCATTCGTGGGTGAGGTTCTAGCTGGACACAGGGTGTGTGGGGGAAGGGGGAGGTCTGGCCACCCCTGTCTTCACAATAACAGCAATTTACCAGCCAGCCCTTTCATCAAAGGGCCCCGAGGACCAGCTCTCATTCTCATTAGGATGATGACACAAGCCAATGGGGTTATTAGTCCCAACATGCTATTTTCCTTGGAAGGGGGGTGTTGGCAAGGCCTGGGGCTGGAGGTGAGCCCAGTTGAACTTGGGCTCTGCAGAGGGTATATGGCCAAGGCCTGGGGAGGGGCTGAGAGGCTGCTGCAGAGAAGCCCCAGTCCTGCCGTGTGCCTAGACCCCGCTGCCTCACCATGTGTGACCTTACGGCCAGTTCATCCTTCAACGGGGCCTCAGTTTCCTCTCCATCTAATAGGATGAGCTCTGAGGTCTGATGTGCCAGGAAAGTGGAGCAGTGCCTCAGGAGACCCTCACTAGTACCGCCTGTGTCCCACCAGGGTGCTCTTCTCTAAGACTCTGTCTCCCAGGCCTCCAGCTCCGACACTGAAGAGTGTGAGGCAGGGAAGCCAGGCTGGAGCTGAGGGGGGCTGCCTGAGGGCTCCCCCACACCCACTGCGTCTCACTCTGGCCCAGCCCTGGGGTCACCCACCCTGTGGGGTGACTCCAGAGCTGGCTTAATTTCCTGGGACCAATGCCGCCTCCTCCTTCATGGGCAAAGAACCGCTAATTAGAGCCTGTCCGCTGATCCTATCACCATCCTGGATAAGATTCCGAAAGCTCAGAGCAGAGATCCTGGTGGGGCAAGCAGGGCCAGAGTGCTGAGCGCAATCGTCATGGCGCCAGGCTGACGTGCCTGCAGAGAGCTGTTGTCCAGCTGCCATTCCCAGGTGGGGAAACTGAGTCCCACAAAGGGCAGGGACTTACCCATGGTCACTTTGGGGCCCAGGTAGGACTGGAAGCGAGGCCTAAGAGCTGGGAGCAGCTCAAAGTGACATCCTGTCTCTCAAAGCCTGGCCAAGGGCAACTGCAGTAAGCTGTGCTCTTAGCTACACGGCACTTTACAGTTTGTAAGGCCCTGTGGTTCCTGTGGCTCCAGGGCTTTGAGTCAAAAGTTATGGTTGCTGCAGAACCAGGGAAATGAGACCCCAAGAGGGACAGGGACTTAACCAAAGTCCCTCCGTGAGGACCAGGACCCAGGTGGGGTCCCAGCTGGGCCAGCAGGACAGTCACGGTGTCCTGGGTACATGTGATGTCGGGCAGCAGACGTGCAAGGGGGTGGGAAGCAGGAGGCCCCTGGGGTCGTGCTCACCCATCTGGCCTTGGAGGCAGAAGCAAGTGCCACCTCAGCTCTGCCTCGAACATTCTGCCTTCCCCAAACTGTGGAAAATCGCGTCTCTTGTTGGGGCCTCCTGAAGAGACCCCACTAACCATTTCCTTCCCTCGCAGTCGCCCCGGGCCTGCTTTGCCCAGGCCCAGTTTGACTTCTCAGCCCAGGACCCCTCGCAGCTCAGCTTCCGCCGTGGTGACATCATCGAAGTACTGGAGTGCCTGGACCCCCACTGGTGGCGGGGCCGGTTCTGCGGGCACGTTGGCTTCTTCCCACGGAGCTATGTCCAGCCGGTACAGCTCTGACCAGAGTGGGGCCCAGGGGGCAGAGGCGGCAGACCCTCTGTCCACCCGGTACTGAGCTCCAGAGAAGAGTCATTGACGTCCCCCTTCTCCGGGTCCACGGGGCTCAGCCGAGGGCCTGGGACGGGACCGTGGGCCTCCTCACTGCTGCTCCCCTTGAACTGGGACAACCCTTGCGGCCCAAAACCACCATGACGTTCAGTGCCTACCAGGCAAGGCGAGCTCCCAGGGCTTCGCACCAGCCTCTTTCCATTGGTCACCAGCTTTGTGATGTCATAAGGTGGGCTGACAAAGGCCCTGCCCACTCCAACCATCAGTGGCCCCATCCTCAACAAGGGTTGAGGCCCAAGTTCCACCCACTGGGGGCTCACCCCAAGGAACCTCGCGCTGGACGGCTGGGCTCACCTTGGGATGGACCACTAGGCTGCTTGACCTTCCCTCAAAGGGACTTGTGAGGTGTTCTGGCTGTTGGGGAGGTGGCTTAGGTGTAAGGGACCGGCAAGAACACTGCACGCCTGCTGACCTGGACGCACGGGACAGACTCCAGGTGGACACCGACTTCTTGGCAGCCCCACAATGACTTCAGGCTCTACTTGGGTATCCAACCCCCCCCACCCCACTACAGACACTCTGGGGAAGGACCGGGGGCCCTGAGGCCCTGAGGAAGGGGCTGCAGTGTTGAATGAAATGCATAGGGCAGCTGCTCCCCATGCAGTAGACAAGCTCTGAGGGGCAGGCCCTGGGTACAGCCACCTGGGGGGATCAGCTGCGTTGGCCCTTGTCTGTTCAGGCCTAGGCTCTGCCCAGACCCTGGGGAATTTGTGGGAGCTACAGGCCAAGTGGGAAGTGGGGCCCACAGCTGGAATCTGAGGCCCAGCAGCATTTAGAATGGGGTGGGCAGGCTGGGGAGGGCCCCAGCTTGAGAGGAAACAGCGTGTCCGTGTGGATTGTGCACCTAACACGGGGGTTCTAAGCAACACCTGCACAGAGGCTGGGCACCTCTGTGCGCAGGAGGAGTGAGGGGACTCCGAAAGGGCTTTGAATGCCCGGCTGGTGGTGGTGTGTGTGGGGGGGACTGGGATGGAGGGAGAGAAGGCTCCTGTGACATTGGGAGCAGGTAGGATGGGAGAAGCAGCCCAGAGAGAGGGCTCAAGTTGGGGAGGGCTCTCCCTCCGCCCAGGGCTGGCTTGAGACCCTTCAGCCCCAAGCTCTGGCGGTTGTACTGCTCCTTACCTGGACCCATATACTCAAAATAAAAACAGTAATAAAATAGAAGGATGTCCATCAGAAATCTAATTTTCTTTCCAATTATGACTACCATTTTTGAAGCATCACACTTTTTTCTCTAATTTCCTCCCTAATTTTTCAGGGTTCCTTCTTTGCTGGCTCAGCCAGTCCCTGGACACTGACCCGCCATGTAGCCGGGGGGCGGGGGGGGGAGTGTCACCCTTCTCTGGACCTGGGTGTCCTCATTGGGGAAAAGATTGGACCTGAGGGCTCCCACCTTCCTGCCAGGGGACAGCGTCAGGCGAAGTAGGCGTAGAAGAAGACGTTAACGCACATGAGGAGAATGGCATTGAAGCCACAGACACGGGCCCAGAAAGCGTGTTTCTGGGCTGCTTGGACGTCACCTGCAGGGGGTGGAGAAGGAGAAAGACGGATGAGGGTCCCAAGGCTACAGCCAGTTCCCAACCCTCCAAGCCCTTGCCCTTGAGGATGAGAGGAAGAGGGCGTGTCGAGGTCACGTGTGCACCTGTTTTGGCTCCCGGAGGCAGGTCCTGAGCCAGAGTCCACCAGGTAAGATTCTGGATCTGCAGGGAACGGGTAGGGATGGGGTGTTGCCAGAAGGGGGGGTACCCACACAGGATCAGGGGTCAGTGATGAAAGAGGGCAGCTGAGTTCAAAAAGGGCCAGGGGCTGAGGCAGGCAGGGATAGGGGCCAAGAACTAGAAAATTCTTGAGTCAGAGAGGGTAAGGGGTCAGCATGGGACCCGACTCAGAAGTTGCTACGGGTCTGGTGTCGGGGCTCAGGGTGGGCTCACCTGAGCCCTCTGGGGCGCTGGTGTCAGCAGGCTTCCGGCCACCACCACGGCGCCACTGAGTGTGAAGAGGGCGACGGCAAAGTGCAGGTAGTGGAAGCTGCTCAGGATGGCAGGCCGCGTGTCTGCGTGGCCACAGGGCAGGGCCGGGTGCAAGAATTCCAGGACCAGCCTCGTGGCTCCCACCGCCAGCCCTGCCATCAGGCCCCAGAAGGCTCCCTGGGGAGGAGGAGGTGGGGCAGCGGGGGGGCTGCTGCAGGAAGGTCAAGGTTCCCCCAGACGCACACAGGTGGCAGGGGAAGACTCCCCCCACCCCAGGGGGGGACCAAGCCCAACCCTCACAGCCTGTCCCCACCCACCTGCTCATTGGCACGCTGCCAGAAGATGCCCAGGACAAAGACGGCAGTCACCGGGGGGGCCAGAGAGCTCGTCACCGACTGCATGTAGATGAAGAGCTGCCCACTGTTGGAGCCCTGCAGGATGGGGATCCAGGCCACGCTCACGCCAATCAGCACCACAATGACCAGCCTGTGGGCCAGCAGTGGGTGTGCTCATCACTCAAGACCATTCCACCCTTCCCCACGTCCCCCTGCTCACTAAGTCTTGCTCTCCATCTGTCCCCTGCTGCCCCAGCTCCAGTCTCCTCCCTGGCTCCTGGGCCACTCCTCCAGGCCACCTGCAGGGACAGCCCTGACTCAGCCTGTCTGCTCTTCAGAGAGGGTCCCCCGTGGCCCCCCAGGGCCTCCCACTTGTGTTCAAGGCACCTGTCCCACCTTCTATGTGCACATATATTTGGATGTTTACTTCCTTACTGCCTGTCTCCCCATCCCAGCTGAAAGCACCGACAGGGCAGAAGGCTCAGTCTTTAGTTCACTGCTGCACCTCCTGGCGCACAGTAGGTACTCAGTAAGCATGTGGTGACTGCGTGAATGAGCTGCTGCCCTCACATTCAGGCCAGACTGACCTCCTGGCTGGTCCTCTAACACCACGCTCTCTCATAATTGTGGGTCTTTGCAGGAGCTGTGACCTCTATCTGGCACATTCTCTGCCTGCTGCAGCTCTTGAGTGTTGGCTCACCCACCACAGGGCGAATGCTGTCCTAAGAATATAAGGTTTGGAGCCAGGCAATCTGGCTTTCGATTAGGACCTGGGCCCCTCAGCCGCAAAGCTGAGACCTCAACCAGCGAGACTGAGCCCCCTGCCCCTCCCTACCCTGTAAGGACGCCTTTCAGCTCCCGCCTGCCTCCCTTCTTGGTGCGGGCCCCTCCACAGTAGGAACATGTTTCATTTGTTCATCCAACAAACTATTCACTAAGAACCCACCTGAGTATAGGGCACTGTGCCAGGAGCCCAGACTCGGTGATGAGCAGGCCCTGGTCCCTGCACTCAGTGTTGAGCAAAGAAAGCCGACGAGCCTGTCACCCTGAGCTCAGCACTGGGCTAAGGGACTGAAGAGTCTTGGGCCAGCCCAGAGGAGGCATTAATCCAGGAAGGCTTCCAGAAGGAGGGGGCCCTGGAGCCTTGAAGGGTGTGCGACTCAGCTAAGGGGACAGAGCCTGGCGAGGTGTTCCATCTGCTCCTCCCTAGCTGAGCACCCCACAGCTCTGTGTCAGTTTGGTGCCCCTCATTCCTGAGGTGGGTGGTGGGTGAGACCCCCTGGAATCCTGCACAGGACAGCAGGGGCAACAAAGGTTACGTGTGCGGCTGAGGTTGGTCCTACTTCCTGCCTACCTGCCTGCCTGCCCACCTCCCTTTCTTCCCTTCCAGGCCTGAGGTAGAGGGGGGAGGAAGGAGGTGCCACCTTGATTAAGGCTAATTAACCCTTAGCCTGGCAGGTGCAGGCACTGCCCTCTTCAAAGGCACAGGGAGACTCCACTAATACCTGTCCCACCCTGCCCCCCTCACATAGGCTCCCACAGTCCAACACCAGCCTGGAGTGGGGCCCTGGCCTTCTTGCTGCCCTCTAGGATTTCCTCTTCCGACTCTGACACCACCTGGCTGCCAGAGGGACCCCAAAACCAGAGGCTGTTCCTCCTGCCCAGAATGCCTTTTTCAACTCCTCCCCTAGCAAAGCCCCTCATCTTCCAAGGCCCAGATCAAGGCCCTCCTCCTCCTCCTCTTCCTCTTCCTCCTCCAGGAAGCCTTCCTGACACCCCCACATACACACACACACAGCCCACAGGATGACTGGCCCCCTCCATTGCTCCTGGGCTGCAGCTGTGGTCAGAGGGGAGACCCTCAGGTGGTGGGGGTGGTGGGGGTGGTGGGGGTCGGGGGCGTTCTGATCTCTCTGGATTCCCGTATTGCTCAGTTTGACACAGGGTACCAGGGAGGCCTAGGGAACTATTAGCAAACACTAGAGAAGGGTAGATAGAAGGGGGTGCAGGGGAAGGAAATTAAGGAAGAGAAGGACTGGGAGTGGGCCTGGGGCTAGCAAAGAGCCCCGGAGTTGGGATTGTCCCTGCCTTCACGCCTGTGACAGCCCCTCTGGCCACCCACCCTGATGAGACCTTGGGATCCCCAGCATGTCCCTGCTCGTCTCTGCCCCACGATGGCCTCCTCCCCAGGCTTCTGGGTGCCCTCTGCTGCCCCCCTCTCTATTAATCCCATATCTCTTTAGATCCAGGCTGCAGAAACGGAAGACCTAACGTGACCTAGGAGACGCAGCTCCAGCGGTGTTATTTTAGGCAGGAGGTGTTAGCGGGGGCCCCAGTGCTTCAGGAGGGGGTGTGGTATCGCTGAATCCCGGCCCAGCACCCAGCATTGGGCCTTTGCACTCCACCAAACTGGCAGCTGAGGGAACTGGGACCCGGAGAAGGTGAGCAACGTGCCCCACAGCACACAGCCAAGTGCCTGAAGGAGGCGGGCGGGGCCTGAGGGGCGGGGCCTGAGGCGGGCGGGGCGGGGCTTCACGCGGAGGCAGTGGCGGGCGGGCACAGAGGGGAGACCCGGTCAGGGCTTTGCTTCAGGTGGCAGCAGGGAAGAAGCCTGCTTCTGAGCAGCTGGGGAAGTCGCAGGCAGGGGACATCGGGCTGCTCGGTGGGCGCTGAGGCTACTGGTGTCCCAGGCCAGAGGGCTGAGGCAAACACTGGGCGACAGGAGGGCGTGCACGGCCCAGTTTCCAGGATGGCCAAGCATGGATGGATTTAGGGAGGAGTCTGTCCGAGGGGATAGGCTCCAGGCCAGGGCAGAGGAGGGTGGGGAAACCTGCGGGAGGAGAGGTGGTCCGGGGGAGGACTGCTGACACCGAAGTGTCCTGCAAGACGGGAGGGAGAGGCGCCTTGTTTGGGAGGAAGCTCTGAGCCTGCAGATGAGCTCACGCCTGCCTACTGTCTGGCGTGTCCCAACAGGGCCCTTCTGACAGAAGCTGGCTGCTTTGCATCGCCGGGACAACTGCCTGGAGCTCCGGGGGAGACCCCACCCTGCCGATGGGTGCCATGGGCTCCCGGGCAGAGCACTGTTAGCCAAGCTAAGCGCCAGACGGCGGGGCCCCTTGACCAGCATAGTAGGGGCCGTGTGTTCTCAGAGGGAGGCAAGAGGGGTGGGACCTGGGAGAGGGCCCAAACACACAGACACATGCACACACTCGGGGATCATGCACTGCTGAGTTCACCCCCAAGGACTCCAGGTACCCAGCCAAGCAAGAGGATGGAGGAATGGGCCAGACACAGCCCCTGCATGCCCCCCTGGGGAGAAGCACTGGGAAGACAAGTTAGCTTATAAGGGCCACATGTGCTGTGGAGGAATCTGGTGATAGTCCCCTGTGGGAGGTGTTGAGGGGAAGGGGCTCATTTCTAGGTCAGGGGTATCAGGGAGGGCTGCATGGAAGAGGGGGTACTTGGGGTGAGTCATCGAGGTAATATATACGGGACAAGAAGGGCTAGGGGAAAAAGGACAGAAGCTCAGTGGGGGCAGGGGTATGGAGGCTGGAGGGATAGTTGTGGCCAGTCCTGAGTTCTGGCTCAAGGCCCTCTTTGGGGCAGCTGGGAACCATCCAGAGGCTTAGGGACTCAGATTTTGAAAGACAGAGAGATTTCTGGGATGGCTAGGGGAGGGTGCTGTCCCCGACTGAGACTCACTCAGAGATGCCACTCAGGGTAAGAGATGTATCCAAGATGAAGGCTGGGACTACGAAGGGGTGGCCAGCAGAGTGAGGTGGAGGAGGGATGGACAGGATATTCTGACCTCTACGCTCCTCTCCTTCCTGGCATCCTTCTCTCTCCAACTGGCAAACTCCTATTCATCCCTCAAAGCCCACCTCTGGTGGGGCCTCACGGGCTGGTCATGTGGCTGGGGAAGCCCATGCCTCAGCACCTCCCTGGGGCCAGCACCCACCCACCATACCGTCCCACCAGCAGCAGCTCCCATTCGCCAGCACGTGGCCGCAGCCGCCTCCAGATGTCCATGGTGAAGAGTGTGCTGCTGCTGTTGAAGATGGAGGTCAGAGATGACATGAGTGCGGCCATCATGACTGCGATCATCAGCCCCCGTAGACCTGTGGGTAAGGGACAGCTGCTGCGTGCGCCTGTGGAGTGCTGGCAGTCATAGTCACAACTGTCACTGCTTCTGTCGTGGGGGCCATTATCAGCCTTCTATTTCTGCAGAGCCTTGTAGTTGGCAAAGCACCTTCATACCCGGAACTTCATTTGACAGAAGAATTATTAACCCATTTGGCAGATGAGAAAGTAGATCAGAGAGGGGAGGAGAGGTGCCCAGGGTCCCACAGCAGGCCAGAAGCAGAACTCAGGGGTGGTGTCGGGGAGTCAAGAAGGCCTGGGGCGGGACCCTGGGTTTGGAGGTCTCACCCTGGGCAGGGTTCAGTGGCCCAGCATCTGGGGCCTTCTTGTTCATGGCAAGCCCCAGCAGGCAAAGGGAATCCCCTTTCGTGTTGGCTCTGTGGAAGAGGAGATAGAAAAATCCTCCCTCCCTCTGATTGGCTGAAAGAGAGTGAGGGGTCCCCATCAAGGTGGGTGAGGCACTGCCGTGCAATGGCTTCCAGGAGTCCTGGGCTGGAAAGGGAATGAGGGTGGGGAGGACTCAGTGCTGTGTGGCTTCAGGCTGATCACCTCCCCTCTCTGGGTCTTAGTCTCTCTCCAAGGCCTCCTACGATTTTTCCTCAAGCATCTAAGTGCCTCCCCACCCACCCACTTCCATAGAGCCCCTGCCTGTCTGTCCTCCAACCTCTACCCTCAGATGGTCTGACAGGGCCGCCTCCTGAGGTGTGCCATTTGTTGCCTGGCGCAGTCGCCTGGCCCAGGTTCCGCATCTGACCAGCGGTGTGACTGGTACGAGTCAGGTCCTCTCTGTTCACGGATCAGTCTGACTGGGATGTGGCCCAAAGGGAAGTGAGTTCAAAAAGTGTTTTCCCCAAAACAGTTTTCCACCCTCCTAATCTTGCTCAGGGAGGTGGATTAACTCAGGGTTTACGCTCCACCCATTTTTCAGACCTCAAGGCCTAGAGAGAGGGTGTGGCCCAGTAACGGCTGGGCGTCAGCCCTGGGGGCTTAGCAAGCCCCTCTAAAACAGAAAGGAAAGGCGAGGCCCAGAGGTGGGAACCCACACTTGCAGCCAAGCCTATGCCAGGCAATTTCCCTAAATTATTATGCTTAATCCCAGCAGCAACGCTGAGGGGTGGGTAGGCGTCATTATCTCCAATTTACAAACGAGAACACTGAAGTTCTGAGCAGGAGAGTGACATGCCCCAAATATCTCAGCCAACCAGTAGCAGAGCCGAGATCTGATCCCAGTCTCTGCACTCATGTCCCCTGGGCCTCAGCTCCCTGGGAGGGAGGGAAGAGCAGGGTGAGGCCAGATAGCTTCCACCTGGGAGGCCAGAGGAAGGGAGGTGGACACTCAAGGGTCTGAGAATCTGGAGGTGAAACCAGGCTGCAGAGGGTCTCAGAAAGCTGTCTGCTCTTTTTGCTTACGTGGGACCTCCCACACCCTTGCCGTTGATTTGTTGCACGCCTCCTGGGACTGGGACCTCACCACCGCATGTCACACTGGTGGGACCTCCCACACCCCTTACCATATTAGTTCTGCTTGCACGCCTCCTGGGACTGGGACCTCACCACCCCATATCCACTGCCACGGGAAACATGGAAATGGTCAAAACCTGCCCCGTAGTTTATCTGTTGGCCCACAGTGTCACAGGGGAGGCGGAAGGTGCAGGTTCACAAGGGGGCTTGAGCTCCTGATCCCAGCAGAGTACGCAGTGGGCTTGGGGCTGGACAGACTGCAGTTTGTGTCTCAGCCACTCTGTAGCCTTGGAGAAGCACTTCCCCCGCTCTGTGCGTCACTTTCCCTGTCTGTAAGATGCAGCTAGTAATTCCCTCACAGCTAAAAGGAGAAGCAGTTTGTGAAAGGGCCTGGCATCCAGTAGACCTGGAAGAAGAGAAAGTTGTGCCCTTTCTCAAGGGATGGGACAGCACAGGTTAAGAGGACAAGCTCTGGAGGCAGATTCTCCAGGTTTAGACCCCAGCTTTGCAGCTCACTTGCCATGTGACCTTGGTCAAGTCACTTAACCTCTCTGGGTCTCAGTTTCCCCATCTCTAAAATGGGGATGACAATGACAGCACATAGGGTTCCTGAGAGGAAGATGCAAGTTACTGACACGTGAAGCCATTGGAACAGTGTCTGGCATGTGGTGAGCGCCATGTGAGTGTTCTCTATTATTATTACCTTCCTCTCTTCCCTGATGAGCAGAACACCCCCTCTGGGTGCCACACAGCATCACATGGCATCCCCAACCCCAGCCCTCAGGGCCCTCTACCCTGGTTGGTCCCCCTCACCCACCCGGACCCCACCAGAACCTCACCAATGGGCATCACTTCCATGACTAGCTTGGGGTAGGCAATGTTGGAGCAGCCGATCTCGGCCCCACAGGCCCGCAGGCATTCGGATGGCACCACGCACCCCACGTCATCTGCACGAGAGAGAGGCCCAGAGTCCCACACCTGCACCACAGTGCCCCTCCAGACAGATGTGAGTACCTCGGGTGGGCAAGACCGGGGCTGGGGCAGGAGCCTGACCTGGCTTTCTTACTGCCTCTGACCAGCTGCTGCTGGGCCCTGCGCCTCAGTTTCCCAGTCTGGGTCATAAGAAAGGAGCTGGCCTCTGCAAACTATTCTTTCCCCTAAGGCCTGACCAGTCTCCCTCCCCCGTCCTGCCCGCGGCCCCAAAGGGGCAGATGGAGGCTAGAGAGGGGAACCTTCTCCCACCCTTCGGGGAGGTAGCTTTAGGGCAGAGGCATTTCCCTGGCCCCCACCCTGAGCTGCCTCCAGGAACTTCCAGATGACTCTTAAAACAAGAGGGGAGCCCATCACCCCCTCCCCAGAGCTCTCCGGCGGCTCAGGCTCTCAGCAGTTCACAGGTCCCTCCGTCATCCAGACCCATGCCCAGGGCCCAAGGGCTCATCTCCTTCCTTGCTTCCCCCCCCCCAGGTGCCAGCCAGCTGGCCGTCCAGCCCTTCCCCCAACCAGCCTCCCTCTCATCTGGTCTCTGTGGCCCCTCTGCTCAGGCCTTCTCAGGGAACTGGCTCAGAGGTCACTTCCTCCAGCTGAAATCACTCCTTTGCTCTCCTGCCTGTCCCCTCCCCCACACCCCTTCTCCTCCCCTGGATGCCTTGGGCGCTTTCTTTGTTTCTTGCCTCTTCCCCATGGTGGGGACTGGCAAAGATGGAGACTTCGTCTTGCCAGTGGCCATCCCCCCAGTGGCAGGAGCAGCCACTGCTCATTTGGTGAATAATGGAATTAATGAATGTCCTGGACCTCAGCCCAGTCAGGACTGAGCCCTAAGTCCAGGCCTCCCTATGGAACCGCTGGAGCAAAACCCTGTCAGCGCCGTCCAGGGGGCCGCCCTGGGGGAAGCCCCCCTGAGAGCTTCACTCTGGCTCCGGCTCCTCCAGCCGCTGTGGCAGCTGGGGGCCCATCTCTGCCTGGCTCACCCGCGTAGTCTAGTGATGGGTAGAGCCAATCCCGTGTTCACTTGTTCTTCCAAAAACCATTTTCTAAACACCTTTGGCTCCTATCGTTCTGGGATTTTCAGCAGAGGCCCACGGAGCACAGAGCAAAGGAGGAGATGGCAGTTACGGAAGAGCTCAGAAGCAGAAGCTTCCCAATGGTGCCCAGAGAGGACGGGAATGGAGCTGCTGGGCCACAGGGGCCTATTCGAGGGTCTGGGTGCGGGTGTAAAGCTCCCACATGGCGGGCATCAATGTTTCCATGCCACATTGCTCCCTGTTGAGACAGGGCATTCCTGGGTGAAGCACTGTCCCTTCCAAACGCCCCTTCTGAAAGGCAGTTTCTTCAATGGCCAGCCCACAGGGGTGGGCTGTGTGTCTTGGATCCCTTCCTCTAGGCGAGAAGGCTGGAGCAGGTCACCCTCCTCCCAGGACCCCACATCCCAGCCTGGTCCAGTCTCTCGAGCTCCAGGTTTCCAGGACGAGCCCCATGGATGGTCACCTGTCCTTCCTCCTCCCTCCCCCAAACTCCCCCGCACCCCAGTCCTACGGTTTCTCCTGCCATCTCTCTGCCTGCCTCACTCGGCTCCTGCCCGGGCTCCATCTCCTCTGCATACAGCCTGGGCACCAGCTCCTCACTTCCTTACTCCCTTCCGTCCTCTCCACCCTTTCCAAATCACAGCTTTGTTCATACCACTTACTTCTCAGGAACCCCCTGCACACCCCACACCCCTGGAGCCCATGGCTTCCTGGGAAGAACCACTTACTTCTCAGGAACCCCCTGTACACCCCACACCCCTGGAACTCATGGCTTCCTGGGAAGAAAAATCCCTTCCATGGCCTTTGACAAGGGGTCCCAGGTCCTCCCGTCCGGCGCCCATCCGCCAGCCAATACAAACCTGACCTGTTTGTATTTTCTCATACACACCCAGGCCTCCTCCCAGGGCTCCGCCCCCCTCCCGTTTACCTCCTGTTCATGGCCCATTGCAAAGGCCTTGTCCCCGAAGGCCTTCCCTGACTCTCTCCCCATTCTCTCCCAGGGCAAAGTAGCTTCCTCATAAGGGCTTCTGGGCGGAGGGTTGGGTCACAATTGTGTGCTTGTACATTTCACCTCCCCTACCAGACTGGGAGCTCCCTAAGGGCGGACAATGGGTTTGAATCATCTCCCAATCCCAGGTATCAGGTAGTCCAGGGCTGAGCCCTGAGGGGGAAGGTTGGGAGGAAGGAGGAAAGAAAGGCACCAGAGGAGAGAAAGAGAAAGAAAGGGAGAACGGATCCCAGAAAGAACCCTGAAGAAGTTGAGGCACTCTTTGCTCCAGCTGCTCTGCCCGACCACCTCAACCGCCACCTGTTGTGCAGATAAGAGAACTCAGGAACAGAAAGGGCGTGGGTTGCCTGGATCTCAGAGTCACACCCAGGACAGAGCCCACGGCAGGGCTCTGTGGCCACTGGGGTCCCGCATTCAGAGGCTGGGTGATGGGTCCTTCCTGACAGGTTCTGGGCTTGCACCGGCTGCCTCTGGCGGCATGAGGACCCAGTCGTCCTGGGAGGGACAGACGAAGAGTCACAGCGACAGCGTGGCTCGGAAAGCCTGAGTCAGGAGATTCTGACTAAGTTTATTCAGCCTATCCCAGGCTCCCACAGAGCATCCCTCACTTCCGGGCACTGTGAGCTCAGCTTGCCTACCCAAGTGTTTGTGTGGAACAGCAAGAAAAAACCTCTCCTTTATGACAGCAGCAAAGATGTTGCCATTTCAACAGAGTCCCCACACGTGTCAACTCAGGAGCGAGCAGCCCCGGGACAGGGAGGGCCGGGGAACTGGGCAGGGGCTTCTGGGTTTGCCAGAGCACGGCCTTCTGTGGGCTGCACGTTGGCGGCATCACCACCCGCATCCAGCCAAGGGCCCGCACTCGAAGCCTGGGAGTTGCTCCTCTCCTTTCTCCCAAGTCCTCCCTCCCTGCGGCCAATGCCAAGTCCAGCCACTGGGCATCGTGACCAGGGGAACTGAACCACCTCCTGACTGTACCACCCTGGCCCCTCCAAGCCTCCCTCCCTGCGCTCGCAGGAGGAACTTGTAAAACCATCCGTTTGCTCATGCTCCTCCCTGCGCACACCCTTCTGAGGCCCTCCACGCCTGCAGGAGGAATCATGAGGCTCTAACTGCCATTCACGGCGCCCCACCCACCAAGCCACCCTCACTCCCACCAATTTCACACACACCTCTGGGCCTCTGTCTTTGCTGTTCCCTCTCCCTGGAACACCCTTCCCTCCTTTCTAAACCCAGGGAGCTCCTATTCATTCCTCTCAACTCTGTGGATGTCTGGGTTCTTGAGGTTCCAGGGAGACTTCCTCCATGGCACCAGCAACTCTGTGACCTGTGTCTGTCCTGCCTCCCTATAGTCTGTGACCGTGGGGCCCAGGGAGGAGCCAGGCCCCAGCAGTACCCAGCACAAGCCAATGAATGGTAGGCTCTGCCTGTGTTTGTTGACTGAATGAATGATCCTTTCCCAACTGGCCACTGAAATACCACCTTGAGGGCTAATCAAGATGTTCCCGATCCCCCGACGAGGCCTGACTCATCCCTGGGAGCCAGTCCAGACGCTGATCTTGCAGTCGGGAGCAGAAGAAAAGTACAGAGACCTGGTTCAGCTCTCCCACCCCCTTACTCAGGGATCCTAGGTAGTTATTCTCTGAGGCTGTTTCCTCCGCTGTAAAACCCTTCTGGGGACAGCCACAGTGCAAAGCTAACTTCAACCTAAACTTCACACCTTACACAAAAATTAACTCAAAATAGGTCACAGACTTAAATGTAAAACTATCAAACTTTTAGGGAAATAAATAGGTGAAAATCTTCAAGACCTAGGGCAAGGTGAAGCGTTTTTAGACTTGACATCAAAAGCACGATCCACAAAAGGAAAAACTGATCAATTAGATCTCATCAAAAAGCTTGTGCTCTGTGTAAGATATCTGTGAAAGGAATGAAAAGCTACAGAAATGACTTCAGTAAAGGCGCCGGAAACTTAATATTCAAAGATCAGTTTTGGGTCTATACACTGACAATGAACTATCAGAAAGAGAAATTAACAATCCTGTTTATAATTGCATCAAAAAGAATAAAATACCTAGAGATAAATTTAACCAAGGAGTTGAAATATTTGTACACTGAAAACTTTTAAGACATTGATGAAAGAAATTGAAAAACATATAAATAAATGGAAATATATTCCATCCTCATGGATTGGAAGAACTCATATTGTTAAAATAGCAATACTACCCCAAGCCATCTACAGGTTCACTGTAATCCCTATCAAAATTCCAATGGTATTTTTTACAGAAATAGAAAAAACAATCCCAACATATTCGTATGGAACCATAAAGGACTCTGAATAGCCAAAGCAATCTTAAGAAAGAAAAGCAGTCGTGTCCTGCAGGCCCCTGCGTGAAAAGCAGAGAGGACAGCGTCTTTCAATCTGGCACGGCCTCAGCCAGGCTGCAGTTTTGTAAGAAAACCAAAGCGCATGATCTGGAGTGGGTGCAATGCTGCGGTGAGGTAGACCCATGGTTCAAGCACAGACAAAGATCTGATACCGACCTCACACCGCTGCTCGTGATGGTCACTACAGAAAAATGAAGAATTCAGAAACCAAGATGAGCTGCAGAAACAGGAATAAAATTCCAAGCCATTGGGACAGAATTCCAGCAACATCAAACCAAGGAGCACGGGCTTGCAGGTTGTTCATAAATCCCAGGACCTCCTCACCAAATCCACAGGCAGGTGGAGGGCCATCCCCACCACCACCAGCTCTACCAGCACCACCTCTGCCCACAAGAATCACTCCTCATCCTCCAACTCCTTTAACCCCTACTAAGTGGCATGCCAGCCACCAAACACCTTTGTTCAGGGACCTCCTGCTCCAGGCTCACTGCCTGCTCTAACTTAGAAAATGAAGCAGTAATAAGTGCATAAACCTGAAAAGAAAAGAAAGGGAAAGGAAAGCAAAGAAAGAGAGAGAGAGAGAGAGAGAGAGAGAGAGAGAGAGAGAGAGAGAGAGAGGAGAGGAGAGGAGAGGAGAGGAGAGGAGAGGAGAGGAGAGGAGAGGAGAGGAGAGGAGAGGAGAGGAGAGGAGAGGAGAGGAAGAGAGAGAGAGAGAGAGAGAGAGAGAGAGAGAGAGAGAGAGAGAGAAAGAGAGAGAAAGAAAGAGAGAGAAAGAAAGAGAGAGAGAGAGAGAGAGGAGAGGAGAGAGAGAGAGAGAGAGAGAGAGAGAGAGAGAAAGAAAGAAAGAAAGAAAGAAAGAAAGAAAGAAAGAAAGAAAGAAAGAAAGAAAGAAAGAAAGAAAGAAAGAAAAACACAGCTGGATGCATTACACTTCCTGATTTCAAACTGTATTGCAAAGCTATAGTAATCAAAACAGTATGGTACTGGCACAAAAGCAGATATATAGATCAATGGAACAGAATAGAGAGCCCAGAAATAAACCCATGCATACGTGGTCAATTACTTTATGACAAAGGAGCCAAGAATATACAATGGGGAAAGGACAGGCTCTTCGATAAATGGTGTTGGGAAAACTGGATAGACACATGCAAAAGAATGAAACTGGACCCCTATCTTATACCATACACAATAATCAACTCAAAATGGAGCAAAGATTTGGACATACGAGTAAGACCTGAAACTGTAAAACTCCTAGAAGAAAACACAGGAGTAAGCTCTTTGACATCAGTCTGGGAGAGGATTTTTTGGATTTGACACCAAAAGCAACAGTAAAGAAACCAAAAAGAAACAAGTGATACTACATCAAATGAAAAAGCTTTTGCACAGCAAAGTAAACCATCAACAAAATGAAAGAGCAACCTACAAACTGGGAAAAAATATTTGCAAATCATATATCTGATAAAGGGTTAATATCCAAAAATATATAAAGAACTCATATAACTCAATAGCAAAAAAAACACAAACAATTTGATTTAAAAATTAGCAGAGGAACTGAATAGACATTTTTCTAAAGGAGACACACTGATGGCCAATAGGTAATGAAAAGGTGCTCAACGTCAGTCATCATCAGAAAAATGCAAATCAAAACCTCACACCTCTTAGAATGGCTATTATCAAAACAGACAAGAGACAGCATGTTGTGAGGATGTGGAGAAAAGGGAACCCTTGTGCACTGCTGGTGAGAACGTAAATTGGTGCAACCACTCTGGAAAACGGGGAGGTTCCTCAAAAAAACGATAAATAGAACTACCATATGATCCAGCAATCTCATCTCTAGGTTATATATCTTTAAGAAACAAAATCACTACCTCTAAGGGATATCTGTACTCCTATGTTCATTGCAGCATTATTCACAATAGCCAAGATATGGAAACAACATAAGTGTCCATCAACAGATAAACAGATATATACTATATATATAAAACAGAATAGTATCTGGCCGTGAGAAAGACAGACAGCCTGCCATTTGGAACAAACATGGATGGACCTAGAGGGCATTATGCTAAGTGAAATAAATCAGACAGAGAAAGACAGATACCGCATGATATCACTTATATGCAGAATTCAAAGGTAGAAACAGAGACTAGAGTGATGGTTACCTGGGGCTGGGGAGTGGAAGGAAAGAGGAGATGTTGGTCAAAGGGTACAAACTTCCAGCTATAAGATGAGTCAGTTCTGGGGAATCTAATGTACAGCATAGTGATTACACTTAATAATATTGTACAGTTGACCATTGAACAACATGGGTTTGAACTTATAGGTGGATTATTTTCAATAAATACTAAAAATGTATTTTCTCTTTCTTATGATGTTCTTGATAACATTTTTTTTCTCTAGCTTACTTTATTGTAAGAATACAATATATACTGTGTTTCCCCAAACATAAGACCGGGTCTTATATTAAGTTTTGCTCCAAAAGATGCATTAGGGCTTATGTTCAGGGGATGTCTTATTTTTTCATGTACAACAATCTACATTTATTCAAATACAGTCACGTCATCGTCTTTTGGAACATCGTCATAACGTGCTAAATGCTTCCATCTGGCTGACGATCTTAACCGGGGCTTATTTTCAGGATAGGTCTTATTTTCGGGGAAACACAGTAATACATATAACATACAAAATATGTGTTAATCGACTGTTTATGTCATCAGTAAGGCTTCCAGTCAACAGTAAGCTATTAGTAGTTAAGTTTTGGGGGAATCAAAAGTTATATGTGGATTTTCGACTGTGTAGGGAGTGGGGTGGGGGTTAGGGGTGGGGGTGGGGTCCGTGCCCCTAACTCTCTCATTGTTCAAGAGTCAACTGTATTATATACTTGGGGAAAAAAGTAAAGAAAAGGAAAGGAAAGCTACAGAATAAGGGGAAAATATCTGCAGACCACACACCTGACAAAGATGTTGTATCTAAGATTCTATAAAGAGCTCTCAAAACTCAACATTAAACACCAAACAATCCACTTAGAAAATGGCCGAACACATGAACAGATATGTCACCAAAGAGCATATACAAATGGCAAATAAGCATCTAAAAACACGTTCAATGTCATTAGTCATTAAGAAAATGTAAATTAACAGCACAATCAGAGACTTACACGCCTACCGAGATGGCTAAAATAAAACAATAGAGGCAACATGACATGTGGGCAAGGATGTGGAGACATTGGATCACTCGTGCATTGTTGGCGGGAATGGAGAATATACACAATTTCATGTGTATGTGTATATGAATGTTCATAGCAGCTGTTCTCATAATGGCCCCAAACTGGAAACAACCGAACTGTCCTTCAGCAGGTGAGACGGTTGACCAGATGTGGTCCATCCACACCATGGAATGCCAGCCAGCCACAGAAAGGGGCCAGCTGTTGCTTCACACAGCCACCTGAGCCAGTCCCAGAGACGGAGAACAGGCAGGTCAGTGGCTAGGAGGGCCGAGGGGTGGGGGTGTGGTGTGGCTCTAAAGGGGGGGAGCTTGGTGGTGATGGACTAGTTCTGCATCTTGATTGTGGTGGTGGTTACACAAATCTGTAATAAAGTTGCACACATCTACACACGCACACACACGAGCTCGTGTAAACTGAACAAGCTCTGGATCGAACCAAAATCAACTTTCTGGCTGTGATGCTATCATGCTGTAGTTACCAAGATGATACCACCGGAGGCAATGGGTGAAGGCCGCATACAAGCTCTCTGTCGGTTTTTTTAAAAACAAGTTCCTGTGAAAGTATAATTATGGGGTTGAAGCCCTGAGAGTCAGGACTCCCTTAGGAGCCCCAGGGCCCCTGTGCTGCGATAAGGACAAAGCAGAAGAGAAGCTGAGGCCCAGAGAGGGTCATGCTCTGGGTCCCCAGTGGCAGAGAGGTTAAGAAATCAAGGTTCAAGCCTCGCAGGGCAGTGGCCGCCCCCTGGAACAACCCGTGGTGGGGAGGATGCGGGTTTGTAGGCATGACCTGGGAAGAGCTGGGGCACTTTGTCGGACTGTACTCAGCGGGGTGCAGGGGCCTGGTCTCTGGGCCCATGTTCAGACACAGTGTGATGCCCCAGGGCCAGGGCGGAGGGCAGGACAGGGCTGACGGGGTTGGGAGAGCAGTCCGTGCTCAGATGGGAAGCCACTGACAGGCGGACAGATGGTAGTGAGAGTCCTGGGGGAGCGGGGGTTCTAGCCCTCAGCAGCACAGAACACTGTCCTCGGGGACCCAATCCCTGCCAGGGCACAGAGCAGGCCCATCCAGGGCAAGTGGCAGGGGGTGGGGGACAGGAAGGGCTGGGCCAGGTGCATGGCTGGCTGGCTGTGGCACGCGATGGGGTGGGGGCTGTTTGTCCAGACAGTTTAATGGGCTTTGCTGTCCCCGCCCTGGCAGCCTGCTTTCAGATGTGGTCCCCACACCTCCCATAACTGGGGTCCCAAGCTCCAGGGACGCGGAGCGGAGAGCTGGGCCTGACCCCAGCCCACAGCAGCCCTTTCTAGCTCTCCTCACCCCAGGGCTCAGGTGGGGCCCTGCTCACCACGTAGGACCAGTCCTGGGGGAGGGGGACTCTCCCAGCAGGGAACAGATTCCTGAGAACTTCGTGCCTGCTCTGTCCACACCAAGCTCTGTGAAGGCTCCTCAAGTTGAGTCCGATGGTGCCCTATTCCTGCCTGGGGGGCTCCCAACCTAGTATCCCAACTCTCCTTCCACAACTAGACCGCTGGGCATCTGCATGGACTTCCCGTCCCACCCGAGAAACTGGGCACAGGGCGTGAGTGTTTGACCGGGTTACCCCAGGCCCGGGGCGTAGGGGAGGGCCAAGGCTGTTGACTCGCTGTGTGTCTCCAGGAAGAACACTGTCCCTCTCTGGGCAGCAACGTTCCATCAACTCTTGGACTTTGGTCCCCGAGCGGGTCAGAATGGCTCCACGCGGAACCGGGGGCAGAAGAGGAGGCGGGCGCACAGCCGCTGGACGTCTGTGTCCGTCGGCGGGGTGAATCAGTTCCGGCCCCGCCCCCGGGCCGCACGTGACCGCAGGTGGCGGCGGCGGCGGCGGGGTGGGCGGGGTGGCACTTAGTCACCGGTCTGCGCCGCCGGCCTCCAGCGCTCCGCCCGCGATCGCCCGGTAAGCGAGTCCCGGCCCGCGCTCGGGATCCCGGTGCCCGGCGCCCACCGGCCGCGCTTCCCTTGCCCCCCTCCGCAGGCCCCTCGGGTGGCCGACCCTGGTGCCCGGGGATTTTTTAAGACCCCCTCCCTCCTCGTTCCCGGAAGCCCGGGGAGCCACCGGAGGCCGTCGCATGTGTTTCCTGCTTCCCAGTGCTGGAAACTTCCCCGCCAGCCCTCTCCACCCCCCAGCAGTGGCCCAGGGCTTCCAGCAGCTGCAGAAATCTGGGATGTGGGGCCCCTGCCCCCTACAGATACAGGACACTGGGATGCGTCCCGCCCACCTCTCTCACCCCTGCGCGGCCTCGCCCCTCCCCGTACCCCCCCCCCCCCCCCCCCCCCGCACTCTGACCTGACGCCTGCCTTCGCCTTGTCTCTCCTGCAGGCTCCTTAGGCGCAGAGGAGCAGCGGCCGCCCTGACGCCCCAGAGCGCGCTGTGCCTGTTTCCTCTCCTGCCCACCTCTGCAGGAGCGCTGGGCAGGGGGCATCATGGCCTTCTCCCAGGTGCAGTGTCTGGACAACAGTCATGTCAACTGGCGCTCCAGCGAGTCCAAGCCCGAGTTCTTCTACAGCGAGGAGCAGCGCCTGGCGCTCGAGGCGCTGGTGGCCCAGGGCCCCAAGGCCTTCTACGAGGTGCTCAAGCGGGAGAACATCCGCGACTTCCTCTCGGAGCTGGAGCTCCAGCGCATCCTGGAGACCATCGAGGTGTATGACCCGGGCTCCCAGGACCCTCGGGACGCAAGCTGCCCCCAGGGCCCCGAGGACAATGGAGTCGGGAACGGTGAGGAGGCCAGTGGGGCAGCTGGGGCCCCCACAGAGGCCGAGCCGCCACCCTCGCTGGAGTACTGGCCCCAGAAGTCAGACCGCTCCATCCCACAGCTGGACCTGGGCTGGCCCGACACCATTGCCTACCGTGGTGTGACCCGGGCCAGTGTCTACATGCAGCCCCCCATCGACGGGCAGGCCCACATCAAGGAGGTGGTGCGCAAGATGATCAGCCAGGCCCAGAAGGTAAGCCAGCTGTTGGTGGGTGCCCCTGGAGAGGAGTCTGGCCCGCCCCGGCATCGCGCCACCTCAGTGCGGGTACCCTCGGAGCCCAACGTGGGGAGTCCACCGCAGTCCCCTGTGGGTCTCCTGGCTGCCTTCCTGCCTTCGTGAGGGTCCTCATTCTTTGCAAAGGGATAGGGTGCCTGGGTCCTCTGGCAGGTAACAGGGGGCTGCCTCATCTTAAAGGGCCTTTGTGCATTGTTGGGGGTGTTTCTCATTTCCCCAGGCCTGCTGAGCAGATTACCCAGGTGAAGGCTCTGCAATGGGGTGGGGCAGGAAGGAATGGCGGGGCTTTCTCTCACTGTCCCTCGGGATGCCTGTGATTCACCCCTGACAAGTGCAGGCTCTCACACACACCATGAGCTCTCTGGTGTTGCTTTTGTTGGGTCGGGGAGTAGACATGGAGATTGAGAATTCACCTCAGTCCATCTGATGCTGGCCTGGAGGCCTGAGTTCAAATGTGCCTGTTGCCTGGGTGTGCTGGGCAACTGGGAGCCAGTTGCTCACCCTTTCTGAGCCTCTTCATGAGCTTTGCAATGGCAGAACTTTTTCAGGTTGGGATGGGGTGGGGGATGGCTTGTTCTTCAAGGGGGAAGCCGAGTGAGTTCAGCCAAGGGTTGTCCACCTGGGTTGAATTTCACCATTATAAGGGACCTCAAGCATTGTCTATTGGGACCTCCCCTTCCCAACCCCAGCCAAGCCGTGCAGTGTCCCCAATGTGGGTAGACATTCTTGGCTGACACACTGACACATATTCTAAGAGGAGCTCACTAGTAGAGACAGCCCTGACCTTGAGTGGGTGCTTCTTCCTGCTTTGAGGAAGTGCCCTTTCATGGTTTCAAAGCGCATCCTGACATAACTGATAAAGCCTGCCTAGCCAACTGTGTTGAGAAGGATTCTGAGGCCGGGTCTGGGCTCAGTAGAGAGCAGTGAGTGATTAGCAATCTCTGCCCTGGCCTTGGGTTAGGTTCTAGTGGAATCTAACTCCTTCATTGTTCCAGGCCCAGAGCAGGCCAGCAAATCGCACAAGACTTGAATGCTGGCTTTGGGGACCATCCTGGCTGACAGACAGGGCCTGGGGGAGCTCTTGGGCAAAGAAACCAGAAGTGGGTCAGGAGCTGAGGAGTTGGCCACAGCTTAGGTTTCCAGAGATGTTGAGTGTCTGTCCCCTGAGGGGGCCAGCCGAGTCAGAGAGCCTGTGTCAAGGAGACTGGCCTGTCCCAGGAAGCTTTGGGGCTTCAGGTTTCTGGTTGGTAACATGCAGGTGCTGAGGATAAAAGCTGCGTGTTTGGCTGTTGTGAAGATGGAACTGGGTGAGGGAGTGCGGGAGAGTTAGAGGAAGAGGAGGAGAAGGGGGAGGAGGACGGGGCCGTCATAGACTTCAGGCTAAATAACCCTCCTTACACTTACTGTGGGATAGGAAGGTGCTGCTGACGTGGGTGCCTGACTTGAGCTCATGGAACCCAGTCCCATGGGAGGGCCTGTTGGGATCCTATTACCCAGCCTCCACTCCCTTTTTGAAAGTGGGGAAACTAAGACCCAAGGAAACTTGACCTGCTCAGCCAGGGTTCCCCTTCATCTGCTCCTGTCCTCCCCACCAGGAGCAGGAAGGAGGCAGACCTCAGATCCCAGCCTGGCATGGGAATAGCCAGAGTCTAATCTCCCCGTTTGACAGAAAGACAAACAACCTGGCCCAGTGATGGGGCCAGATAGGGGTGTCCGGGGCCAGACTGGGCACTCAGGGTAGGCTCCCCATATCTCTGTGGCGAGGGCTGAGACCCAGCCACTCCACGTAGTCTCATGGACCCCCCCCCCCATCATTTCATTTGTTCCCCACAAAAGCCCCATAAGGGTATCAGCGTCACCTGCCTAAGGTGAATAGCCAGGAAGAAGTCCATCTCAGGTTTGAACCCCGATCTGTTTGGTAGCACAGTTGGTGCTTTTCTGCAGGTCCCCAAACAGATCCCCAAACAGGGCCAGATAGGGGGCCAAACAGGTATGCACTGCCCCCTGCTTTCATCCCTCTAAGAATGGGGGCTCATTGCTGAGGCTGACTGCCCTCTCAGAGAGCAGGGAGCCTCACAGGCCCAACAGGAGGGGTCTCGGAGCCAAAAGGGGCCACGCATTTCACCCTGCAGATGGGGACACTGAGACACAGAGGAGACAGGGCTTTAGTCACACCCCACGCACCATGGTACACTAAGCCCCTGCTTTCCAACCCACCTGCCTCCCTGTCACATCCATCCTGGGATCCGAGGTGTGTTCGTGGGCCATGTACAACAACATTGACTACTGTTTATTGAGTGTGAAGCACTTTATAATCTCAGATAGCGTTATCTGCCCCGTTTCTCTGATGTAGAAACTGAGGCCTGACTGGTTAGTCCCTACTGAGGTCACCTAGCTAGTTCTTGGGTGGAGGGGTGGGGACCAGACCTGTGTGGTCCCCTGCCCATCCTGCCTGGCCTTGGCGGGCAGGGAGGGGCCGGTCATCCAAGCTCCTGCAATCCTTCCATCTCCCCTGCTCTGGCTGCTTCCCAGGCTCACAGGGGCTGGGCCGTGACGCTGACGGATGCTGACAAATGCTGACGGAGCCTTTTGCCTGGTCCGCCTACCCTGGAGCTCTGCTTGCCTTCCCTCTCCCCATGAATCACCTCTTTTCCCCTGGCCCCCGCGTCCTCCTCTCACCCCTGGTAGCAATGCAGGGGAAACGCCCCCTTCCCAGCTCTAGAATGGAGATCCCAGTGTGCATTCGCCCGGCCCAAACCCTGGACCCTTTCCCACCAGGGCTCCTGTCGCCGAGTCAGGGTGGCCTGTTGTCATCAGCGCAGGCAGGTCCTGGGGCAGGGAAGTGACGTAGCACACACAGCCCCCCCTGCCTCAGCCACCTGGGAGGCTGTGCCGTCAGGACTACCACCAGGTCCCCTCTTTCCCACAAGGCTAGAATGGAACTAAAGGGCCACAGTATAAGGAGCCAAGAGTCCTGGGGTCAGGTCCCAGCTCTGCCTCCACCACTGTGTGACCTGGCAAAAGCCCAAGCTCCTCTCTGAGCCCCAGGCATCCCATCTGTGAAATGGGTGCAGGCATTGAAGACTGTTAGGGTCCCTTCAGCTCTGACACCTTGCTGCCCTGTGATTCTAGACGCCTTTAGGACAAGAGATGCGTGGGTCCTGGGTCTCAGGGGACTCCACAGGCTGTGGGGCTCTGAGCAGGCAGTTTGTGCTCTCAGAGATATCTTCTAGTTCCAGTGGGCTCCAACGTACCAAGTTGCCTGCCCCGCCCGCAGCCCCCAGGAGCCAGCGATTTATCCGGGGAAAAAACCTGCTGTGGGGTTCCAGCTGCATACCAGAGGCCGGGCCTGTAGCATCACGCCTAGGAGGGATGAGCCCCGGCCCCACTCAGCTACAGCCTCTGAGAGACAGGGGTGAGGCTGGGCTGGGTGGGGAGGAGGCGGGGAGGGCGTGAGCGCACGCAAGCATACACGACATGCGACCCGGCCCCTAGTACAATCCCTTCACCAGCCTGACAGCTTGAGGGGTGGGGGGCCCAAGGGCAGGGACGAGTCATGTACAGATGAGGAAACTGAGGGAAAATGAGTGATGAAAGCTGGACTAGGACCCAGATCTCATGCCGGCCAGGCCAGGGCTTGGGAACAGAGACCCAGAGAAGTTAAGTTTCTTGCCTAGGGCCACACAGCAGGAAGGGACAGGAACCAGACATCATGATGCCCGATTAAGCCCACATCTTTTCTGTCAGGTCCCCACCTTCTTCCTACACTGAAGTCTTGGCTCATGGCTCAGCTCCAGGAGAACAAAAGCAACTTAATGAGGCATTTATTAAACACCAGCTATACGCCAAGTGCTGAGTGGGCACTTTACCTACACTGGAATAAAGTAGGTGTTGTCTCCACTGTCCAGATAAGGACACTGAGGCCTGATAGGGCTCAGAGAGGGCGAATAACTTGCCAAGGTTACAGAGCAGATAACTGGAGGAGCTGGGCCCAGAACCCAGGTATGCAAGGCTCTGAGCCCCCTTTTCCCGGGAAAAGCAGCGTGGCTGTTCTTTCTGAGCCCGGCCCCTCATGAGCAATGGAGACTCGCTGCCAGCCCCCAGCTTGACTCAGAGCAGTAAAAGCATTTTCACGAGGCTCCTTGTCCCCATCAGGCTCCCAAACACTGGGCTCTCCAGGAGGGCACAGCAGCCTGACCACAGGATGGGTGACAACAGGGGACGGGGCTGAGGCCACTGCGGGTCCCAGCGGACCAGGAGGGAAGGCTGTCACTGTCCCTGAGCGGGGCAGCACCAGGACAGCTTCAGTGCCTCGAGAGGTCCCAGCGTGGCCCAATCAGCTGTTCCCATGGGCACACAGTGGGTCTGGGCAGCCGCCTCCTGCCTGCTCTGGCAATTGCCAGCACAGAGCTCAGAGCCCTCACCTACCAGACAGGGAACCGTCTGATAACATAATCCCAGCTATTGGCTCCCGTCTTCTGCAAAGCCTTCCTACCCATCGGCATTTGCGTCTTAACCGAGCGTTTGGGGAGAGCCAGGAGCACCTTTGCCAGGAAGGGGGGCCAGCTCCTCTGGGCTGGGTACACGCCTGGCTCCAGGAGCACTCAGGCAGACAGCCTCAGACCTGCAGGCAGTGCCCTCCCCTGTCACTGTGAGGTGGGGCCTATTGTCACACTATGTCACCGATGAGGATACCGAGGCCCAGAGCAGGCCAGGGCCTGCCGAAGGTCACACCAGGCTCTCTGGCATGGCCAGCCTGCACTGGGCTCCCCAGAGCCCCAGTCTGCCTGGTGTGCCAGGCTCATCCTGAAGCCAAGGGTCCTCCCCTGGGCCAGCAGAGGGGGTCTGGTCCTCTCCGAGGCCCCCAGCATCCGTGCCCAGCTCAGCCGCCTCCTTGCTGCGTGACCTCGGGCTTCAGTTTCTGCATCTGTAAAATGGGGACTGGACACTTGTCTTGAGGCAGTAACAGTCATGAGGGCCCACAAGGTCCTGACACCCTACGTCCTGGCAGGCCCTGGCCTGCGTGGGCTGCACCAGGCTCCTTCGTGGGGTCTGCGTGATCCCCAGGTGAAAAGCCGTTTGTGGCAGTGGGAAGACAGGCTGTGCAATTAGGCAGCCCAGGCCTGAGGCCCAACTCTGCTGTCCCCTGGCCGTCGGCCTGGAGTCAGCTGCTTCGCCTCTGACTCTCCTGTCCGTGCTCTGGAGGACGCCGGCACCTGCCTCAAAATTGTGGTGAGATCAGACAGCAAGAAGAGGGGGTAAAGCGCTCGGTGTGGTGTCTGGCATGTGGCTGCCCCCAGGAAATGCCAGTTCTCTTCCCGCAGCCCTCTCTTGACAGCCTCTCTCGGAGACAAGTCCGGTTTGAGGAGTGGTGAGCTCCCCATCCTGGAGGAGTCGAGCAGGGGCTTGGTGGGATGCAGTAGAGAGGCTGTGGGCATCAGGTGGTGTGGAGGGGCTGGCGCGCAGCCCATCCCGGGCTCGCCTGTGTGATCCTGGGCAAGTCTTTTCCAGGCCGGTCTTCCTGGGGCATTGAGATGCTCAATGACTCCGTGGTGTCTGTCGCTCTTGGACCCTGGAGGAGCTAAGGTTGTAAAAGCTTTTGATTTTATTTTTCTGAGATTTTCCAATTTGCAAATCCTCATTTTGTGCATTTGTTGACAGCGGTGGGTGGTCTGGCTGGCTGGCTCCTGCGCCTGCACACCTGGTAGCTCGGAGAACTCTGAGGCCCCTTGAGGCTGGCGGGTAAAGAGAGCAGCTTGTCCTCTTGTGTCATCCGCAGGGCACAGCCCTGGTCACCTGGAGGCCTTGCCCCGTGCTCTGCCAACCCCTGTGTCTGCAGCATTCCTGATCATGCTGAGGAAACTGATGTCTATCTGGGGAAGGCTGGGGACTCAGGGCAGGGACGCAGTGCTGGGCGGGCCGAGCCTCCTAGGCAGCCGGCTCAGGGCGGGACAGGGTCCACTTCTGGCCCCATCCCGCTGCAGCCATCTGGCGTCAGGATGCCTGAGCTTTCTTTAACTGGCTTTAAAGAGGCTTCTGGCTTAATATTGTGGCGGGTGGGGAACGTGCCAAAGCTGATGAATGTGGGAGGGGAGAGAGAGAGACCTCAGATCATTCAATCCAACCCCCAATGCTCCCCAGAAGAGAAACTGAGGCTTCCGGTGGGGAAGTGCCCAGCCATAGGCCACCCAGGGAAAGAATGGCAGAACCAGGAAGCCCTAGGCATTTACCCTCTGGGCAGTGCTGATGGCCAGGGGTTTGCGTCAGGACCCAGAGTGGCTCTGGCAGGTGGAGAGTGAAGTCACAGCTAGAAGATGGGTAGGATCCCCCAGCCCAGGAGAGGAGCCTGGGAACAGGATGACACCAGCGGGCAGTGACTCTCCCTCTGGAAAATCTGAGTGGTCATCATTGCCCTATTTGGCTCCCAGAAAAGGGACACCCATACAGGTGTCAGCAAGCTGGCCTTGGCTTGGGTCAGGCTTTGTTACTGCCAGGGAGGCAGGACTACACTTGGTGACAGACCTTGGAGCACCGGGGGGGGGGGGGACACTGCCCACAGTAGGACCAGGGTCTCCTAGGAGGCATTCCTCAATGCCTGGAGAACCTTCCAGGCCTTTCAGATGGCATCTCATTAATCCAGCCAGCACCGGAGAAGGAGCCATGTCGAGAACATGGGCAACAGGCACTGCAGCCAGGTCTGCCCCAGCCCTCCAGCTGGAGGAGGGGTGGAGGACAGGAGAGCAGCACTTCCTGTGTGTTTCAGATCCCCAGGGAGGGGGGTGGGGGCTGAGCCTCCACCATGGAGACAGCTGCAGTTCCCTGGGGACTCAGCCACTCCATCTGTACAGGAGGTGGCAATAACTGCAGTGCAATTCTGCTGGAGACAAATTCCTCAGCATTTGTAATGTTGATTTCAGTTTTGGTGAATTTTCGCTGTTTTCACTGGGTATGGACTCTAGGTTAACAGTTTTCCCACTTACTGCCTTAAAGACGTTTGCTCTGTGTCCTCCGGCTTGCATCGATTCTGGGGAGAAACCTGCTTACCTTTGTTCCTCAGTAGGTAATGGTCTTTTCCCCTCTGGCTGCTTTTAAGGTTTTCTCTTTATCATTGGTTTTAAGTAACGTGATTAGGATGTGCATTGATGTAGTTTTCCTTATGTCTCTTCTGCTCAGAATTCATTGAACTTCCTGAACTTTTGGATGTATAGTTCTCATCAAACGTGGAAATGTTATGGCCATTCTTTTTTCAATGTTTTTCTGGCTCCCGCCCCACGTCAACACCTTCTAAGACTCCAATTACACATACATTAGATCTTCGAAGTTCACCCACAGCTCACTGAGGCTCTGGTCCTGTTTTTTCTTTCTCTCTGTGTGTCATTTTGGGTCATTTCTATTGATTATCTTCAAGGTCGCGAATCTTTTCTCATGGCGTCTAATCTGCGATCAATCCCATCCTATGTATTTTTCATCTCAAATACTGAATTGTTTCACCTCTTGAGGTTCAATATGGTGTTATTTTAAAAATATCTTCCATGTCTTTAACTTTTTGAATGTATAAAACACAGTTATAACTGTCTTCATGTTTTTATCTGCCAGTTGTAACAACATCTCTATCCATTCTGGGTTAGTTTTGATAGATTTTTTTCTTCTCTCATGTGGGTCATTTTTTTTTCCTGTTTGTGTATCTGGTGATTTTTTTATTGGATGGCGGACAATTTTATGTTGTGCAGTGCTGGAGTTTGATTTTTTTCCTTTAACTATTTTTGAGCTTTGTTGTGGGATACAGTAAAATTACTTGAAAACAAGTTAACACTTTAAAGGCTTGCTGTTAAATTGTATTAGGTGGGACCAGAGCAGATTTAATCCAGGGTAGGAGCTGGCAGACTATGGACCAAGTCTCGTTTTACTGCCTGCTTTTGTAAATAATGGAACACAGACATACACATTTGTTTATGTGCTGTCTACGGCTGTGTTCTGCTGTAACAGCAGAGCTATGTAGTTGTGTCAGAAAACATAGGACCTGTGAAGCCTGAAACATTTACTACCTGGCCTTTACAGAAAAAGTATAGTGACTCCTGTTTAGGACTTACTACTTAGGCAATAACCTCTGAGGACTCTTCTGCAGACCCTGAGTGTTATTAGCAGGGTCTGCACCCTGGCTGTGGGGATATAAGCAATCTCTGATCCTGTGTGAGCACTGGGGGTGGTTCTAGCCTCTCCTTTCTGGCAGGTTTCTCCCCCTCTCTGGTTTCCTCCCATGCACATGCTTCTCGGTCACCTACTAAAGGCTCAAGGGGGAGCCCTCTGCAGGCTCTGGTGCTTTCTCTGTGCGGCCCTCTCTCCTCTGGTACTCAGCCCTGCAAATTCTGAGCAAGCCCTGTGTCCTCAGCTCAGGGAGACTGCCGGTCTCCACCAGGGCCTGCTCCCTGTGCCACAGCCTGGAGGGGGTTGGGACAACGCTATAGCTTGCCTCACTTGTTTCCCTTCTCTCAGGGGTCACGTGCTTGCTGTGCTGCCTGTTGGCCATGATTTCATAGATTTTGCCTGGGTTTTTTATTGTTAAGGCAGGAGGGTAAGTGCAGGCTCTGTTATTCTGTCATGGCAGGAAGAGGAAGTTGAATCCAAGGTCTTGATGGCCATTGTCCCAACCCTTTGGACAGTCTGCGTCATTCCCACAAGGGGAGGTATTGCCTTCCACCACCTTGCAGCTGGCACAGAGGGAAGCAGGAGACGGGCAGGTGATAATTCCCGGCCTGTCCACCCGGAGGGTGCTGTGGGTCTGGTGGAACAGTTCTCAGGTTGGTATGATGAGAATGTGGCAGGAGAGTGGCAGCTTCTGTCTGCTGAGCATGGACTCTCAGGTCCTGCACTGGCTGTGTCCCTGCATTTATTCCCTTTACCCTCCAATAGCCCTATGGAGTGGCCACTGCTATTACCCCATGAGGGAACTAAGGCACTTGCCCGAGGTCACCCAACTTCCCACAGGACACTTTAGAACCCACAATGCCACCCGGGGAGGGCACAGGACGTTGGGGATCCTTCAGCAGAGACAACCTTGGGAGTCACATCAACATTTTGCCCATTTTACAGATGAGGGAAACTGAGACCCAGAAAGGGACACAGCTCACCCAAAGCCAGTCTGTGGTTTGGAGCCCAGAGCTCCAACTCTGGTCCCACTCTGTCCTTGCCCAGGGACTCAGACGGCTGCTGGGCCCAGGGAGGATGGGAGAACCCTCACTGCAGTGTCCCTGGCCCACGCCACCAGCACCAGCAGCAGGTTTACAGGCCTCAGGCCGTGTCTGTTGGGGGTGGTGGCCACAGGTAAGGTGTTGCTGCTCCATTGTGGCTCGTTTGAACTGCCCCCCCTCGTTTGAACACCCCCACCCCAGTAACCTGGGAGATGGAGGTGCTGGTGGCGAGGCATCAGGGGCCTGGGCCAGATACCCCTGTCCACCATGCTACTGGCTCGAGGTGGGACCGGGGCTCGGTCCCCTCGCCTCTCTGGGCCACAGTTTCTGCATCTCTCATGAGGGCGTGGATGTTCACCCATCCCAAGGATATTGCAGGGATTCTGAAACCATCAGGAGATTGGTGGGGGGATTAAAGGAGGCCTGAGAGCAGTGCTAGCCTCGTGGAGAGAGGCGGGGCATGGGGACACAGTAGGAGGCAGAATGCAGATCTGTTGGATGGGGAAGAGGACAGCAAGGGAAAGGGAGGTGTGGGAGCTCCTGGAGGGGCACGCTTCGGGAGCTTGCGACTGTAGCACACTCGAGAAACGTAGGTATGACGAGGCGTACTTAAGCCCAGTGCCAATGCCAGTCCCTGCCGGTTTTCCCTCCACTCCAGCCCTGGCATGGCCGTCCTCCCACACACCCCCAGACATCATCCAGACCCCACCCTGCTGCTCTTTGGGGCTGGGAACCAGGACGGTTGTCATGGTGTTTGGCCCCTCCCCGCCCTGTGCCTGCATCTTTGAGAGGGAGCTTTCCTGTCAGTAAGATGTGGGGAGCACCGGGCTACCTCCTTCCCTTGGAACTGGCCTGTGCCATCCGTGCAGGCTCTGGGCTGTGGGGCCGGTGCTGCCTCATCAGCTCCCTGGCAATGCCAGGCCTTGAGTACGGCACACACCCATGCCTGCCGTCCCCACCCATAGGAACCCCGAGCTGGTTCACTGCTCATATGGACACAGCCAGTTCCTGTGGTCACAAAGACAGAGCTGGGACCCATGCCACCTGCCTCGTGCCCCGTGTGGTCTCCTAACACACCTCAGGGCAAGGGCAGTCTCCAGAGTCCAGCCTCCCCTCTGTCTTTTCCACGGCCTTGGGCTTGGCCTTGCCTAAGACCCCTGTGGGGTACGTGTCGACTGGGTCCACAGGAAGTAGCTGGTGTTTTCCTCTAGGCGGGGCCAGCAGCCTTGCACTCAAGTCATGAATGTGTGAGCTGCACAGACCCCAGGAGTGAGCCAGGCTGACATCCCCATTGGCAGATAGCAAATCGAGGGTTCAGGACCCGCTGCCTTCATTCCTGTAGTCCAAGCCATTTGGTCCCATTCTCGGCTGACAACAGCTCCCGGAGGCCCTCCTCAGGCCAGGCCTCATGCTGGGCCCAGGCACAGGCTCTGCCCTGTGAGCTCACAGTGTCACAGGTGAGCTGGGCCGCAAGGGAGTGAACTCTGTGCCTCAGTTTCCTCACCTGTAAAATGGGAATAACTGCCACCTGTTCACTGAAGACTGAACAGATAGAGGTTGTTGGGGTTGTTACAAACCCTCATGCAGTGCAAGGCCCGGAGCTGGCTTGTACTGTCTTGGGCAGAAGGTGCTCCAGGTGGGGGTGTGGGACCCGGGGTGCTTGAGTTTCTGGCCCCAGCTTTCCCATGTACAAAATGGGGACGGGTTTGCAGGGCTCAATGGGCCTCTAGGAAGCCTTAGGGGCTGTAACTGTGAACAAGCTGTGGAGGGCCTCCCTCGGGGACCACGTATCCCCTTCCCTTCCCTGGCTTTAGCTGGTACCTGTTAGAAGTCCTCATTTGACCAGCCCCAGCACGTCAATGCCTGGAGAGAGCCAGTGGTCAGCGCTGGACCCCATGAGGGATCCCCCCTGGGGGGCAGGCCCCAACAGATCCCGCCCGACAGCAGATGGTGCCCGGCTCAGGCATCCTGCCTGCCTGAGGGTGACGTGGGGAAGGCTGCGTGTGGAATGGGTCTTGCTGGGGCACATCCCCCAGGCCCAGGGCAAGTTCCCATCTGCACAGGAGGCAGAGCCTGGAACCAGGCCCGACCAATCTGGCAGGGGAGCAAAGGGATGCGGGGTGGTGGCTGCCCCAGGGAGAAGCGTGTTGCCTGCACCCTTCCCAGGGTGGCATGTGAGGCTGTTAGCCTGCAGGAGCCGCTTAGCCAAGGGAATTCTAGGGCTGGAGTGGCTTTGGGGCTGTGGGGTCCCAGGCGAGGAAGTCTCTGCTGCTACCCCCCCCTCCTAGGGTCTCGTCATCCTCGACTGGTAAAGTCTGAGGCCATATGAATCCACTCAGCTCTGACATTGTGTGTCATCTGTCCTCTCACCACCCCCTTGCCAAGTAATCTGGCTTTTCCTTAAACATCTCCTGGGATGGGGACTTCACTCCCTCTCCAGCCCCCTGCCTAACATTGGGTCAGAAAGTACTTCCTCATCTGATGCTGATATCTGCGTCCCCTTGCTGGTCCCAGCCCCTGCACGCGCTGCACCAGCTCCCTCTGCCGCACTGGAACAGCCCTGCAGACTAAAAGAGAGCGGTTGTCTCCCAGAGATGGAGAGAACCCTAGGCCTCAACCATCAGGGAGCCCGGTCTGGGTCCCGCGGCTCCACTGCACCCGTTGTGCCAATGAGAAAGCTGGGCCCTTTCTCATATTGAGAGAAGCTAGGTGTCTTGCTCAGGGTCACACAAAGGTCGTGTCAGTGGCAGGACAGGGGCCTGAGGCCCCAGAGGAGCTTAGATGGCTGCAGGAGCCGCCAGCCGGTGAGCTCACTGGAATGTGCAGACTCATCGCCAGGAGGCACCAGGCTGCCCCCGTTACCCTGTGTCTACAGATCCCAGGGAGAGGAGCCCCCCAGGCCACCCTCATGCCAGGGTCGGGGGTGAGCTCAGCTCCCTGATGGGCCTGGGTAGGTTCTAGCCTGAGTGTCACCCGCTCGCTGGGTGGCCCACAGCACGTTCCCCGCCTCTCTGTGCAAGGCTCCTCCAGGAGGTTCTCAGACCCGGGAGGGAGCGGTGTTGCCGGCCTTGGAGGGGGCGAGGCGCTGGACATCTGTCCGAGCCGCAGTGTTGGGCCCTGCTCTGATGTGCTCCCCTTTGCTGCCTAGAGGGCAGGGATGAGAGACTGAAGGCTAGCGCCTGGTGGGCCCCACTAAGGCCCAAGCGCCTGCTGACCTCTCCCAAGACCGGTGGGCTTGTCCACACTGCCTTGTCCTTTCTCTGCGCCTCTTCCCTCCTCAAGTCGGGCATGGCACTGCCCACATTGGCCTAAGGGAGGCTGGGCGTGGGGTAGGTGCACCTTGACCTCTGGGGCCCTGCCCTGAGCCAGGTCCTGTTGGTTGGAGGTCAGCTGTTGTGGGCAGAGGTCTGTCTTCAGGGGACAGGAAGAGCACCTGGGCTGGTTTGGTCAGTGAGGGAGGCTATCGAAGTCCACACCATGACCCTAGCAAGTGACCACGCCAGCTACTGCCCTGCCCCCTGGCTGTTGACCCATCTGGTTCATCTCAGCACCCTGGGGGAGCACGGGGAGGGCAGTGGCCTGCCCTGGCTCAGGAATGTAAACCAGGAACAAACTAAAACAGGTCCTTGAGCTGACCCTGACACCTGCAGGGAAGGTGACTCTTAGGACCTAGATCCTTCCTGACTCCGAGACCTTTGAGAGCCAGCTCCTCCCAGCCTCCTCGTGCAGCTTTCTCGCTCTTCCCTCTACACTCCTCACCCGCCAGGTTACTGGCCTGGGTTTTCTTGTGTTAGGGAAACAGCAGGCATGTTGAATGTGCTTCCCCTGCGCTCCCTGCGGCCAGAGTCCAGTCTGCCACCGAGTGAGACTCTCATGTCCTCAGTGTGGAATACTGAGCCTAGAACTTCGGAGCCAGCGAGGCCGCCAGCCCTGCGGCTGCGGGGAGCAGGGCTGGAGTGGCACCCAGGGAGGATGGGGGGGGTGGGAGGGCTGGGCGTCCTGCGAGGCACCTGGCCCCACTGCCGCGCTGCTGACGGCCCCGGTGTCTCTTCCGCTCCCAGGTGATAGCCGTGGTCATGGACATGTTCACCGACGTGGACATCTTCAAGGACCTGCTAGATGCCGGCTTCAAGAGGAAGGTGGCCGTGTATATCATTGTGGACGAGAGTAACGTCAAGTACTTCCTGCACATGTGTGAGCGGGCCCGCATGCACCCGGGACACCTGAAGGTGAGCCGGCTGCTCGTGAATGACCAGCTCGTCCTCACTAAGGTCCACAAACACGTCAGCACCTGCCTTCTAGGGATGGGGCCCTGTGCCGGGCTCACAGAGGTCAATAACCCGGGAGCCTCCCGCCAGGTGGTCACCTGGTCTCTGCTTAAATGACCTGAGGGACAGGACAGGAACTACCTCCAACAGTCAGAGATAAGATAAACATTGATTCAGGGCCTGCCATGTAGGTGTTAGCCTACACAAGGGGCTACGTCACATGCCGCACTGGTGACCTGTCTTTGCTTGCACACCTCCAGTGACAGCATGCTCACTACCCTGACTCCAGCGGCTCACGTCTCATCTGGAGAACTTTGACTCCCAGGAAGTTTAAGCCAAAAGCTGTCTTTAAGCATATACCCACAGGTTTTAGGATCTGCCTCTGACAGACGAAGCTCCCAGGGAAGGCTGCAGTGATGGGTGCAGAGTTCCAATGGATTTGAGGAAGGAGAGAAGAGTAGAAAGAGCCTTGTAGCGGGGACACTGTGGGCAGAGGTGAGGGATCACGATGGGCCTGGGTCCTCAGCACACTGCTTTGCTGTGTGTCCCTGAGCACATCACCTCCCCTCTCTGGGCTCCAGGGTCTTAGCGGTCTGAGAGATGGGCACGTGGGCCAGTGTGGCTGGCCTCTTCTGCACAGACACCCTGGCGTTTCATACCTTGCTTGGGGGTAGAGGTAACCCTCCTTCCACCCTGCCATTGCTTAGCACCTACTGTATGCAGCAATTCCCCAGAGAGTACAGATCAGTGTGCATAATGACAGCTAATACTTTTACAACTTTGGACATGTGCCAGGCCTGTCCTAGGCACTTTACATGGTTAACTTATTTACTCCTTGTGACAACCCAGTTGTTCCCATTTTATAGATGAGGAAATAGAGGCACTTGCCGAGGTGTCACTCATGGCTAGAAAGTTAGAGAAGGGGAGTAGGAGCCAGCACCAAAGCCCTCTGGCTGAGCACAGCCCATGAGAGGTCAGAATTCCTTGGGCTTTAGGCCTGTGATCTGAGCAAAATCCCAAGAGAAAGGGAGATGCCAGGCTGGTTAACAAGTGGCTGGGCTCCCGCGCCTGTAATTTATCAGCATTTGTCAAGAGTGACCCCATCTCAACTGAGCCCTTTCAAGTGGTTGTGAGCTCTCCAGGCAGCGAGTCTCTGGCTGTTGGGACATTTTAATGTGGTCTCCTTAGTGGCCTGACTCCCAAGCCCCACGCTCCCCGCCGTACTGCCCACTGTGTAATTAGCACTGAGGATTGACTCCCGGGGCAGACAGCTCATACCAGAGAGGTCCAGAGCGTGGTAAAGGCATCTTTTGAAAGGTGGCTCAGAGGCCTGGGGCTGTGGGCAGCAGATCAGAGAAGCTCAGGGCTCTCTGTCCAGCCCCTTCCCCATGTTTGGGAAGAGGCCCTGTAGGCCCACTCCCATGAGCCCCTGACACACGCCCAGTGGGGGCTTCACACGTGTCACCTCCCTCAGGCCCCTGGCATTGCCAGTGTGTGGGTGCTCAGGCAGAAGGACGTATGTCTGCTGAATGGGGACCTGCACCTGGGGTTGCTGCCCCGGCCTCTTCTCAGCAGGGAAACCCCAAACGCAAGTCTCCCTGGAGTGTTTGGAGCTCCCAGGAGTCAGAGGCAGGTGGACTTGGGCTGGGAACGCAGCCCAGAGACCGCGCGATCCCTCCTGGTGAGGTTGGCCCTGCGCCTCCCACCCACCTACCCTGCCCTCTGCTCCCCGGTGCAGTTGGGGGCCTTGGGACCCGCTGCAGCCCCACAGCTTTGTGGGAGCCTGGAATGCCTGAGCCAGAAGGGGCCTTGAGGCCATCGAGACTAGGCTCCCACAGGACAGATGGGGAAACTGAGGCCTGGCCAAGGCTGTGACGTGCCCAGAGTCATTCCACCAAGCAGGGGCTGAACCTAAAAGCCAATTAGCATGGACAAGGAGGGCACCAACCCTTGGTGCCCAGTGTCCCTGGCTGAGGCGGCACCCACTACGGGGCTGCCAGGGGGCTTGGGCACGTGGCCCTGCCTCTCTAGCCTCCAGTGCTTCATGCCCATAATGATGCCTCACAGAGTTGTTTGAGGATGAAATTAGAGGAGAAGTGGTTGTAAAAGTGCTCCAGGAGCTAAGGGGAGTTCCAGAGCTGCTGCCAATAACAAGAAATTATAATCCCCAGGCCCCGGGCTAGGGCCGGGCTGTGGCTGTCAGGCTTCCTACCCCGCCCCCTGCCTTCAGCTTGAAAATTAAGCTATAGCTGAGGGCACAGGCAGCTTGCACTGGGGGTCCCTGGCCCAGCCTGCTCCACTACCCACCTCCCTGCGCTGGGGAAGGTGGCAGGATCTTCAGGGTAATGTGCCCAAGAGCCAGGCTCCTTCATGGGAAAGAATGTGTGATGCTGGTCTCCTCATTCTCACCTGAGCCCGTCCCCTCTACAGCCTGGGCAGGTGGCCAGGGGCTTCTGTGGGCCCAGCCCTGGCCAAGTGTCACCTTGTCGAGGGCCTGCCCACACAGCCCACTTCCCTGCCCGAGAGCCGGCTAGGCCCGAACCTGTCTCGGGAGCACTTCCTTTGCCAGTAATCCTGGGCTTGCCCTCTGCCGCCCCTGCCCAGCTCTGCTACGACCTGCCTTCTTATCCCACGGGCCCAGGGTACAGGTTGCACATGGTGACCATGGCAGTGTCGGGTGCCAGTCTGGGTGGAGTGCTAGGAACCAGGCCTGATCTCCAGCTATGCCACCTGCACTGTAACTTTGGACACAGACACTGAATGTTTCTGGGCCTCAGTCTTCCTGTCTGAAAAATGGGAATATCATTTATTTGACAGGGCTGCTGTGACAAGTAAACGAGGCTATGTGGGGGCAGGACACTCCCTTCCCATCCTGTCTTTGGCTGGGGACAGGTATGGCTCCTCCCATGAGACCCCAGCTCTGCTCTGAGTGCCAACGGGCTTCCCTTTCCCTTTGAGCTGTGGTCTGGCTGGGACCCACCTTCATGCCCTCTTCCCGCTCCAGGAAGCACCTCCCCAGCCTCCCAAGCTTTGTGCTCACACCAACACATTCTGGAAACAGCGGCTCTATTGCTTGGGCCAACCCCTCTCCTGGTTTCCAGCTGAGGTAAAAGAACATATACCAGCACTTCCCCAGGTGTGAGGTTCCCACTTGCCCTTGAGCACCCTGGTCTGCCGGCTCAGCTGGCTCCTGACGGCCCATCAGGCGGAGAGTGTGGGAATGATGGCCTCACATTACAGATGGGGAATAGGCTTTAAGAAGAAGACCCACCTATCTCACCCAAGAGGCTCTTCCCCCTCCAGGGCCCAGGGCCAGGCCATGTGTCCAGGCCACATTTGGGGGTGAGACTGGGTGCCAAGGGGGTGCCCCAGAGCCAGCGGAAGCCAGGCTGGGCCCGAGGCTCACAGCTGAGGTTAGGATGGAAGCTGTGGGATGCTTGGCTGATCTGAAAAGGTAATCTGCCTTGTGCAGCCAAACTGGAAAAACCAGCAGCCACTTGGGCAAAGGCCGGACCCATTTCTGATGAACAAAGGAATCCCAGTCAGGGTAGCCATGGGAAGGCGCTTGGTGGGGATGGGAGGACTTGGCCTGCAGCTCCGGTCCCAGCAGCCCCCTCTGGTGCCCGGGGCTTCCTCCCCTCCCCGCCTCGCGTCTCTGACCCTGGCCTGGGTCTGTAATGGATGAAGCCGTGGAGCAGTGCTTCTCCACCAGGGAAGTGCCTGGCTTGGGACATCTGGCGGTGTCCAGAGACATTTTTAAGGGTCTCGACTGGCATCTGGTGGTTAGAGGCCAGGGACGTTGTTGAACTTCCTACAGTGAGTGCCCAGGAGAGCCCCACAGCAGAGAATCACCTTGCCCAGGATGTCGGCATTGCCAAGGCCGGCCTCGGGGAAGAGCCAGGAATCCCTCCGTCAAGGTCTTGGAGCTGGGCTGGCTCAGCGCTACCCCGTCCGCTGTCCCCAAAAGTGGTTCACAAAGGTGTGTTCACAAAGCTTCACAGCAGCTTGGGGTGGAGGCCAGGGTGAGCATTGGCTCCCCTCCCCATTACAGAGTGAAACAGGTCCTTCACATGGGCTGCCAGGACCCCCCATGTGCTCTGCACAATGGCCTGATCTTGCTGTCACCGGCCTGGCCTGGTCAGCATGCATCTCTGGGCCTCCCCACGCCTCCTTGGGTCCAGGAGATGCCAGCAGGGCCCAAAAGAGCCTCCCTGGTACAGCTGAAGGCTGTCCTCGGACACAGGGGCTGGACCTCACCCACTGGGGACTGTGAGCAAGTCACTCCTCCCCTCTGAGCCCACTTGGCCGTCACGTCCGCTGACAGTCCTGGCCTCCCTGGGCCTGAATCCACAGCATGCCGGGTACTTTTTGGTCCCTCACCTGTCCCCGCCCCCGCGGAAGGGATCACTCCCTAGTACACGCGGTCACAGCCCACTTTGTCTGGCATTTATGGAGCACCTACTAAGCGCCAGGCAACTTCCGGCCCCGACCTGTGTGCACTGTGGCTTCGTTCAATCCTCACAGCAGCCCTGAAGCATAAGGATGGGGAGGCTCATTTCACAGATGAGCAAACTAAGGTGCGGAGAAGCCACGTTGGCATCATTTGGTGCCAGGACGAGCCGTGTTTATCCAGCGCTTGAGAATGCCCCAGACCCACCCTGTCCAGGGAAGCCCGGACTTGTCCTCTCTGCCTCCCATCAGCCCAGACCTGGGCGCCAGTGGACTCAGCACATGGTCAAGTCATGTCTGTATGAGCCCAGGAGGCTTGGGCGGGGGGCGGAATGCTTGTTTTACCCCAGCCCTTAGTCCACCCCACCCTGCCCCATACGCGCGTGGGCCAGAAGCCACCCTCGGAGCAGGTGACATGCTGCCTGCCATCCTCCCGACATCCTCTCATCACAGTCCCGTCTCAGGTGTGAAGAAACGGGGGTTCCACAGGGTCCAAGGATTCGCCATTTCGCCTAGCCTAGGTGTCGTTCCCCTACCTGCTGTACCCTCTGCCAGGCGTGGCGTGGGACTCAGAGACAATGTGGCTTTGTGGAAGCCTCCACTGCTCACCCGAGCCCTGACTCCTGAGACATTACCTCATCAGGGCCAGGCCCCATGGGGTGGGGCCCACCCAGGAAAACAGGCCTGGAGCTGACGAGGTGGGAGGGTGGGGGGCGTGGCAGTTGCCACAAGGCCCTGCCTGCTATTGAGCTGTACGGGTAATGGACCTTAGTTTCCAGGCCAGCTCCAGCATGCGGACAGGGAAACTAAGGCCCAGAGAGGGCCAGAGACTTGCTTTGAGTCACACAGCGAATTTGGTGCCGGGTCACTGAGATGTAGGAGCCCCTCATCAGGACAAGGTTTGAGGTGGGTAGGAGCAGACACTGGTGAGGGGAATTAAGACTGGTAGCTATTGTTCCAGGCTGAGGGGGTGCCCATGGCCCCAGCACACAGAGCTGGGCCAGGAGCCCACATAAGCCACAGAGCTCGGCTATGGTTGGGCACAGGTGACAAGGGAGGGCCTTGTACCGCCTCCAGGATCTTTGCTCTGACTTCTGGTCCCTGAGCGTGCTTTGTGTTGGGTACAAAGTCACGAGCACTAATTGTCCTGGGCTGCGGCCAGCTTCCTGCTGAGCTGGCTGTGTGTAGACAGGCGCCTGGGGGCCAGGGGGAGCTGGTCCTGGGAGCAGAGGCTTATCTGCCTTCTGCGCTAGGCCCAACAACAACACACCTGTTCACCCCACAGCCACGGAGGGGGGATCCATGGGGGCCCAGCCCTCAACCTCTGAGGATATTGTCCTGGGCCCTGAGCAGAGGGGCCTGGGGGGCATGGGCAGGAGTACAGCGCAGGCGCCGGCTCTCGCAGGCCTGGCCCCTTCTCCCTGTTGCCCCTGCCCTGGCTCAGGGCTCTCCCTCACCACAGCAGCCTCCTCCCTGCCCCCTGCCGCAAGCTCCTCATCCATTTCGTGTGCCCTTCCTCCGGGTGCCAGCCTCTTGTGATTCACATCCAACCCCACGACTCCCTGCCCTGAATCCTGTGGCTCGCGCAGCCCTAGGGCCCAGTTAGGCCCTTAAGCAGAGAAGATTCTGTTGTCAGCACCCAGCTGGGCCGCTCTGCAGGCTCTGTCACGCTCTGTCCTCCCGCCAAGTCTTTGTGTGTCTTCAACACACGGCTTTTCTCGTCAACAGGCCTTTGTGTTCCTGCGTCTGGAACGCTCACCCAGACCCACTCTGCCCTATTGCTCAGTGCTATGGTCCTGTAATTCTGTCTCCTGTCCCCCAACACAGAATCTCAGGGTGCGGAGCAGCGGGGGAACAGAGTTCTTCACGAGGTCATCCACCAAGTTCAAGGGCATCCTGGCCCAGAAGTTCATGTTCGTGGATGGAGACCGGGCCATCTGTGGCTCCTACAGGTGACTCCCCAGCTTTCTGGGGGCCAAGGGAAGAGGCGGCTCCATTTCCCATCTGGTTTCTGCCCTTAATACTGTCTTATGACACCCTGGTTATTCCGGTTCATTGGTCCCAAAACTGCTGAGGTGTGAGCGGGGCTGGGGCACGCCCGCACGCCACCCACCTTTCTCCAAAAGCATGCAGAGGAGGGCTTTTGTCTGTGAGACTGTTGTTCCAGCCTAGAGATGGGGTGTGGACAAGCCAGGCTGTGTCTTCCCAGGCCCCCAAGGTGGTCACTCTGAATGCCACCCTCAGGGATAAGGACAGGATGAGGACACCTGTGGCCCATCTCTGTGAGCCCCCCCGCCATGCAGGGGCAACGGGGCGGGGGGGGGGCTGCTGCCCACGGCCACGTGCGACGTTGGTGGTGACAAAGACACCAGGTGTCCAGGGCTGCTCTGGGCATTCTGAGTGGCCTCAAGGGGTGCTGTCACCCCATAGGGACACGGCACTGTGCTGTCTTACACAGGTGGGACAGGCCCAACCCCTGTCTCAGAGACATGCCTGAGGTCCTAGACTCAGGTCTGCCCCGAGGCTTATGCCCTGTCTTCTGTCCCCGCTCCCTTCTCAATCCCCTGCAGGGTCCCTTAGTCTGAGGAACAGCAGCCTGTGGGGTATATAGTGGCCCTCTCGGATGCCCACTGCAGGGGGACCCGGGCCTGAGGGAGAAGGCAGGCCCTGCATGCCTCACCAGGCAGCCCCTTCCCCTGTGTTGCAGCTTCACATGGTCGGCTGCGAGGACGGATCGGAACGTGATCTCAGTGCTGTCCGGCCAGGTGGTGGAGACATTTGACCGGCAGTTCCAGGAACTGTACCTCATGTCACATGGCGTCAGCCTCAAAGGCATCTCCATGGAGAAGGAGCCGGAGCCAGAGCCCATCGTGCTGCCCTCTGTGGTCCCGCTGGTGCCCTCGGGCACCGTGGCCAAGAAGCTCGTCAACCCCAAGTATGCGCTGGTCAAGGCTAAGAGTGCGGAGGAGATCGCCAAGATCTCCTCTGAGAAGCAGGAGGTGGGGAAGCCCCCGGGGCTGCGGGGCCCGGCGCTGGCCGAGCAGCCGGTGGACGGCCCTGAGCCGGCGCTGCCCATTCACCCGGGGCTGCTGAACCTGGAGCGGGCCAACATGTTCGAATACCTGCCCACGTGGGTGGAGCCGGACCCGGAGCCGGGCAGCGATATTCTGGGCTACATCAACATCATCGACCCCAATATCTGGAACCCCCAGCCCAGCCAGATAAACCGCATCAAGATCCGAGACACGTCCCAGAACGGCGCCCAGCTCTGGAAGCCCAGCCAGGACGGCATCCCCACCCCACAGCCCAGCGCCCCCCAGGACAGGGTCCCCGCCAGGAACGGCCTCCCCCAGGAGGACCCTGAGTCACAGCCGCCCGTGCCCAAGCCCCGGACAGTCCCCGTGGCAGACGTGCTTGCCCAGGATGGCAGCGGTGTCGGCTGGGCCCCGGAAAGCCCAAAAGAGGCGGTGCCCCAGAACGGGGCACACCACGAGGCTCCCAGGACCCCCGAGGCAGGCCGTGCCCCACCCCCGCGACACAGGCCTATGACCCAGGACGACCCTGATGGCAGGCGGTCGGTGACCCCCGACGGGCTGGATGGGGACGAGGAGGAAGACGACGACGACTACGTGACCCTCAGTGACCAGGACAGCCTGTCGGGCAGCTCTGGCCTCGGCCCCGGCCCCCGGCAGCCATCACTGGCCTCCTCGTCCGTGTCAGATGAGTATTTCGAGGTGAGGGAGCGCTCAGACCCCCAGAGGCGCCACTCAGAACAGGCGGCCAACGGGCAGACTCGGCCCCCCCGCCGAAGGCTGAGTGCCCCCCACACGACCCGCGGGACCTTTGGTGGACCCCTCTGTGGCTCACCGTGGGCTCAGGGTCGGGAGAGAGAAAAGGCGGGCACTCTGAGGAGGACGCAGGCCTTGCGCTCCACGGACACGGAGGCACAGGTGGGTCGGGGGCCCTGGGCACCAAGGGCCTGTGAGCCCCGGGCGGCCCCCTGCTGGGCTCTTTCCTCTCCTGTTACAGATGGGAACCTGGTGTCCAGGGAGTGGGGAGTGGGTGGGGAGGGCCCACTCAGGGCCCACCCAGGGCCACCCACACGTGTGGCAGGTGATCGCGTACCGTGCTGGAGGCCGTCGGCCCCAGTGTGCCCTAAAGGCAATCTGCGCCAGCTACTGGGAGCTGAATGACAATGCATGCACGTAACACACCCAGAGGTTTCAGACACACGGTGCTGTGGGAAGCTGACGCCCGGTTTTCAGACGAGGAAACGGCAGGGGCACAGACATGTTCGTTTACACCCCCAAGGCCACACAGCAGTACCTGGTCCTTGTCTGGGCCTTCTGCCAAGTCACCTCCGTGTCAACCACGTTGACTTGGTCCTGGGGACCACTCTCCTTCCCTCTCCACCAGGCCAAGAAATGGCTCCCATTCATCCTTGGCCTCTCCTCCTGGTGACCTTTGCAGCCCCGGCCCAGCCCCCGGCCCCTGTCCTACCTGGAAACAGTGCACGGCTGATCATGCCTGGCATGATAATCAGGCCCATAGGCAGCATCTTGAGGTAACTGGCCAGGATGGAGCCCCCCTTGGCGTGGTTCAGGTCCCTTGCGGACAGTGACCGCTGCACGATGACCTGGGGCCATGAGAAGGGAGTGAGTCCCACCTCCCCTCAGGGGCACCTGTGGCAGGATGGCTCCCTGTGAGCCTTAGGGTGTGGCAGGAGACGCGATGCTGTCCCACTAATGCCAGACCCACCAAGACAACCGCGGCCTGAGCGTGACACCTAATGGTTCCCCAAGAAGCAGAGCTCACCCCGATTGGCCAAGCAGCTGGCGCCAAGGTATCTTGTTCTGGGGACTCAGTCTCCCCATCTGTTGCATAGGGAAAGTGTGCTGCCCAGCCCAGCATCAGGCAATTGGCAGGAGACCCTGGGTGGGACAGTATCAGGGGGACCCCTCCCATCTTGTGCACCCTCACAAGAGTGGATGGCTGGCATGCTCGTCCGTGTGCCAGGAGGAGACACTAGCACCAACTGTGTTTTGTCGCTGACAGAGGTCGGGAGCTTTCAGACCTGTGGTTTGGGGACGCGTACAGTTCAGTAGTGGAGGGGTGCTAGAATTGCCTGAGGGACCGTCTGGCAGCCTTGGGCAGACCCTACCTGGACCTCTATTTCCAGGTCTGCAGAATGGGCGGGGGAGGGAGGGGGAGTGGGAGCTGATGGCACCTGGGAACCCTCCCAACTCCGACATCATGATGCTACTTTAACAACAAACTTTTTTTAAAAACAGCTTTACCGAGGTATAATCCACCTATGGTCCAACCGCACGAAATGCACGTCTCAGTGGCTTTTACTATGCTCACAGCGTTGTGTGTGCTATGACTTTGACATATAAGTGTTTTCCCTTTGCTGGTCTGCAGTTTAAATCACTACCAGCAATTCAGAAGCAGGAATTATCTGTGATCGTAACTATGTCCCAAACATGCTAGCTTCATGGATAGCCCCCAGCATTTCCCTCGAAGGCTTGGCCCTTGGTGACACATGCAGTACAGGGTGCCGGGGTGGTAGCGCTGGGTATGTGGGACAAGCTGAGTGCAGTCCTGCTTCTCCACCAGCTTCTGGTGACTCGGGAAATGTCCTTGCCTCGCTTTGGGCCTCAGTTTCCCTGTCTGGACAATGAGGGGGTTCGACGTGGTTCTCTATAACCTTCTCCTCTGATGTCCTGTGATTACAAGATCCGGGGCCACTCTTCATGACAGAGGAGAAGCATTTCCCTAAAACCCTGCACGTTATATCCTATGATCTCATTCTGTACTCAGTGGCCAGCCCTGGGAGGGAGGCAGGCGGGAACCAGTGCAGCGGTCCCTGCCTGTGGGTGCCCGGGGGAGGGGAGGAGGGGACGCACGGCCGAGGCCAGGCTGTAGGCCACCAGTGCCAGCGTTGGGATCAGCAGTGTGCTGCCTCCGCTCTGCACGGAGCGCGTGCAGCCTCCTATGCATTCAGCCCTGACCTTGAGGCCAGCCCAGTGTGCTGACTCACTTGGCCTTCATGGGAAAATCTCCTGAATGATATCCCGCCCAGAGATGCCAGTGGCAGGCCAGGCCTGTGCTGAGTGGGGAGGAAACAGCGGTGCCCAGGCTGAAGGCGTGCGGGCTGGGCCAGCAGGGCAGTTGAGGTACTCCCAGCTCACCTTCCACAGCCAGCCATTCAGCCAGCCCTTTGCCCACCAAGGCTTGACCTCAGCCTTCCCAGGGGGAGCTGGGAAGACACCTGCTATGAAATCACATGTTCTCTGGAGGCCCACGTGTGAGGCACGGCAAATGTGGGAATCTCGGGGCACCATGTTACAAATGGGGAAACTGAGGCCCAACCTCTCAGGCTTTCTGAAGCCTCCCGACTTGGATCACTTCCCACTGTCACAGCCCAGGGAGGGTCTTTTGTCAAATGCACACCGAGCACCTACTGCTCAGGAGAAGGGGAGCCCTCTGAGCACTCCCCTCGCTGGGTAGGCAGCCGTGGCCCCGTTGGGAGGTCACTGGGTGCCCATGGGCCTTGCTCAGGGTGAATGGAGCTGCAGAGCCTGCCCCACACACAGGGGAGGGGCTTCACCCCACAGTGACTTGCTGGGCTGGGCTGGCCCTAGGGCCTGGCTGCCTCACTCCCACGGTGGGGCCATCAGGGGCACGGGTCCAGAGGCAATGACGCTTGTCAGGCCTGTGTCCACTGAGGCTCTGGGCTCCACGAGGGCTTTTCCCACCTGAGTGCTACCTGGAACTGCCCACGGCCTTCCACTGCAAGCAGGACAGGGGGCATTATCTGCTTCGGCCCAGAGAGGGGAAGTGGCTGTCTGACGTACACTCACAGCTCAGACGGGACTAGAGTCAGACTCCAGAGGAAGACTCACCCCCTGCACTCACCAGAACTCAGGGCCCAGATTGAGGCTCTGCCTCTGACAGCCCGCTCCAGCCCCGTTGCCATGTGGAGGAGGCTGAAACGGGGGCATTGAGGAAGAGTGGGAACTTGCCTTATCGCAACCGTCAAAGGCAGGATTATTTCCATATGCCACGGGAGGAAACTGAGTCACAAAGTAGCAAAACAAACTCGTCTAAGACCACCAGCTAGTGAGTGGCAGGGCCAGGGAGCAAACCCAGGAGCAGTGGCTGAAACATCCCGGTGAGATGTTTCCCGGTGAGGGAGGGAAGCGCTCCTCGGAATCTCACTCTGTCTGCTCTCTCTCCCAGGACCAGCAGTGCCGCCCTCAAGGAGTACCGCCCTCGGGGACCAAGGGTAAAGATGGTTTCCCACAGCTGCTGAAGACCCCAAGACCCCCGCAGTGCTGCCCCATTGCTGAGGGCGCCCAGAGCTCTACCAGGAAAGCGGGCTCCCATCACTGGCAGGCCAAGGGCGGCCTTGTGCCCCGCACGCTGCCAGATCCCGGGAGTCCAAGGCTGGCCCCAAACGCCAGACCCCAGACCGACAGCAAGGCCACCGAGGCACATCTGTCTCCTTTTGGAATACCATTCTCCAAACTGTCCCAGTCAAAGCACCTGAAGGACAAGACGGGCGACGGCCAGTGGGCCTCCTCTGATTCTAAACGGAGGGTCCAGGCCCCCCGGGACCGCAAGGATCCCTAGCGCCGTGTCCCTGGGCCTGGAGCCAGGCCGTCTGCGGCCTCTGCCCTCGCCCAGACGCACCGTGCAGTTGTTCGTGGGGCCATACCGGGGATTGGCAGATGGGCCGCCAAGACCCTGCAGAGCCCACCCGGGAAGGCAGGCAGGTGGCATGGGCAACGGTGTGGACACTCACCTGGTCGGTGCACCAGTACCAGGTGGCCATGATGGTCAGACCAAAGGTCATTCCTGTCCACGGGAGGTCCCCTGTGTAGGGGTCTCGGAACATGTGCATGGCATCTGCACGTGGCAGGTGGCACGTTGTGTTGGGGACAGTCCTGGATGGGATGGCTCTTGCATAGGCTGCCGCCAGCTGCTCATACCCGCCGATCTGGTTGAAAGCTGGTAGGGTTGGGGCAGGACAGGGACGGGTGGGTGGCTGGTGGCCCTGACCCCCGGCCCCCACTGCCCTTATCTCACAAGGAACTTCCTGATGCGTCCAAGTTGACTTTTTCCCACTTCTCCTTTCCCAGTGTCTGGAAAGGTGTGGAGGGTAGAGGGTATTTTTAAAAGGTGAATTCAAATGACTATTTTATTTGTATTTAAAATAATACTATTAAATGAGCATTTTGCACGTGGGCAGCCCCGTGTCCTTTGGCCTCTGCATGCCGGTTGGCCTCAGGCAAGGGGCTCTCTGCCACGCTCCAAACTGTCGGTTTAAGGAAACAAAAGTATACGTTGTTTTGGCATCTGAGGACCTGCCAAGGAGTCTAAAGCGTTAACATCCTGGGCCAGGGGTTTCGGAAGGACGTGATTTAGGCCGAGCTGAGAATGGCTGGGGGTGACGCGCACTGAGAAGAGAAACAGGTCCCTGGAGGGGCCGAGGCACCACGGCCCCCCGGCCAGCCGGCTGGGGCTCAAGCCAGGAGTCGTTCCTCCCGAGCCTAGACCTTGTTCACCCCGTACTGTTCCTGTCCACTTTGGGGTGGCCCTGTGTGGCCACGCCCTGGCCCATCTGTGGCTTTTGCTGGGTCTGCAGTCACTCCCCTCCATCCAGAGTGGGCCTGGCTGCCTGCGGTGGTTCCGGGGACACAGGCCCCTGATCTGAGAGGGGGCAGATACACAGAAGCCTGGACACAGGACAGCCCTGGTCTCAGCCCAGGCCCCGCTCTCCCACCTTTCCCAAGCAGAACGCTGCTACGCAGACTTGGGCCTCCAGCATCACTGCAGGCCAGGCTGGGGCGGGTGACACCACAGAAGGGTCAGAAATGGCTGGGCCCCAGGCTCCTACAGTCTGAGTCTGGAAGAAACTTGAAAGCCTCTGTTCACCCTCTGTGCGCTCCTCCTGGCTCTGCTTGCGTACCTCCAGGGACAGGGAGTTCACTACCTCTTGGGACAGAGCTCTGAGCTTCCTGCCTGTCCCCAGACCAGCCTCACAGACCTAAATCCCCTGCTCTCCCCCCTGGCTTTGTGCAGCAGCCGTAGCAGCACTTCTGGGGATCTTGTACATCATTCTCAACAACTGGTGCAGACACGCACGCAGTTTTGTAGTCTCCTAATTGTGTGTGTGAATATCCACCTTGGGCCTCACCTCACCCTCAAGTCCTGAGCCAGGTGGGTGCAGCCAGCCCTGTGCTCCTGAGTCAGCTCCCAACCAGACCCAGCCAGCCAGGAGCTGGTGACAGAAACACAGCTGAGCAGTGTGGGCAGGAGAGGAGCAGGCAGCCTCCATCCATCACCCCGGGAAGGCCAGCAGGGGCCGGTTGCCTCCTGGCGTGACTTCGAGCCCTCCCCTCCCCCCACTGCAGCCCCAGCCCTCACCTTTGACAGTCAAGATGACAGCCCCCACCACCATGATAAGCGTTTGCAAGGCATCTGTGTAGATCACGGCGGCCAGGCCTCCTGTGGGAGGAAATCAAGAAGCTGGAGGGGGGAGGGCCCGCGAAGCAACACCCGAGCTCCAGGGAGGGATGGCTGTTCCCATCCGTGTCCCTGCCCTTTCACAGGTGGGTGAGCTGTGGGATGAAGCGGCTGGGCCAGCAGAGCCAAACTACCGACCCTGACGAAACCGGCGATGTCCCAGGCTGTGGGAGGAGGTGGCCCTCTGCCTCCTGCTCACACCCCTCGACGGTCAGATTGCAGCACATGGCCACCCAGCTGCACCCATGCCCAGTCCAGTGGTCAGGCCCGCTCTCCCCGGGACCCCCAGCCCACCCTGCCCAGGCGCCGTACCTGCGATGGTGTACAGGGCTGTGATGACGAGCATGAGGATGGTGGAGAGGTAGAAGTTCCAGCCCAGACAGATGTGCACAAAGAGAGCCCCTGCGTACAGGTCAATCTGGGAGGGGAAAGGAGTCCAGCTGAGGCCCCCGGTACCGCAGGACCAGAGCATGAGTGAGCCCCGACTCCACCCCTTGCTGAGTGGATGAGGACGGGGAGACCCCCTCCACACACACCCACCAGGGACTGGGTGAGGGTGGGAGGACGTCCTGGCTGTGGATGAGCTGTGTGCAGGGGACGTGGCTATTGTTAATAAAGTCCTAAGGCCGATGCCCACCAGGGAGCAGCGTTGTTATTGAATCTGGTCTCTGCCAGGGATGTGACAGGCGGAGCCCTGTCCCCTCGGTTCCCAGGGGGTCCTTGATGAGGAGGAGTCCAGGAGGGCTTCCTGGGGGAGGCACACAAAAGACTAGGGCCTCAGAAAACAGGTGCACCCATCTCGGTCTCCAGGTCCAGTCTGTCTGGGTCCCTTTCCTGTACTCTGCTCCCCTTTGGGCAGGTGGTCTCAGAGAAAAGACCAGGCATGTGCCAGGGGTGGGCTGGGGGAACAGAGGGGCAGTCTTGCTTACTGCCCCCCCACCCCACCGGTGCGGTTGGAACTGAAGCCAGGACCTTGTGTTAAGCTGAGGCTGGTCCTCGGGCTGGATTAGACACAAACCCTGCTGTCCCAGGACACACGACGGGCAACCATCAGCCCCAGGGTGAGTGCTGGACCAGGCCCTCCCTCACTGCGAAGTGGATACCCAGCAAGCAAGAGGGCAGGACCCCACCCTGCAGGACCTGGGGGCTGAGCCCGGGGCTCCACCCCCCAAGTTTCCAAACCTGCCGTTTTGTGCTGGTTCAGTAGAGGAGAGATAACCCAAAATACAGCTTCTGGGGCCAAGAGTTTCCTGAGAAGGCCGGGCATGCTATGGGGCCAGTCTGCCAGAGGGCAGCAGCCCCTTCCAGTCACCCCAGCGCCTATCCCAACTGGGAGCCACCCAGCACTGCTCGGAACGAGGCCGTGGATCCCCTGCTCTCCAGGCTTCAGGGACACAGAGCCCAGGCCGAAACTGAGCCCCCCAGAGCCCTTGTTCCTGCACCTCTTCCTCCAGGACCATCCTTCACCTTCTGGAGAGGAGCCCAGCCAGTGTGGAGACTGACAAAGTGCTTTCAGGAGAACAGTGGCCCCTCACTTTGGTCCCTGGCTCCTGCATTGTGTGCTGTGGTGGTCGTGGTGGGGGGGGGGGCGGGGAACGTCTGCCTCCAGCCCCCATGAGACAGAGCAGAAACAGGCACAGCCTTGGTCTGTGTGCCTGACCTTCAAGCTCTGGCCACACATCCCTGTGAGCACAACTGACTGGTCCCACCAGATTGGCCTCCATTCCACACCCAGCACTTTGCTGCCTCCCGCCTCGGCTCCCCCAGTCTCGGCACCTCATCTTCCAGAACTCAGTCTCCCAAGGTGCCCTGTCCCTCATCCCTCGCATCCTCAGGGACAGTTTTCCTTCCCTCTTCCACGGTAATAGGCACCAAAAAGTGCTGAGGAGTCTGACAGGCGGCAGGAACAGCACAGGCAAAGGTGTGGAGGTGGGGCGCTAATGGCCATCACTCGGATCCTATCCAGTGCCCAGTAAAGGCTCCGTGCTGCCGCTAGAGGTACAGCGGCGAGTGTGCAGCTGCCTGCAGGTGCAAGGCAGTCCCCGGATAAGCAGTTTTGGGTACCTGGTCCATCACCAGGTCTGATATGACCTCTCCTTCTGCAGACTGAGCTCTGTCCCCTGTGGGCCCAGGAAAGCTGTAGCCTGGCGGAAACTAAGAGCCCTAAATCCAGAGCCTCAGGGACCTGGATCTGTGTCCCTGGTGGGCTGTGTCCCAGCCAGGTGGCTTTGAGCAGGTCACTTCATCCCCTGAGCCTCAGTGGCCCTGATCTGTAAAATGGGGGAGTGGATGTGGAAAGAACACAGGCACATGTGCCAGGCAGGAGCACTCAGCCCCCTCCATCCCTGCTGGCCTCTGCAGACACCTTGCCAGCAGGAGAGGGGACATGACATCTCTGAGGGAGCCAACTTTCCTCTGTGTCTCCCTTCCTGGTCGCCCAGGAGCAGCTGCAGAGTCTAATCTAACTCCCTTGGGGCACAGATGGAGAGGCCACGCTGGAAGAACTTGTCCATGGTGGCCTAACCCTACGAAGAAAATCAAAAAGGATGGCAGCAGGGAACCGAGTCTCAAAGGAAGGGCCACTCTCAAGGGTACCAGGCAAGCTGGTGCCTTGTTGGGCTGGAGCCACTGACCCAGCCTCACTCAGAAACCTGCTGTGGCTCCCCACTGCTTACTGGCTGATATGCAGGGTCATCTGCTTGCTCCTGTGATCTGACCCCGAACCCATTCCTCACCAACTGTCCTTACCACCTCCCGTGCCTTCTTCTCCATACGCGAGTCCCAGGCTGTCCCCATGCTCTGACTTCTCCCCGTCTCATGCTCGGAGACCCTACCCACCTCCAAGGTCCCCTTCCCCTAGGAAGTTCCCCACTGGGGTGCTTGGTAAACCTACACATGTGCCGCATGCTGCCCTGAGCTCTATTCCCAGTGTCTCATCTACTGCTTGGACGTCCTAGAGGTGGGCGTCATGATCTCGTCCCCCCTACAGAGAGGCACCATGTGAAGTGAAACAACTTGCCCAAAGTCCTGCAGTCAGGAGGTGGGGCCCAAGGCCACAGCCTTCCCGCTGGGTTAATGCTGGGGACCATGAGCCACCAGGTCCCCAGAGAAAGCAGACCCCATCCTGGCACTATCTCATGGAGCTTGCAAAAACCATAGGCCCAGCACACAGGAGGGAGTGAGGCTGAGAACGTGGAGGAGCTGCCTCGCCGAGCTGACCTGCTGAGTCCCAGGTTCCCTGTCAGCACGTGCCACACCTTCCCTGGGCGCTCGCCCTGCCCCTGCACTGGCCACCTTCAGACACAAACACCCTTTCCCCTCCTTTGTGGGTGGGATGGTCCCTGCACTGAAATTTACCACAAGTTAACCATGTGATTTCCCTCCCCTATAAATCATCCTGGTGTCCCTGCTCCCAAACTTTGTCCCTCTCCATAAGGCCATCACTGTCTGTTTGGGGCTCCAGAAAATTCTTGCCTTTGTCACACTCTCGGCACCAGACCCACCAGCCACTGCTGTTGATTCTCTTTTCAAAATACTCCTCGCCCCCTCGCTGTCCCCACCCTGGGCCCATCCCTTTGGAAGCCCCTCACCTGCCCTCCAGCACTGGCTTGTTCCGAGGAAAGTCAGAGGTCTCGGCACCTCCACTGCATGCACAATAAAATCCACCTGCCAGCCCAGAGTCCCTGTGCCCTCTGGCGGCCCTCCTGCCATCACGCACCCTCTCCGGGAGCTCCTGGCTCCACTTGCTGCAGCCCCACCAGCTTCCTCCCGCTACAGCAAGCCCCCCATTTTCATCCCAGACCCCTCTCTCCAATGTGAGCCCGGTCCGCATGCCTGCTGTCTCATTCTAGATTTCAGCCATGCGTTTGCTGCCTTTATCACACTACTATAATTTGTGATTGCACTTATCTTGTGTTTACTTATCTGACTGGAACGTAAGCTCCTTGTGAGCAAGAAATCTGCTCCTCATCTGTGTTCTCTCAGAGCCTGGCACGCTGCGCGCGCTCAGTCCCCAGGCACGTTACATACCAGGGCCTGGCACACTAGACCCCCCAGACCAAATCCAGCAACGCGCACTGCTATTTTCTTTCACACTCCAGCGGCAAACTTGAATAAAGCGGATCCTTGAACAACGTGGGGGTTCTGTGGTGGGGAACAATGTGGGGGGTTCTGACCACCGTGGACACCAAAAGCCACTGACGCTCAAGTGCCCTGTATAAAATGGAGCAAGAACAATGTGTACAGTCGGCCCGGCCGCTACATCCCTGGGCCTCAACTGTGGGTGCAACACCCAGGGGTACAGAGGCCGGCTGGATACTTGTTGAAAAAAATCCACACATACGTGGACCTGTGCAGTTCAAACCCGTGTTGTTCAAGGGTGAACTGTCGTTTTCATGTGCCCTGTAAACCTACAGATATTTACTATCTGGCCTTTTACAAAAAATTATCTCGTTCAGTCCCATGAGATAGGACTGGAGATACCTCAGTGAACAAAGAGATAAAATGGGGGAGACAGACAATAGACACTCTAAGTAAACTATTAGCTTACTGGAAGACAGTACATGTGTGAAAAAGAGGGAGCACGTAAGGGGTCTGGACCTGCTGGCGCAGGCGCCGGCCTCGTTGAAGAGGTGAGATCTGAAGGACCTGAGAGAGGTCAGGGAGTGAAGTATGTGGATATCCAAGGGAAGAAGGTTCCAGGCAGAGGCCACAGCAAGTGCAAACACTCAGGCAGGGTCGTGGCTGGTGTGTTCAAGGGAGTGCAAGGAGACCGGTGTGGCTGGAGTGCTGTGTGCAACAGGGAGAAGAGAGGTTAGGTCAGTGAGTAACAGGGGCTGTGTCTTGAAGGACCTTGTAGACCACAGCTGGCCTTTACTCCAAGCGGCCTGGATTGTCAGGCCAGGTCTCTCAGTTTTCCAGAGGTTGGACTGGCCCAGAGCCACACAATGACGGAGCTGGACCTTGGTTTCCTCCCACCCCATGTGAGGGTCAGTGTGGTGATGTCTGTACCCTGCCATCGCATGTTCTCTCTGCGGACCAGTGTCCCAACCTGAGGGATGGCAGCAGGCGGGCCCTGTGGTCTGTGTCCGGACAGGCTGCAGCTGGGCTGGGTCTTGGAAGTGCAAACACATGAGGTATTCCTCGGGCTCGGCCCAGTGAGGTCAGGGCCCGTGGGGCTGGCTGGGTACATGCACTGCAAACAGCTTCAGCCCGGGGTCATCCACCAGGACACCCTAATCCCTGCCAAACCCAGCCCAGCAATTAATACCCTCTCTCTCTGCTTCATCCAGGCAGCCGGCATTGGCGTTGGAGCCCCAGCCCTGACATCGGTGGGTTGCTCCCCATTTTATAGGTGGGTAAACGGAGTCACGCCCACCACACGAGGGAGGAGGAATTGTCACATCCCAGCTGCTTCAGCACAGCAGGGCGAGGGTCGGGCCCCTGACCCGGGAGGCAGAGGCCTGGGTTCTAACTGGTTTCTGCCGGGCTCATCATGACTTTGAGCAACTGATGGCCGCTCTCTCGGCCTCAATCAATCGTCTCATGTACAAACTGGGGTGGCAGGACACACTGGCCTCCAAAGGCCCTCCCGCGTCACCCTCCACCATTCTGGAAGGGCCAGCCAAGCCACCCACTTCATCTTGCTCTGAGTGTGAGATATAAATCCTACCACAGAGTATCAACACCACGAACCTGGGGGTACGAGAACCCCCAGGCCCAGGCGTGGCCTCACCACACCCCAGGGCGGCCTGCCCTCCCCACCGCCCTCTCCCTTCCAGTCCATTCTCTGGGAGGTACCAGAGGCACTAACAGAAACCTGTCGGTGTCACTGCCCTGCTTCCAGCCCCCAGCGCCCCTGTGTGACAGCCAGCGCGGCACACAGGTCTGTTCTGCGTGAATGCAGGGCACGGTCTCCGGTTTGCCTCAGGCCTCCCCACTCCCTCTCACCTCGCTCCCAGCTCCTCCTCACGGCTTCCTATCTGGTGCCCCAAAGTGTCTGACTTAGAGACCCCTGGAGTCTAGGCCTCCTGACCCGACCACCCTCACACACGTCCTGCCATTTGTTCCCCACTCCCATGTCTGTGTCCCCTTCTCCACGAAAGCCCAGCCTTAAACACCACCTCCTCTTCTGAGGGCCACACTTGTCCTCCCTGTGTAGTGCCCCCCCTGGAGGGCAGAGACCAGGTCTTATTTACTTCTGTGTCCGTGGTTTCAGGGAGATGGCTGGTGCAGGGGGGCTAGGAAGTGTGGGAGAGGGAGGAAGAGCATGAGTGGAAAATTCTGAACTGGACTCAAGGGCAGCGCACAGCCAGGTCCCTCTGGTCCCTGAGGGGAAACCCCGAGAAAGGAAACCTCTGATGACACTCTGAGAGTATCTAGAATGGAAGGTGGTGTGCTGCTTGCTTGCTAAGTCCCCCCAGAAACCTGCTCAGAAGAACAAGATGCTCTGGGGCCCCCGGGAGCCGTCCTGTGGGCGCCCATCATATGTGGAGGCCCAGCCAAAGCTCCCAGGTTCTGCAGAGGAGCCGCCAGCCACTGTTCTCACGCCCAAGGTGGGGAGAGGGGCAGGTCAGGTGCCAGGTCAGACCCCCAGTCGGGGCTCAGTGAGGGCTTGGGGTGGACGCCAGGCCACTGAGGAGCAGTCACTCTCCCAGGGCCTGCCTCTAAGCCTCCACGCCCTCCGTGGAATTGATGGCGTCTCTGGGTTTTCCTAGTCCCGGAGCTGACGTGAGGAGAAAGCCAGGCCTCGCTGAGCACATCCCATCCCCCAGGGCATACCAGCCCTCCTCACCCGCCACAGAAGCCGTGGAAGGCAGGCCCAGCAGTCCTCCTCCGTGTTCAGTAACGAGGCTCAGGGTCTGGTCCAGGGTCACTCAGCCCAGGACTCAGGCCCAGGTTCCCCTGCATCCAGAGCCCTGTGAGAAGCTGGAGCAGGAGGCTGGATGGCCCCAGGGGCCGAAAGCACAGTGCCCATGGTTTGGGAGTAAGAACCAGAAGGCCTGGCTTTGCCATGAGGTCACCGGTAAGCTTGGCACCAGTTTCCTTAGGACAAGTCCCTTCCTTGGGCCTTGGTTTCCCTATCTCTAAAATCAGGGGCTTGGGCAAGACAAGACATCAGCGAGTCCTGGCTGACATTCTGGTGTGTGCTTTCTGCTCTTAACCTTCCAGTGGGAACAGGTTCGGCCCCAAGGGAAACAGGCCTGGAAGTGCCCACCGCAGGGGAGCCCCACCGCCAGGAGAGCGCTGCTCTCCTGTTGTCTCCAGTCTGTCCTGGAGCTGACCAGCCACTGGCGAGAGGCAGGAGGGGGGCTCCAGGCAGCCTCTGCGCCGCGCGGACTGCAGGCCCTCCACGCTGCCTCGTGGGCAGTCCTGGCTCACCTTGGCGCAGGCCCAGGGAAGATGGGAGATGGCCTTGGGACCCCCACCACCCACCCCTGATACAGAGAAACCCCCTGATGCTGCCATATCAGAGGAAACAGCAATCACAGGACCTATGATATGCCCCCAACCATGCGAGTGCTGTACCGGCACTCGGGGCCCCGGACCAGCTCTCACAACCCGCTGTGTGACCCTGAGCAAAACACTGTCCCTCTCTGGGCCTCAGTTTCCACAGCAGAGACGGATGAGAGGATGTCAAGTCTGTTTCAGGGGCCAGAGCAGGACGTTTCCAGACAATGCTGGCCGGAAGGTGGGGGGGCAGCTCACCGATATCTTGGTGAATACGGACAGCAGCAGGGACAGGACAGACAGGTACATGCGTATCCGCTGGCCTCCAAAGCGCTTCTGGATGTATTCAGGCATGGTGACGATCTGAGGACGGCACGGGGCAGAGGCTAAGCGTCCCCCCCCCAAGACCACTCACCGCATGCAGGGCCCGGAGCGCCTCACAGGCAGGGCCCAGCCCCACCCTGGGCCTCGAATTCCAGGTTAAGAGTTCTGACCACATCCTGAAGGTTTTGGGGTTTTGGGGAGTGGCAGCTTACATTGGCTCTTCAGGGCTGATATGAGGAATGGATTGGAGGGGCTGTGGCTGGGGACAGAGGAACAAGTCTGGAAGCTGCAGGGACAACTGCAGGTGAGCCATGTTGAGGCTGAATGTGGACGGTCGCTGTGAGGGCCAGAGCAGGGGACCGACGGAGAGATCCAGGAAGTGGACCCACTGCACTAGTGACAGCGTGGCTGGGCCGAAGGAGTGGGCAGAGTCAAGTGTTGCTCAGGCGTGTGCCCAGGGAGATGGAGCATCGTCCCCAAGAGGCAGCATGCAAGGACAGTGGCCACCAGCACAGAAGGTACCTGGGCTGATGTCCCCGGGGACCTGCCTTTGTGGGTTGATAGGAATGTTAATTGAACTAGTAACAAATCCAGCTCTGAGAGTTCCCCAACTTGTGAGTGAAGCCAGGGGGGCCCCCATCACCTCCCCTAACGCGGACCAAGGCCCAGACCCAGGTGAGGCTGCCCTGAGGCCCCAGAAGCAGACTCACCTCTGAGGAGACGTAGATGGGCACAAACACCCACGCCAGGGCCAGCAGCACGTATGTAGCCTGAGGAAGACAGAAGCAGGCTGAGCACAGTGGGCACAGCACCCACAAGCCCTGCTGTAGAGATGAAGCTGGCACCAGTGGTCTGGGGGCTTGACGTGCCACGAGAACCTGGAGCAGCCCCTTCCCGTCCTTGCACCTCTGTAAACAGGTAGCCCGTGCCCAGGCTCACAGCTCTTTTCCTGCTGGTCTGTCCAGCACTTCGGTGCTCTGAGGACCAGACTTCCACAGGAATACCGCCATCTGGACATTGGCTGGCCCAAGTTGCTGGGAGGTGCCCCTCTGGCCATCAAGGGGTGGACTCCAATGTAGCCCCCATGCAGTGCCTCTCAAGGTGGCTGTGCCCTCCCTCCCACAGCCTGCACCCACTCTCTGGGAGCTCACATTCCATTCGAAGCCCGCCACAGCCAGACCGCCAGCCGCACCCGAACCCGCCAGTCCAATGAAGAGGCCTGAGCCTTCGCTGCTGGCAAAGAGGGAGGCTCCGATCTGGAAGGCAGAGAGCAAAAGGAATCCGCTGCAGGCCCACCCAGACCCCAAATCCCGCCTTTCCACAGTACCCAGCCACCTCACCCTACACACCCAGCTTGGAGACCTCCTGCCACCTCAGCCTGCCCCATCACCGCCTGCTTGAGCTGGGCTGGGCGGTGACCTTAGGGATGCAGATGCTGGCTGACTAGAGGTCAGATGCGGTCCCCCTGCAAGGAGGGCAGAGGCGTCGGGTACACTCACCGGCCACCACGTCATGTCCCGGCCTGCCAGGAAGTAGCCGCTCACCGTGTTCCTGCTGGCTCGAAAGGAGGACTATGGAACAGAGGCAGAAATTGGAACCTTCGTGCAGCACCGGGGGGAATGTTAAACGGTGCCACTGCTGTGAAAATAGTCTGGCCATTCCTCAAAGAGTTGACCATATAATTACCCTAGGGCCCAGCAATTCCACTCCTAGGTTCCTCTCTAAGAGAACTGAGAACTGGTATGTTCAGACAAAACTCATACATAACGTCCACAGCAGCAGTATTCACAACAGCCAAAAGGTGGAGACAACCCAAATGTCCACGGGCTGACGACTGGGTAACAAAATGTGGTCTCTCCGCACAACGGAATAGTATCCAACCATAAAAAGGAATGAAGTCCTCACACAATTAGGACCTTTGAAAACATTCTAAGTAAAAGAAATCAGACACAAAAGGCCACCTGTGGTGTTTCCGTTTATACAAATGTCCAGAACGGGTAAATCCATAAAGACACAAAATAGATTAGTGGTTGCCAGGGGTGGAGAGAGGGGGCGATGGGGAGTGACTGCTAATAGGCGTGGGGTTTCCTTTTGAGGAGACAAAAACGTTTTGGAACTAGATAGAGGTAATGGTTGCACAACATTGTGAATGTACTAAATGCCACTGAATTGTATATTTTTATTTTTAAATGGTTAATTTAAAATGGTGAGTTTTATGTTGTGTGAATATTACTCAATTAAATTAAAAAAAAAAACAAACCAGGCAGCCAGCTCCCCATCCAGCCTGCCACCCTTGCTCCTGGGCCCAGCGGTCAGCTTCTCCCGGCCTTCACTCATTTCTAGCCTACTCCAGACCATCACCCACCCCTCCCAAGGGGCTCCCCCTGGGGGGGCTCTCAGCCTGGGGGAGGCATGACTGATAGAGCAGGGAGCCTGTGACCCTGAGCACAGCTGGCCACTGTTGACTAGGGTGCTGTGTGTCTGGCTGAATCAGGCTCTTCCATGCTTCTTACCCCTGGCTCGTCAAACAGCTACTGTGGCCCCGAAGGTCAAGTCTAAGTTTTGGCCTCCCTGAGATCATTCTGCAGTGAGCAGCTGAGCTGGGCTTTCCTGTTTTGTCTCTTAATGAAGACTTTGAGCCAAGGAATCTGAGAGCCCTTTGGCCTTCATCTTTTACTTCTAATATTTATATTTCTAACACATTTCAATAAATTAGCGCTCGAGTATTCCTGCATGCTTTTGTTTTGGAGGGAGTATAGAATTTTGTGTTCCATGTATATGGAATAAAAAATCTAAAATCGGAATGCCAGGGAGCAAATCTTGGCCATGTGATAGTGGGCGAGTGACTTAACCTCTGTGCCTCAGTTTTTTCTTCTGTAATGTGGGCCTAATAGGAGTCCTTTTCTCGTAGGGTTTTTATGAGGTTTAATGAGTCAATATATGTAACATGCTGAAATGGTGCCCGGGACCTGGTAAGTGTTCAATGAGGGTCAGTGATTAGGTGGCTTTTTCATTTAGTGCTATCTGAACGAGAGAAACTGAAAAGAGAAAATATTTGAAAAGAGGGACACAAGTGGTGAATTTAGGTTCCGTGTTTCCCCGAAAATCAGACCTAGCCGGACCATCAGCTCTAATGTGTCTTTTGGAGCAAAATTAATATCAGACCCGTATTACATTTATATTTATATTTATATTTATATATTTATTTATATTATATTATATTAATTATATTATATTATAGATCTGGTCTTATATTAAAATAAGACCCGGTCTTATATTAAAGTAAGACTGGGTCTTGTATTTTTGCTCCAAAAGATGCATTAGAGCTGATGGTCCGGCTAGGTCTGATTTTCGGGGAAATATGGTATATACAGAGGGTGACAAAAAAAATGTATACACATTTTAAGAAAGGAGAAAAACTATTAAAATTGTAATACTCAATATGTACCAATAACAAAAGATGAAAACAAGTCATGTTTGACTTCTGCAATGACAAGAGGTGCTCAAAGCATCCAGACACTTCTGATTATGGCGAACCAGTGCTTGAGCAACATGGACCAAAGTGTCCACTTGTCTACATTTTTTTGGCATCCCCCGTATATTTTGCATTCCTTTTTTTTACAACGTACGTATTGCAACATAAGGCTGGATGACAAAATATCAATCACCAGATAGGCCTCTTTCTTCCTGACTTTAATTGCCCCGTATCCCGTATTCAAGATGATTAAGCCAAATTGTCTGGACCTGCCATTCATAGCTTTTGTGTGCTTTCTCCCTGCCTCCCTCCAGCCTCAACTCCCACACTTTCTCTCTGTCCCTGTGATCAGCTACACGGATGCAGTGCAGTCTGGGGGCTCTGACAGCCTTAGCCAAAGTGGCCGCATCCAGCTGTGCAGTCTGTGCACTGTACAACTCCAGGGCAGCTCTGGCCTTAACCCATGCTTTTTTCCTAACATGCTTTCTCATCTTTGAAGGATAAGTGGGTGTTGCCAATTGCCTCCTTATTTCCCTTTTCCTTCCTAAAGGAGCCTCGTCTTTCCCAGCAATTGGCTCAAGTGGTCCCAGCCCAATCTCTGGCTTCAGGGGCCCTGAGCCTATCACATTCCTTAGCTGTCACACATGGTTCAGGGACAGTCCCCGACTTACGAGGTTGTAGTCAGAGTGTAACTGGGATTGCTCCTGGCCTCCTGGGAGTTGGACAGCAGCCATGTTAATATCCACTGAGAACCCCTCTGCAGCAGAGTTGGTTCCAAGTGCTTTCTCTGTGTGAGGCGTTTAGTCCTCAAAACAGCCCCATGCAGTAGATACCGTGATCATCGCCACATTACCAACAAGGAAACCAAGGCTTTCAGAAGTGAAAGGACACCCAGCTAATAAGTAGTAGAGCCAGGATTTAAATCTAGGCTCACCCATTAGGCCGGGCATCTTGCCTCCATGAGGAAAATTGGGCTCAGGACAAAGCCACACATGGGCGGAGGCTGAGAGAACCACAGTGACGTGAAGCCATAGCCTTGATGATACTGCGAACTCCTGGATCACACTGTACCTGAAGCCTTCCCTATTGCCGGACTTTTCAGTGTGGATGCCATGACATTTCCTTCAGCGTTCGATCACATTTGAAATAGGTTTTCTGTCACTTGTTAACAGATACCCTGATGGATGTAAAGGTCTAACACCTCCTCGAAGGCCTTCCCCTGGCTCTCCTAACTTCGCCATCAGAACGCCTTTGCAGAGTTGTACCTGCCCAGCTTGCTCTGTCTTCCTCTGGGCCATGAGCACTGCATCTGATCCCTGTGAGATCTGGCTCCTGCACCCTCCTTACCTGGCCCTGTTCTTTTCTGCAGGTGCTCACAGCTCTCTGCTAGCTGCACCCAGCTGCATTCTTGGAGGGACAGGTCAGAACTCCCGCAACCCCACTGCCTGGTCACCAGCCAGGCTGAGCTAAGAGAGGTGAGTCCCTGGGAAGCAGAGGGCCTGGCCTCAGATGCTCAAAACACCTTTCTTAGGTGTGCACTTCCAGCTAAATCCCCCACTGGTGCTGGCTGGGAAAGCCTCTCCCCTCCTCTTCCTGCACGAGATCTTATTGACCTCCCAGCCTGGCTCTCACCTCATCTCATCCAAAAAGCCCCTGGTGCCTGTTCTGCGCCGTGTGAACGCCCCTCCTCTGAATCCCCAGCCACCAGCTCTCCCAGGAACACTGCCCACTATGGTTAGCACCAGGTTCTCACATCCACTGGCCCCTTGAGCTCCTTGGAACAGCCCTGGGAGGTGGGCTGCACAGACATTCACGTTGTGTGTTTGAGGAAACTGAGGCTCAGAGAGGTTAAGTAATGGGCTCCAAGTACACAGACAGTCAGGACTACAACCCAGCTTTCCCAACGGCCACCACTGTGATTTACTATTTGATCCCAAAAGAATAAATTCGAATTACTGCTGCTGTCCTTGTTGCTCTTACTACTACGCCACCACTCCTACTATTGAACCAGCAGCAGGGTCTAGCCCCAGGTGGGCCCCTCAGCGGGAAGACCTCCCCCACCTCAGGGATGTGGGATTAGGGACGTAGGTGGCGTGTCCATCTTACAGACCAAGACCCTGAGGCCCAGAAAGTCAAGCAACTTCCTAGAATGCCAGAGCAGGGGACCCGACCTCAGCCCTCAGAATCAGACTGCGGGCCCAGGGAGATAGAAACGGATTTTCACTCTCCCTAGGAAATTAAGACCACATGCTCCAGGACTCTGGCCTGGGGGCCCTTGGTACGTGGAGGGTAACCCGACCTCGGTAGACCCAACGCTGGCCGGCCTGCGGTATGCACGTCATTGTCAGGCAGCCTCCGAGGTCAGCAGCATGGACAGACAACAGCACTGGCTGCGGGGACCTGGGGCTCACCGAACAAGCCCAGTCCCCTGAGCCCACAGTTCCCCTGCCACCGCGGCTCGTCTGTGCCCGGGGCTATGGGAGGACAGGTGATGTGTGCAGGGTCTGCATAGCAGGCCCCCCACTCCACTGGGTTCTGCGATGGGCTCCAATCATGGCTCTTTCTTATCAAGAGCAAGAGGAACTGGCTTATGAATGGGACTGAGCGGCAGACACAGATACTCTAGGGAGATTCTTAAAAATCAGGATACCCAGGCCCCTCCCTGCCTCGGGATTCTGATCCAGCAAGTCTGGGGGATAGCCAGGAACCCCTGTGATTCAGGCAGATGTCCCCCCTGGGAGTCCATCTGACACCCAGGAGACGGAGGCCAGGAAGACGACAGGCTGCACCTGGGTCCCCAGCTTCCTCACTGCCTGCCCCTTAGAGAGACCTTCCGCTTCCTCACTTTAGGGGCTGAGAAACCGTTGTCCACGGAGAGAAGGGAGGTGAGTCAAGGTCTCGGACAAATCTACCCCCAGAGACACTACAGACACCGCAGGGAATGCCCCCTGGTTCCCGTCCCCTGGCGCAGTTCTCTCACCCATATGCCCACGACCAGGTTCAGGGCAAAGTACACCGCGATGATGACAATGTCGGCCACGCTCAGCTGCGGCCCAAGGGCGTGCGTGTCACTAGTGGAGTTGTCCCCCGCCATCCTGCAGCGGGTGCCCGCTCTGTGTCACAGAGAATGGGGCCCAAACCGGGCTGTGTCGGACTTCTTGCCGGGGATAAATTGATCATTAAACAGAGCCGGACAAAGACATCCCACGTGTGACCACGTGGAGGAAACTGCTTCCAAGCGCGTCTCCGTCTCCTCCGCTCCCCACCCGCCCCTTGGGGAGAGCTGAGACACAGGGAGGGGGAGGGGGGCCTCCTTAAACTCAGAGGAGGTTTGGGAAGACGAAAGGGAGTTTAATGGATCCAAAGACAACCAGGAAGCCCCAGAAAGGGCTCAGTCACCTAATGGGTGACTCGACCTATATTTAATTCCTACCAGAAGCGTGGCGGCTTCGGCATGCCTCACCTCTGGATACATCGCCTTCATGGGCAGCTGCACCCTTCTGCAGCCACTGGGCCGCGTTTGGACCCAGAAGGACCTGGGATGGTGACTCTCTCATTACGTGGTTCACTTCCAGCCATGACAGTTCTGTCCCAGAAGGTCTCCATGTGGGGCAATAAAGAGCTGTCGCCAAGCCTCCTCTGTCTCCAGACCAGTGAAACAGGCCCAAGCCCCTCACCCTGACCCTCTGTTCAGACCCCCACGCTCTCCCCAGGACCACGGAGGACCCAGCGCCGAGCCAGTGCCTGCCTCAGCCTTGCGGCCCTGCCCCATGTTGTGCTCAGCACGCCCCTCAAGCTGGTGATGTCACATCCCAGGCAGGAATGGGGGCGGAGCCACCTGTCATTGCACAGCCATTCTTGAGGGCAAGGCTGGGACTTAGCTCCGATCGCCCCAGACCCCCCCCCACTGGTGGTAGTGATGGATCTGGTTCCATCGGACCCCTGACACCCGCTCACTCATCACATCAGTGTGCACAGCTGGGCGGGTGTCTCGGTGACACGGTCTGTGGCTTTGCGGTGCATTTGGAGTTTAACCGGGACACTTAGCCCTTCCAGAGGTGTTAATGAGTGAGCGGCTGTCACTGGGAACACGCTGGCTGGCAAAAACAACTGTGTGCCTGTTATTAGGTAACCCGAGGTGGACGATTTAAAGATTAATCCCCTCACACGAAGGACTAGACAGAGGAGGACAAGAAATTAAATCACTGCTTAGAGTAAACTCAGGCAGGTTCAGACTGCCGACCCCCAACCATCCTCGCCTTGAACCAAGCAGCCTCTCAAATGGCATTGACTGTGTAGGCCATTGCTAGAAATATACGGTAAATCAAGAAGTCACTTTGGGCCCATCAGAAGGACACAGATTTATTAAACCTGTCTCCTGAAGATAAAGCAGTTGAAAAAATAGTATTTGTTCCCCTCGCCTCAGCCCGGGTCTCAGAAGGAAATGACTCACTTAGAGATAACGCCCCCACCCGCTCCCCCTTCTGATCAAACGTCCTGGACAAAGGTGATCCAGGAGCTGATGGCGGGCATGCGCAGTGGAGGACCTGAGGGAGAAATTCCAGTCCCGTTCCACATTCCCACCCCACCTGACCCAACAGGACCACACGCATGGATCTAATTCTTCCGGTCCAACTAGCCCAGCACAGAACGCGGGCCCCTGCCCAGCCGAGACGCCATCCACGTCACACCTGGAAGCTGCATCCATGCCAGGAGGAAGCGCCTGTGTGGTGTTTTCAAACGCCGTGCCGACACCTACTGGGTGCGTTTCCCACACCGACCAGTTCTCCACCTCTCCGAACACCAACTGGGTGTCCTGTAAGTCAGTTCCATTCTACACTGTCAACTCAAGTTAGCAGTGTCAGAACCACAGGTTACGGGCTCCGTTCCCACAAGACAGCCCACTTGACACACTAGTCGCAAGGCCTGGGCCTCCCGTGCTTTTGACCAACTGCCTAGATACCAGGGGTTCCCAAAACCCCCTCTTCAGATTGATAATTTGCTAGAACAGCTCACAAAGCTCAAAGCTCAGGGAAACACTTTACTTATTATTATAAGGGATATGATAAAGGATAGAGGAACAGCCAGATGAAGATATATGTACAGGCAGGTCCAGAAAGAACCAGAGAGGACTAGAACCGCCTCTATCTTTTTTGGGGTGGGGAGAAGTCGCGAGCTCAGGGGCTTCTGTCCCCATGGAGTTGGGGTACGTCACCCTCCGGGTTCGTGCGTGTGTTCACCGACCTGGAAGCTCTCCGAACCCCATTCAGTGTGTAGGGTCTTACGGAGGTTTCCTCACACAGGCGTGATTCTTCAAGGCACTTGCCATTGGTAGCTGCCTCCGTCTCTGGCCCCTCTCTCGTCCAGACCTTGGCTGGGGGTGGGCAGAAAACTCCCACCCTCTAATCCTACCTTGGTTTTTCTGGTGACCATCTCCCATTCTTAAGTTACCAAGGGGCCCCAGCTGCCAGTGTCTCATTAGCATACAAAAGACACTCTTGTCACTCCGGAATTTCCAAGGCTTTTAGGAGCTGTGTGCCAGAATCTGGGGACAAAGACCAAATACAGTCATGCACCGTATAACGTTTGCATCAAGGATGGACTGCATATACGAAGGCGGTGTAGGACGGAGCCCAGGTGTGCAGTGGGTACACCGTCTAGGTGTGTGTAAGTGCACGCACTCCATGATGGTCGCACAATGACAAAATCACCTAACAACGCAGTTCTCAGAATGTATCCCTGTCATTAAGTGGCACATGACTGTATTCATTTTTTCATTGTATTACAGTCCCAGACTCATGAAAAACATCTCCTGGACAACGAGTAGGGGCTGGGCGGGAGAGGGTTTGGCCAGGGCCAAAGCAGGAGGACTGGAACCCTCTCTTTTTCGGGGGGGGGTAGAGAGAGGGATGTCTAAGAATTTATTTTCTTTCTTAGTGCCTCAGAATTGTGCAGGAGGCTTGCCTCAGCTAAACCATGTGGGTGAGCCAGAAAGAACTGAAACAGGCCGTGCACGAGTGGTGTTTGCCACGGCTCTTCTGCACCAGCCTGTGGACTAAACCCTCCATCTGGCTGGTTACCTGTGGCGCCTGCTTTTGCAATGAACGCAGACAGGACTTACACTTATTCATATTAAATGTCACCTGCCTGTCTGTCCCTATAGAAACACACAAGTGTCCCCAGCTACACATGTAAGGAAGTACAAGCAGAAAATTGGAAATTGCCTAAATAGCCATCAAAGGGGTGATAGAGTGATTCACGGTACATCCGTAGAATGCTGTGAACATTAGAAAGATGAGGTGGTTTTATATAGTGATACAAAGGATGATATATTTTAAGTGAAAAAAGCAAATTGCAGAACAGTAGGAGGTCTGACAATTATATTTGCGAACTCATCTTAGAAAAGGTGCTACATTCCTCATTGCTGAATATCACTGCGGTCACCTTCAAGGGACTCCCTTTGAGAAGCTATGCACTGATGCCAGCACCTAGTCCACCCTTCAAAGCAATTTTGGAACTCTTTTCCTGGATTGGCCATCAGCGCTGTCGTCATATTACCCTTGATGTCCTGAATGTCATCAAAATGTCTTCCTTTCAATATCTCCTTTATCATTGGGTAAAGAAAGAAGTCATTGGGGTGATCGGGTGAGTAGGGAGGGTGTTCCAATACAGTTATTTGTTTACTGGCTAAAAGCTCCCTCACAGACAGTGCTATGTGAGCTGGTTCATTGTCGTGATGCAAGAGCCATGGATTGTTAATGAAAAATTCAGGTCGTCTAACTTTTTCATGCAGTCTTTTCAGCACTTCCAAATAGTAAACTTAGTTAATTGTTTGTCAGTTTGTACAAATTCATAATGAATAATCCCCCTGATATCAACAAAGGTTAGCAACATTGTTTTGATTCTTGATTTAGACTGACAGAACTTTTTTGGTCACAGAGAATTGGCTGATTTCCATTGTGCACTTTGATGCTCTGTTTCAGGGTTGTGTTGGTACACCCATGTTTCATCACGAGTGATAACACGGCCCAAAACATCTTGGCAAACTTCGACTCTCCTTCGTTTTTGTTCATTGGTGAGCTCCTTTGGAACCATTTCTGTACACACCTTTCTATTGCCAAAGTTTTCATTTAAGATTTTCCTGTTTCTCTATCGATGTTTACTTGGTCTGCTATGCTTCTCACAGTCAGCAACGATTTTGACACACAATTCGATGAATTTTTGGAATGTTTTCATCAGTTCTGCTCCTTACTGGCCACCCTGACCTCTCTTCGTCAGTGACGCGTTCTCTCCCCTCAGAAAAATATTTAATCCATTTGTTCACTGCCATTTTCTTCGTGGCATTTATCCCCATAAACTTGGACTAACATGTCCCTGATTTCACTTCCACTCTTGCCAAGTTTAACAGGACATTTAATGTTTGTTTGTTGCTCTAATTCAAACTCAGACATTCTCGCGACGGCACACAAAAACACGCAACAACAACGAGCGCCACTCAGCAAGACGCCTCCACACGTCCACACAAACACAGCTCTGAGACACTGATACACCAAGGTTATGACACCTTACTGGGCTGCTTGCTCAGTGCTGCTAATGTCAGCGCACGGTGGCAAGTTCGCAAACTTAATTGTCAGACCTCGTGCGACACTTATCCCCTCATTCTGTACAAAAGAGTGTGTGTAAGTGACAGCAGGGTTCAGAAGGATGTGGATGGGCACCCACCTGCTGGTGAACGGGAGGGGTTGGGCGGGCTCGTTCTTTCTGCAGGCCCCCAGAGCCCCTCAACCCAGCCCCAGCACCTGTCATTCCCCATTTCAGGCTGTTTCCCACCACTGAGTAGAGAAGCTGGAAGGAGCACTTTGCTGTGAAGAGCAGGGAGAGGAAACTGAATTATTTTACTAGTCCAGTTCCTGACATTTACTAGTCCAGTCCACTTCCTGTTTGTGTAGTGCAGTTACCCCTCCTGCGGCCACTTCTCTGATCTGGTGGCTGAGCTCCAATGCCCACATCCAGTTGGCTCCCCTCAGACAGCACCTTCCCAACCAAACCTCCCCTTCTGCAGAGCTTGGTGGGCATCTAAAGCACGACCATCATCACCGTCTGTTCTCAAGGGCATATACCTACCAGTAGAATTGATGGGTCATATGCTAATTCTATGTTTAACTTTTTGAGGAATTACCACAGTTTTCCACAGTGGTAGCACCATTTTTTATTCCTACCATCAGTTCCAATTTCTCCATATTCTCACCAACACTGGTTATTTCCTGGTTTGCTTTTTGTTTGGTTGGTTTGTTTTTTATTATGTTTTATTTGTAGTATAATCATCCAATTGGATATGAAGCGGTACCTTACTGTGGTTTTTTATTTGCATTAACATCTTTTCATGTAATTTTTGTCCATTTCTGTATCTTTGGAGAAATGTCTATTCAAGTCCTTTGCCCATTTTTAAATTAGATTGTCTTTTTGTTGTTGAGTTATAAGTTGTATATATATGTATATTTATATGTATTGTATCTGAGGTGTGATCAAAACATACAGCGAATGTTTAAACAAAAAAAAGTTGATTACAGTAAAAGACACATTGCCGTAACTCCCCCTCGCTTAAAACACACTTATGCCATCGTTCTTGCCACTTTCTGAAGCAGTTCTAGACGTCCTCTTTCATGAGTGTCTTTAGTTGTGCTGTTGTGACTGCCTCTATGTACTGAATTGATTCAAAACGTTTACCGTTCATGGTCATTTTGACTTTGGGGAAGAGGCAGAAGTCACACGATACTTGATCCAGTGAATAAGGTGGATGAGGACACACCGTCATGTTTTTATTTGACAGAAATTGCCGTATCAGAAGTGATGTGTGACACGGAGCGTTGTCATGATGGAGGATGAAGTAAAGACACTCACGAAAGAGGACTTCCAGAACTTCTTCAGAAAGTGGCAAGAACAATGGGATAAGTGTGCTGGAAGTGAGGGGGAGTATTTTGAGGGGAATTAATAGTAACATGTCTTTTACTGTCATACAATTTTTCAATGTAAACATTCACTGTGTTTTTTCATCACACCTCATGTACATAATGGTCTCCCCTTGTCTGTAGGGCATATGTTCAAAGACCCCTATTTGCTTAAAACAGCAAATAGCACCAAACCCTATATATGCTATGTTTTTTCCTATACACACACACCTATGATAAAGTTTAATTTTATCATAGGTGAGAGGCGCAGTGAGAGATTAACATAGCTAATAATAAAATAGATTAATTATAACAATCTACTGTCATAAAAGTTACATGAATGGCTTTGGGGCCGTTATTAAGTAAACTGCAGGTTACTTGACCACAAGCGCTGTGATCCCGTCACTGTCGATCTGATCACAGAGATGGCTACTAAATGACTAATGGGCGAGTAGCGTATGCCGTGGGTACACTGGACAAAGGGATGATTCACGTTCCAGGCAGGATGGAACAGGATGGTGAGAGATTTCATCATGCTACTCAGAACAGCAAGTACTTTAAAGCTTATGAATTGTTTAGTTCTGGAATTTTCCATTTAATAATATTTTCAGACTGCAGTTGACTGTGGGTAAACCACAGAATGTGAAATCAAACATGAGGAGGGTACTATGTGCATGTGTATGTGTTTTCTAGATACAATGGAACACATACACATAATGCACACTTTGCAAAAGTAGTTTGGAAAAGTCACTAAACAAATGGATGCCTCAGCCCTCAACAAGCAAAAATCAGAAAATCATCAGGAGGGGGGAAGATCTGATCTCCAAAGGTACCACCACGTTGTAATAATCAAAACGTCCAGTTCTCAACAACAAGAAAACTACAAAGTATACAATAGTATTGCCGTGGCTCCTTTATCAAAGATCAGTCCTGGGTCTATTTCTGGGCTCATTTCCGTCCCACTGATCTGTTTGTCTATTCTTTCACCAGTGCCGCAGTGTCTTGACTATGGTGGCGTTAGAGTAGGTCTTGAAGTCAGGGAGCCCCAATCCTGCAACTTTGTTCTTCTCCTTCAATCCTGAGCTGCCTATTCTGGAGGTCTTTGACCTCTCCACAGAAACTTCATAATCAGTTTATCAGTAGCCACAAAACTCACTTGCTGCAATTTTGATTGGGATTGCATTGAACCTAGAGGTCTAGTTGGGAAGAACTGACATCTGAACAATATTGAGTCTTCCTGTCCAGGAACAGGGACTATCTCCTCATTTGTTTCGTTCTTCTTTCATCAGAGTTTTATATTCTTCCTCATATGAAGATCTTATTCATATTTTGTTAGATATGACTAGGTATTCCATTTTGGAGTGCTAGTGTAATGGTATTGTGCTTTTAATTTCAAATCCCACTTGTTTATTTCTGGTATATGGGAAAGCGATTGACTTTTGTACCCTGCAACCCTGCTCTACTCACTTATTGGTCGCAGGAGGGTTTTGGTCAGTTCTTTCACATTTTCTACATAGATGATCATGTCACCTGAGAAAAAGGCAGCTTTACTTCTTCATTCCCAATTTGTATACTTTTAATATCCTCTTCTTGTCTTATTGCATTATCTAGGACTTCTGGTATGATGTTGAAAAGGAGTCGTGAGAGGGGACATCCTTGCCTTTTTCCTGATCTTAGTGGAAAAGCTTCTAGTTTCTTGCCATTAAGTATAATATTAACTGTTATAACAGACAACTGTAAGTTTTCTGTAGATACTCTTTATCAAGTTGATGAAGTTCCTCTCTATTCCTCGTTTTCTGAGAATTAGAGGAATAGGTGTTGGATTTGTCAAATGCTTTTCCTGCATCTGTAATCATGTATTTTTTTTCTTTTCTTAGGCTGTTGATGTAATGGGTTATATTAATTGATTTTTCAATGTTGGAACAGCCTTGCATACCTGGGATAAATCCCACTTGGTCAAGGTGTATAATTCTTTTCATACATTGTTGGATTCAATTTGCTACTATTTTGTTGAGAACTTTTGCGTCCATGTTCATGAGAGATATTGGTCTTTGATTTTCTTTTATTGTAATGTCTTTGTCTGGCTTTGGTATTAGGATAATGCTGGCTTTATATAATAAGTCAAGAAGTATTCCCTCTGCTTCTATTTTCTGAAAGAGACTGTAGAAAATGCGTCTAATTTTTTCCTTAAATGTTTGCTAGAATTCACCAGTGAACCCATCTGGGCCAGGTGTTTTCTGTTTTAAAAGGTTATCAATTATTTCTTTAATAGGTATAGACCCATTCAGATTGTTTGTTTCTTCTTATATCAGTTTTGGCAGATTTTTATTTCAAGAAATTGGTTCATTTAATCTAGCTGTCAAATATGTGGGCATGAGTTGTTTCTAGATTCTTTTTTTATCCTTTTGCCGTCCGTGGGATCTATAGTGATGTCCCCTCTTTGGTTTCTGATATTATTCATTTGTGTCCTCTCTCTCTTTTTATTAGTTAGCCTGGCTAGAGGCTTATCGATTTTTTCACAGAAGCAACTTTTGGTTTCATTGATTTTATCAATTTGCGGGTTTCAATTTCATTGGCTTCTGCTCTACTTTTTCTTATTTCTTTTCCGCTACTTACTTTGGATTTAATTTGCTATTCTTTTCCTAGTTGCACCCCACCCCACCCTTGTCTGTTCCTCTGTGATCAGAAGCAGCCATCAGCTATTAGAGCACAGATCCCCAATATTTGGAAGACAGTCCTTTTTACCAACCCTGGCTTCTGTAAGCTTGTGCAGAATGATCCAGGAACATACGCACTGCTGCCTGCCATAGGGCTGGGGTGATAAGTATTTGTTACTGTCCTAAGAGCTGAAATTGACCAAAATTAACCACAGTTTACCATTCAGGACCTCTTCTGGAAGTTGCAAACATCTGATAGAGTTCAGAGTTCCAAAAGTGTTGCATTGGACAGATTTTGCCACCACAATTTTTGTCTAGGTGGTGCTTCCAACTCCACATTGACCAAATTCTCTGTTTGGCTCATTTTTATTATTTCTGTGTCTATTGACATTCTCTATTTGGTGAGACATCATTTTGATGGTTTCCTTTATCTCTGAGTATACACAGGGTGCCAAAAAATGTACACACATTTTAAGAAAGGAAACAACTGTATTAAAATTGTAATACAATGAATGACGCTAGCGTTCATTTGATGAACGCCATCTTTTGAGTGAGCGTCATACTCCACGTTGCTCCCGTAATTCAACTCAACTTCGGAAAGTAATACATAGATAACTTGTCTTAAAATGTGTACATTATTTTTGGCATCCCCGGTATTTCAGATAGTTGATTTAAAATCTTTGTCTAGTAAGTCTGTCTGGACTTCCTCAAGGATGATTTCTATTCCTTTCCCCACCCTCTGTACAGCCCAACTGAGGCAGGACAGGTAGCCTAGGAAACCCTCTACAGGGTACAATGTGAGGTGCCTCACTAGTTATTACAATAACAAGTGACTGTATCCAGCACCTGCAGCTGGAGAAAAACAAGAACCAGTCTCATCCAGCGGGGCTAATCCCTATGACCGGGGACTGAACTTGAGCTAACTTTAATGTCATTATACTGTCATTTGCACTGCTGTTATTACGACTCCCATCATGCATCTGATGACTTGACAATTCCAAAGGAACCAAATAAGGAAGAAAAGGCAGGAAATGAAGCGTCCCACGCAGAGGGAGGAGATGAATGTACTATGTCAATGGGATGTCCCCAATTCCTGCCCTGCGAGGGATAAGAACCCCTGATCGTGACTTCCTAAGGGTGACTCTTTCTTTGCGTTCGCCCGCACTTTCCTCTCAAGTATGTACTTTTGTTTTTAGTAAACCACTTTCTCTTTCCTGCATCTGTCTCACTCTTGAATTTTTTCTTGTACAGAGATAAGTACCTGGTCACCACTGCTCTGGGTTGAGTCCCCTCTTGGCCATCCCCGTGAGCCTCTGGTGACACAACCTTATTTCTTTACATGCCTCATAATTATTTTGTTGAAAACGGACATTTTGCATATTATAATGTGGGAAGTCTGGAAATCAGATTCTCCTCCCTCCGCAGTGTTTATTGCTGCTTGTAGTTGTTTGTGTTTGTTTAGTGGCTTTTCTGAACTAATTTCATAAAGTCTGTATTCTTTGTTGTTTTGGCACCTGAAGTCTCTCTTGAGTTATCTCAGGGGCAGCTAGTGAGTCATCACAGACTTCCTTAAAAGCCTGAACCCCCCACCCCCCAAAATCTCCCAGTATGCAGATGGGCTCTGTATGTGGCTTGGGGCACGCCTTCAGCACGCAGCCAGGCAGCTCACAACTCTGCCTTAGCCCTCACTTCTTCCTTGTGCAGAGCCGAATAATAGGCATGGTGGAGCAATGAGATCTTACAGCTTTCTCAGGTATTTTCTGAGCATACACTCAACCCTCTGCAATCGTGGAGCCTTCTAGATTCCCAGGAATGTGTGGGGGGAGCTTTTCAAAGCACTTTTCTCCAAAAGCATCTCATTCCCCAGCCTTTATTCCCAAGCTTTTGGGTTTTATTGTCTGCTCCAAGAGGCAATGGCTAATACATTTGCTTTTGAACTTTTTCAACAATGGTCCCTCTCTGTTGTGGGAGAGTTTACTAGGTAAAATAAAGGCAAGTTCTTTGAGCCAGTCCTTCAAGAAGCCACCAGACAGGTCTAAACAAACAAGCACAATTCTGCTCCCACTGGTACTAGGTACCCACACCAGGAATGCAGGCTGCCGTCTTCAAGGCTGTCGTGGAGCTGGGGAGCAGGTGATGGGACCAGGGGGAGTTAAAATGCCACAAAGCTCTCTTACCGGGATTCAGGTTTTGTCTTTTGTTGTGTTTTTTGGGTTTTTTTGTGACTGAGCATTTACTCGGTTGCTGTAAACTTTTGATTCATTTCTAGAGTTCCAATAAAGTCGACCATGACAGTTTTTGACAACTTGGTCATGTGGACATTAAAAATAAAAGTTATTTTACCAGCAAAAATGGGTTTCTTTGGGAACGGGAAAGAATTGCAATTTGGGACAATCAAACTATAGCAAACACCATTGGCAAGTTCAACAAACAAAGGAGACAAGCGTTATTTTATAGAGAAAAAGAAGGAAATTGTGAGGGCTTGTTTTAAATGACATTTCATTGGAGAAAAGCAGTTGAGGATGATGACAGTTGTTCAATGGCTGAGTTGCTGGCCTGCCAGTTTCTTGTGGAAGATGTAATGCACATCTTTCCAGTTGGGGCCTGTAGTTGACAATTCTTTCCTGTGGATGATTATTCTGCTGGGGTCTATAATTGACAATTGTTCTTGTAATTGACCTCGTCGTACTGTGTGAGAGCTCCCCCTTCTGGCCTCCCAACTTCACTTAAGTTTCCAGCGTTACTTTCAAGTGTTTCCTCAAGAAAACCATGCTCACCGACAAAGCACAAAGGAGAGAGTTATACTGGTACTAAACTTGCAGAGTTCTAAGCAAGAGTGAATGTGCCATGTTGACAATGCCGATTTCTACTTTGACTGGACCCTAACAGGAATTGTATTACTTGATGTAATTAACCTCATGTGTACCGGCATACCTGGTTTTATTACACATCCTTTTATCGCACTTCACGGATGCTGGGGTTTTTTTGTTATTGTTTGTTTTACAAATTAAAACCCAATCCTCCATCAGCAAAAAGCTTACTACTTGCTTTACTGCAATATTCACTTTACCGTGGTGATCTGGAACGTACCCAGCAATATCTCCGAGGTATGCCTGTATTACTTTGCTCAAATCCTGACACTGACCAGTGCGAAAAGCACTTCGCCTCTCTGGAGCAGTTTCCTTGTACAGCAAACAGGAATGCTGCCAGGGTGGGCTGGGACACGGAGGTGAAGCGCAGGACAACGCCTGCATGTGGTGCTTCGTGGAAATGGAAGCCTTCATTAGTAGTTGTTTTCACAGTGGCCAACCAAGCTGAAGTTTTAGGCACAAATATGACCAGCCAAAGACTGGGCTGGCAGCTTGGCTACTCAACAGTGGAGAGATTCAGATAAGGGCTAACTCGTGAGTCAAGCCAAGGCCTTAGGGAATGCCTCGACGTTCTCTCAGCTCTGCCATACACCCACGTAAAAGAGGAGGTCTTTAGTCCGGATATGCTTGACATGTTGCAAAGAGCACTGGGCCGGGAAGCAGGAAGCTTCAGTCTGAATCCTAGGTGGTTTATCAGTGGTGAGGCCTTGGAGATGGTAAAGAATTACGAGAACCGGACGAATAGCATTCTGGCGCAGAGCCGTGGCTGAACGGGTGTGTGTTGACGTGTCCATTCCTTCACTCACGCCCCTGCGTGACATCACCCAGTGTTCTGCTGCTCTGAGAGCAAAGCTCTACCTCACATTTGTCTGTCCAGATCGGTGACATCACAATCAAAATCGGAAACTATTAGGGTTTTCTTGTTACAGAATTTCTGGCTAAGTGGCGACAGTAGTCTGGGAGGCAAACAGGACTTCTCTGGCTGAGGAAAAGCCTGTGATACACAAACATCTGGTTTTCTCCAGGAGAGGGCTTCGGTGGCTGAGGGGCTCAGGTGGGAGGCTTTTTCTTCTGTGCTCTTTGGCCCTCAGAACCCGTGAGCCCCACAACAGAGCCCAACCTCCTACACGTGACTGAAAAGCGTCTGTCCTGCAGCCCCCACCTGCCATCCCCTCCTCAGCACCCTTTTCTGCTGCTCCAGCCACAACGGGCTGTGACACCACACACCATGCACCGTCGTGCCTCTGAACCTTTGCTCATGCTGTTCCTTCTTCCTATTCTCCACCTACCATCTTTCCTGATCCTCACATGGAACCGCTGTTCCTTCTTCATGCCCCTTAACTCTCTGCTAAGACCTGCCAGGTGCCTGGGAATCAACCCCGCCAGGCGGGGGGTTATCTCCGGTGTTCATCTCCACATCCTGCCAGAGCCAGCGCTGAGCATACCCCCACGTATTGGTGGATTGGAAGGGCTCTAGCTAGCTTTCCAAGTTCATCACACAGAAGAAAACATCCCATTGCATTTTTGTCCATTCACTTCTCTTCTATAAATTTGACGTTCGTTCACGAAGCATGACACATCAAGGACAACCATGCAGGTCAAACCTCATGGGACACAGCCACCAGGAGAAAACTTCTTACTGAAGAGCTCAATGGTAATATGGTAACAAAAGGGGCAAAAGATGGGGGGGAAACGACAACACAGCAGTCTGAAGATGTGGGACTTACTGCGAAGCTGCATCAGCCCATTTCAGAGAATCAGTTTCAGACTCCTGGTTGGGCACAGGTTGGCTCCTCTCTCACAGGTGATTCCTGTCCCCGAAGCTCTTCTTCCAAATGGGGCAACTGATTAGAGACTACAACCTGCTCCAGACCAGAGCTGCACCGGCCACAGCAGCCATCAGTGTAGTACTTCCTAAGCCCGTCGGGAAAGATCTTACCTTCCCAATTCTAGGGACAGGTTCTCAAAAGGCAAGGACACATTTTCAAAGGAGACAGCTCCAGGATTAACTGGACTAGAAAACTTGAAGGGAAGTGGGGAGGGCACCTTTCTCAGAAGTAGGGTGGCGGGGCCTGGAGGGGGCTGGGTGTTGCTGGGTGTGATGGGCACGGAGGGACCCGCAAGAGATCACCTGATACCCGGGCATGCAGCTGCCAGGCGCCGAGAGCCCTGAGGCTTCTGCGAGCTTGCGCGGGCAGGGCAAGCCCCCAGGGGTCACCCTCTCACAGGGAGGGCCAGGAAACCCCCGTGTGGCTAACAGGAAGTGACTAATCTTAATTTGGTGCTGAGTCAACGATTTTATTACATATCCCAACAGAGACTGCCTAGGCAGAAAGCAAAGATTTAAGTTTTTTTGGAAGAAAAGGTATCTTTTCCTTGGTGAGAACGTCTGAAGTTTTCCTCCCTGACTGGAAGGGGCTGCCCACACGGTGACCTCTGTGGGAGAACACGCTGGCAGAAGTCATGGACCCCAGTGTTGCCCAGTCTGATACGCTCTTAAGGTACAGGTTCCGAGTTCTCAACTCCAGGACAGACAAGACTAGATGCTGACACTGAAAGGGCCACATCACCTGCTCATTGGTGACCCTCTCCGGCATCTCCGCCCCCAGGACATGCAGTGGCATATTTGGTTTACACAATGGCTGTGCTGTCAAACAAGGCCCCCACGCCCCACCCCCCAGCCTGGGATTCGAGTTCCTCTCCCGTCACAGTCAAAGGACTTCGCATGAGGAGCGTGCAGGGGCGTGGAAAAGTGGCCCAGGGAACACGCTTCCCTACGAGGCTCCTGTGTCCCCGAGAGAAGGCAGAAGGGAAAGCTCAATCAAGCTGATGAACAGTTTGACACCCACATCCTGTATACTCAGCTTTTATTTTATTTTAGTTATAAAACAATTGCCAAAACACAAAGTTTTAAAAAACACACACAAACACAGTAAGCTTTTATTTCTTCTTTTGTTGCAGAAAATAAATAATGGTCACATATTCCATATGCTTATCTATAAAACAATTTCTAAAAATGTCATCTACTGGATTCAACAGTATAATCTTTTTGGCTTTTCAATTGCAGGTATCATTTATTTTATTAAATTTTTCAAGCACTTAGGCTCCAACAATTTTGCAAAAAGGCTATTTGTGAGCTTAAAAATCTTATTCCAAGTTATATTTCAAACAAACTAAAACAACAGGTCTTAGTTTATTTAAGAGGAGAATATAATTTTTCTTTTATAAAAATTGCCAAAAAAACTCTGAAACATCCAAACTGACATTAGAAAGTTGGTCTGTCTTCATCGGAATTAACGAGAAGAAAGGAACAAAACCTAACACCCCTGGGAAATCCACCCGATCAGGCAGGTCCCTCACAGTACGCACGCTCACATTTCCAGTTTGGCCCTGGGGAGTTTTACGGAAGGGAAGCTGTTCAGTCATCTAAACCTATATTTCTGAAAAGGTAAGACATGGACTCCCCATTGTGAATCCGACGGATGGCTTCTGAAAGGATCATGCTGATATCCACAGTTTTAATTTTGGGGCACTGGAGCTTCTGGATTTCATGTGGAATTGTATTGGTAACCACCACCTTGGAATCAAGAGAAAAACACCAAGAGCATCACAAAACCAAGTAGCTGCCTGGCTTGACCTGAAAATCTGATATATTGTCAACTCTCTAAGGAGGATGGTGGGTCTACCTACCATACCTTCAGTTTTCAGTCGGTGTGAATGCTATCTGTGTTTCTTAGAGGTTAAGAGCTGACAACCCTATACCCACTAGGGCAGCTAGACTGTATTGGCGAGTGTTGGCCAACAAGCGCTGGCAAGGCTGTGGATAAACCGGAATCCTCACACACTGCTGGTGGGAATGTAAAACGGTTCAGCTGCTTTGGACAACGGTCTGGCAGTTCCTTAAGAGTTTAAACACAGAGGTCCCATATGACCCAGGAATTCCACTGCTAGGTGTGCAGCCAAGAGAAATGAAAACATGGCCATACAGAAACTTGGACATGAATGTTCCCAACAGTATTATTCACAATAGTCAGAAGGTAGTAACCACACAAATTTCCATCAACGTATGAAGAAACAAAAATGTGTTCTAGCCATTCAATGAAATATTCAGCAATAAAAAGAAATGAAGTTCTGACACAAGCTACTACATGGATGAACCTTGAAGGCATTATGCTGAGTGAGACAAGAGACACATTAAAGACGGATATTGTATGATTCTGTTTATATGCAATTCCAGATTAGGTAAATCTTACGAGACAGAAAGTAGATTAGTGGTGCCTAGGGCTGAGTGGATTGAGAAGAAATGGGGAGTGACTGCTAATGGGAATGAGGTTTCTTTCTGGGGGGATGAAAATGTTCTAAAATTGTGGTGATGGATGCACAAGTCTGTGAATATACTAGAAACCACTGCATTTATATACTTCAAATGGGTGAATTGTATAGTATGTGAATTATTTCTCAATAAAGCTGTTATTTTTAAAAGTTAAGATTTCATAAAATCAAAAAAAGGAGAAAACAAGCACTTTTTCAACAGCTACAAATGGAAAAAAATACTCAGCCTTCTTAAAAAACAGAGAATGGGAATAATATTATTATTTATAATATATACTCCCTACTTTCAACATAGGCCTCAAGACAGCCTATTACTATTATTTTTTAATAGGACTTTATTGGGAAACAGTGTGTACTTCCAGGACTTTTTTTTCCAAGTCAAGTTGTTGTCCTTTCAATCTTAGTTGTGGAGGGTGCCATTCAGCTTCAAGTTGTTGTCCTTTCAGTCTTAGTTGTGGAGAGCGCGGCTCAGCTCCAGGTCCAGTTGCTGTTGCTAGTTGCAGGGGGCGCTGCCCACCATCCCTTGCAGGAGTCAAACTGGCAGCCTTGTGGTTGAGAGGACGTGCTCCAACCAACTGAGCCATCCGGGAGCTCAGCGGCAGCCCAGCTCAAGGTGCCGTGTTCAGCCTTAGTTGTAGAGGGCGCTGCCCACCGTCCCTTGCAACCTTGTGGTTGAGAGCCCACTGGCCCATGTGGGAATGACCCGGCAGCCCTCGGAGTTAGGAGCACGGAGCTCCAAAGGCCTACACCACCGGGCCGGCCCCGAGACAGCTCACTGAAGCAGCACCGCACAGTGCGATTGCTGAAGCAGATGTGACCCACCAGGAATCATTTAGAACCAGCACTAGGGACAAAGACCTACTCTAACTAATCACTGTGACTTGTCATTTGGTATTTGCTCTTCCTGGAGACTAAGGCAGAAATGGAAACACAAAGGGTTATGTAAATCTCATGACCTGTAAAAGGGAGAACAGCTCCCAAAGGGAAAAAGTACCTCCCCACGGGTACGACACAGCGTTCTTTGCACCATTCACACAGAACCAAGGTGCCGAGCGCTGGGGGCAGGGCTGCACTCGCACGGCCTGCACAGCGGTCCCTGGAGGCACTATGTGGTCACCTTGTGGCTCTTTTCCTCGCTAAAGAACCACCCTCATTGGGAAATAAAATTTCCAAAAATTATTCTAACCACTTTTTAAAATAATAGCTTTACTGAGATATAATTCACATACCATACAATTCACCCACGTTTTTAAGGTGGACAAATAATTTTATGTTCTGCATGCAAATACACGTCAAGTACTGAAAACTTTTTCCATCAATTTTCTCTAAAACACTGAAAACCATGATGGTCTATTCTGTGAACAGCCCAAGTGTACAATTCAATGGTTTTTAGAACATTCGGAGCTGTGTTTACTGTCTCCCCAAAAGGAAGCCCTATCCCCCTTAGCTGTCACTCCCAGTTTCACCCTTCCCCAAACCCCTGGCAACCACTAATCTACTGTCTGCATAGATGCCGACTCTAGGCGTTTCATGTAACTACTTTTAATTTTAAAAAGAAAGAAAAACACTTCAAATCTTGATTTCTCAACCCTAAGCGCTATCTACGGGTTACTACTCTGAAAGAAGGGGAAATTCGCCTCTCTCCACTTCTCCCACCCCCACCTCCTAACTTGTTAATTCTGCCATCACTATTACACTGTTCAAAGCTTTTCAGCTACTGTGCAACTGTATTTTGTGTGTAAGTCTGTATGAAAACGCCTCACTTCCTGAACAGGAAGCAGCGCCCTCTCAGGGACGCAAGAGCCCCTCCAAGCGCAGGCTCCCCACGGAAGAGCTCTGGCTACCAGACTCACACCTGCCTCTGCTGCTCTGCACGCCTCCTCTCCAACGTCCACTCTGCTCGCAGGAACTGGCTCCAGCAGGCCCGTCCACCTTCCTCTGGTCTGCTCTTTCTGAGGTGCCCGCACGCAGCAGCTGGGAGAACCCCAGCTGGTGCCACGCGGACAGACCAGAGAGAGCTGCCCGGGCCTGAGGGCACCTCCCTTCACTTGCCACGTGAACTCTGTATCACTGATTCTGCCTCCTGGACCGCCTGTAATGCCATTCCAGTTCTCAGGCCGCGTTGTGCAGCTGAGTGAGGAGGCTGGATTATCGATCAGAGCACGCCAGTCTGGCCTTTGGTCTGTTAAGGCAGCTTAAACCCATCAAAGATGATAAACATAGGGCCAGGCTCAAGGAGATCTCCTGTGAGGAGTAAAAAATTGGGATTCGGAAAAGTCTGACTCATTTAAGCTCAATACCCAGCACTTCTCTTCGAGAGGTAATAAAAATGCGATTTACACACTCAAGCCTCTGGCTGCCTGGCTGGCTGGGGACTGAGCGAGGTGCGCAAAGCAGGGCGCACAAACCCGGACAGCCTTGCTTCAGCCACACTGGGAGCCGGGGCAGCTTAGGAAAAGTGCCCCGTTGGCCTTCCTCCCAGTTTCAGCCCAGGGACGGCTGCACCGGGGAGAGTGATGGGCTTTGGCATCAGGCACACTGAGGTCTAAACCCAAACGCGCGGCCTCCTAGCTGTCTGACCTTAAGTCACCTAACTTTTCTGAAGCACAGTTTCTCATCTTGCTAAAAGGGGTGGGGGGCACTGACATGGCCCCTGCATGGAGCTCAGGGCGGCAGGGCAGGCTCGCCCGCACGTGGCCTGGCTGTTACCTCATCAATGGCCGATTCTTCAATCAGTCGGGGAGCATCTGAAGATAACAAGCCATGTGTCGCCATCACAAAGATTTTATATGCACCTCTTTCCTTCAAGGTCTCTGCTGCAGCAAGAAAGCTGTCAACATCATCGATTATGTCATCCTGTCAAATTACAGATTGAGCAAAAGGTACATGAACACTTTTGCAAAGGTGGGTTTAGACAACCAGGGAAGAGAAAGGGTCTCATTCTACGATGACACATTTGCTGTTCCGTTTTACCGCGTCCAGACGGCGTGGTGACGCGGCTCCGTCACTGCCCCACTGATTCCCTGACAAGCCTTGCACAGTTCTGTCATTTACAGGCGTCCACTCTCTCCACCACCCTCAGTGCTCCTGGGGTCCCCCTCTACGGCCCGATGTCACCATGCAGGTGCTCCAGAAATGTACGCTCTTTTCTTTTTCTTTTCTTTTCTTATTTATTTATTTATTTTTTAATACACAGGAAAGCTGTTAGAAGATGCTTTGACTCTGGGTGGTTCTTTCCTATGTTCTTGCTGCTTTTCCTTATTTTCCAAATTTTCTCCATTGGGCATATGGGAAATATGCTTTGTAGATGTTTTTATAATGGGAAAAACAATAATTATTACTTTTAACAATATAGCCAGTCCAATGGTTTCCAATCTACGGACCACAGACTCCCAGTGTGAGATAATAGTAAATATGTATGTTGGTCTCTGCCCTTGGTTCCTGGCACAGGGCTCCTGAAACCCCTGGAATGTTCCTGGGTGACAGCAGTGTCTTTTGTTCTAATGAGGAGACTCTGGGTGGGCCCCAGGGTGGCTCCTGGGTGGGGGCTGCTCACCAGGAGACCAAGCCATGATGAGAAGCTGGAATTGTCAGCTCCATCCCCCACTTCTCCACAGACGGGGGAGGGCCTGGAAATGGAGTTAATGACCGATCGTACCGACGTGAGGAAGCCTCCGTGAAATCCCAACAGCACGGGGTTCGGAGAGCTTCCAGGTCGGTGAGCACAACCACGAACCAGGAGGGTGACACACCCCAATTCCACGGGGACAGGAGCCCCTGAGCTCGGGACCCTCCCCAGATGTCACCCCGTGTATCTCTTCATCTGGCTGTCCATCTGTGTCCTTTATCACAGCCTTTATAACCCTCTGGTAATAGTAGGTATTTCCCTGAATTCCCGGAGCTGCTCTAGCAAATTAATGGAACCCAAGGAGGAGGTCATGGGAACCTCTGATTTGTAGCTGAGTCGGACAGAAGTTGTGGGTAACCTGGGGACTTACTACTTGCAAACAGCATCTGAAGTGTGGTGGCAGCAGTCTCGTGGGACTAAGCCCTTACCCTGTGAGTTGAATTGGAGGACACCCAGTTGGTGTCACAGAGACTTGCTTGGTATGGGGAAAAATCTCCACACATTTGGTGACCAAAAGTGAAGTGTTTTATATTGAGTAGTAAAGGAGACACACAGGAGGGAAACACAGGAGGTGGAACACCGAGTCTTTCCTATTACAATCAGGCTACCGAAGTTACTTTAAGCCTATTAGGGCATCAAGCACTGCCTTGGGTTGAATAAATATTCATGTATTTATTACATGCATATATACGCATATATACCGGGGGTGCCAAAAAAAATGTATACAAGTGGACACTTTTGTCAACGTTGCTCAAGCAGTAGTTCCCTGTAATCAGAAGAGTCTGGACACTGATGGTAACCACTCTGAGCAGCTCTTGTAATTGCAGAAGTCAGACGTGACGTGCAGTCATCTTTTGTTATTGGTACGTATTATTACAATTTTTACAGTTTTTTCCTTTCTTAAACTGTGTATACATTTTTTGGCACCCTCTGTATATAGTATGCACATATATTTTACTCTTTTCCAATACATACTGATATTACTATGATCAAAGAAAAAAAAATATATATCACTTTAAAAGCACTACTGGTAAAACGGTACAGCCACTCTGAGAAGTAGTTTGACAGGTTCTTATAAAATTATATTTGCAATTACCATGCAACACAACAACTGGACTTCTGGTCATTTATCCTAGAAAAATTGAAACTACTCACACAAAAACCCATATATAAATGTGCATAGCAGTTTTATTTCTAACAGCAGAAAACTGGGAACAACCTAAATTTCCTTCAACAGGCAAGTGGTTAAACAAACTACAGTACCTACATACATGGAATACTACAGCAATAAAAGAATGAACTATTAATATACAAAACAGCTTGAATGGATCTCCAGGGAATCATGCTAAGTGAAAAAAATCAATCTCAAAAGGTTACATACTGTATAGTCTATTTATAAGACTTTCCCGAAAGCACGATTATAGAGACAGGACAGATTTTCTACTGCCATAGAGTCAGGGGTCAGGAGGGCAGGAGCTGGAATGGTTCTGCTATCTTGACTGCAGTGATGGTTACACAAAGCTGCACATGTGATGAGACTGCAGACATTTACACACAGCCAACACTGGTGCTCTCTGAAGCAGCTCTATGGATGGGGTGATATGAATTTCCAGACTGTGTTACTATATACAGTTAAGCAAGAAGGAGGAAACTGAGTAAAGAATGTCCAAAACCTCCCTGTACAGTTTTTTCTTTTTTTTTTTCTTTTTGGCTACTTCCTATGAATCTATTATTACTTCAAAATAAAATTGTTTGTTTTTAAATGCAGTTGCGGCAGAAAGGGAAAAAAGTGCTACTAAATTCATAGCATCTTGTTTCTACAGATTTTACTAATTAAGGAATAATTGACAGCTATCACCCTGTACGGTGACGTCAGAGATTTTCTAACAAAATTTGCTAACAAAATTACAAGCACTGGAGAGAATGTGGGGCCCTCTATGGAGGCTTGGTAAACAACTGCTTTGGGAACAATTTGGCACCACCTAGTAAAGCTGGAAATGTGTGTACTTCAGACTCAACAATTCCACTCGCAGACACCTAGAAAATCTTGCATGTATGCACAGAAAATAGGTGCAAGAATGCTCAAAGCAGTATTATTTGGAAATATGAAAAATTCTGTGTGCAATGCCCAGAGAACAGATAAGTAAGTTGTGGACCATGGAACACCACACAGTGAAAAAGAATCATGTACAATTAAATGTTACTACACAGAGAAATCTCAAAAGAGTGAGAACAAAAAAGTCACAAAGTACACAAAGCCTTCATTATATAAACATCAAAAACATGCAAAACAAAACAACATAGTGTTTAGGGACACATGGACTCATGATCGAATGTAAGGGTAAGTAGGGGCACAAATGCCAACTTCCGGGCTAGTGACTACGGGGGCTAAGCTCGGGGGGAAGAGAGAAGAGAGGTGCTGTGAGGGTTCTCAATGATGAGCGCTGAGTACCCACGTGTTCATTTTATTCTAATTGAAACTACATAGGCATTAAATGTATTCCTTTTGTGCACTGGTTTTGTGAAGTGTGAGAGGATGTGTGCTTTAAACAGTCATAATCAATTTTGTGCTCTATTTTCATCACACAACAATTTCTCATGTTATAATAAACAGTTGCACAATATTTAACGAACTAAGTAGCTAGTAATTTCTTAATAAGTTAATGACAACAATTTTCAATTTTGGGACCAAAGCAAACAGTTAGCACAAGGCACCAACTGAAATGAGACTTACCTTGACGTCCCACTGCTCCCATACAAGTAACAAATAAGTCGACAGAATGACAAGTAAGAGAGGCTTACGTACCACAATGATGGCGATCCTTCCTCCCACATCGCCAACAACTGTGATTGGGGGCTTTTCTTTAGGAATCAGCACTGGTCAGAATAAAACACACACACACACACACACACACACAAGTTTCTATATTAAAAAGTAAGTCAAAGCCTTTAAAAAGTCAATGTCTCATGATAAAAAGACCCAAGAAACTAGAAATAGAAGGGAACTTCCTCAACCCGATAAAGGGCAACTACGAAAAACTCAGATATAACATCATATACGTAATGAAAGACTGAAAACTTCCCCCTAAGCCCAGGAACAAGACAAGCATGCCCACTTCCACCATTCAACCCTGTACTGGATATGCTAGCCGGGGCGATTACGCAAGAAAATAAATCAAAGGAGGCATCTAGATGGATAGGAAGAAGGAAAACTATCTCTATTAGTAAATGACATGATGGTACATATAGAAAATCTACAAAAAACTACCAAAGTGAAAACATGAGTTCACCAAAGATGGAAGGTACAAGAACAACACACAAAAATCAGTTGTGTCTCTACACACTAGCAATGAACAATCTGAAAAGGAAATTAAGAAAACAACTCCATTTACAAAAGCATCAAAAAGAATAAAATACCTAGGAATAAATGTAACCAATGAGGTGAAAGACTTGTACACTGAAAACTACAAAACACTGCTAAAGAAATTAAAGAAAACACAAATAAATGGAAAGACATCCCACGTTTCTGGATCAGAAGACTTAATATTGTTAAGACGGCAATGCTCCCTCCCCAAAGGGATCGAGAGATTTAATGCATTCCCTATCAGAATCCCAATGTCATCTGTTGCAGAAATGAACTGAGAGTAAAATTCATATGGAAATGCAAGGGACCTAAAATACCCAAACTAATCTCCAAAAAAAAAAGGAAGAATAAAGGTGGAAGACTCACACTTTGCTATTTTTAAACTTACTACTGTAAGAGACAGTTAGCATGAGCACTACTATCTTAAGGTCAGGGTTAACAGCCCCTGGCTTGAAATACAGCCTAACTGTAAATTCCAGGATGTGGGCAGTTGCAGCACGAGACCAGAGGCCCTGTAGCTTATCTTATACTCTTTGAAGCTGTGTAAGTCCTGCAGTTTATCTTGTACTCTCTGAAGCTATGGAAAATTACTAAGTACCTTGAAAATGCTATATAAACCCTAGGCTTTAAGTGTTTGGGGTCCTTGTTAAATAAAACCCGCTGTGTCGGGCAGAGACTCGGACCCCAGCTAGCTGGAAATAAACCTCGCCGCGTGACTTGCATTATCGCGTGTGTCCTCTGTCTGTCTGTGGGGTGGACGATTCCAGACCTTAACACGACAAACTTTTATTTTACTTATTTTATTTTGTAATTACAGTTGACATTAAGCTTGATTAACCACAACACCGTGGTACTGGCCTAAAGATAAAGATCCATGCAACAGAACTGAGAGCCCAGACATAAACCAAACACCTACGGTTCACTACTTTCCCCCAGCTTTATGAGACATAACTGACTTAGAATACTGTGTGCGCCTCAGGTGTACAACCTGCTGTTTTGCGACACTTATACACTGCAAAATGATCACCACGATAAGGCTAGTTAACACATGTCACCTCCCATGATTGCCTGTGTGTGTGCAGTAAGGACATTGAATATCTACTCTCTTAGCAATTTTCAAGTGTTAATATAGTATTGTTAGGCCAGCCCGGTGGCTCAGGTGGTTGGAGCGTGGTGCTCCTAACGCGGAGGTCGCGGGTTGGATTCCCACGTGGGCCAGGGAGCTGCGCCCTCTACAGCTAAGGTTGTGAACAACAGCTCTCCCTGGAGCTGGGCTGCGTGAGCAGCCGGAGGTTGGCTTGAGCTGCCGCTGGCTGCTGTGAGCGGCCCACCAATGACCGGCGACCGACTGCCTCAGATGGGGGAGCACAAGGCTCATGACACCAGCAGGGGCCAGGGAGCTGTGTCCTACACAACTAGACTGAGAAACAACGGCTTGAACCGGAGTGGGGGTCGGCAGAAGAAGGGGGAAAATACAGTCTTGTTCATTATCGTCACCGTGATGGTCATTAGGTCCCAGGAACTTCTTCATTTTCTAACTGGAAGTCTGGAGCCTCTGACCAACATCTCCCCATTTTCTCCTTCCCCATCCCCTGGCAGCTACCTGTTTCCATGAGTTTGGCTTTTTTAAAAGATTCCACACATAAGTGAGATCATACAGTATTTGTCTTTCTCTGACTTATTTCATTTAGCATAATACACTCAAGGTCCATCCATGTTGTCACAAATGGCCGGACTTCCTTCTTTCTTATGGCGGACTAATATTCCACTGTATATATACAAATTTTCTTTTTCCATTCATCTGTCGATGGACACTTACAATTAATTTTTGACAAAGGTGTTAAGACCATTCAGTGGGGAAAGAATAGTCTTTTCAACAAATGGTGCTGGGAAAACTGGATATTAACATGCAAAAGCATGAAGCTGGAATCGATTTATACCAGATACAAAAATTATTTCAAAATGGATGAAAGACCTAAAAATAAGAGCTAAAACTATAAAACTCTAAGTAGAAAACCTGGGCGTAAATCTTCATGACCTTGAATTTGGCAATGGATTCTTAGCGATGACACCAAAAAGCAAGTGACAAATATAAAAATAAGTAAACTGAACTTCAAAATCAAAACCTTTTGTGCATCAAAGGCCACTATCAAGAAAGTGGGGAAAAAACCTACAGAATGGAAAAATACATTTGCATATCGTATGCCTGATAAGAGTCTAGTGTCCAGAATATATAAAGAACTCTTACAACTCAACAGTAAAAGACAAACAACCCAATTAAAAAATGGGCAAAGGATTTGCATAGCAATGTCATCAGCCATTAGGGAAATGAAATCAAAGCTACTATAAAGTGCCACTTCACACCCACGAGGATGATTATGATAAAGACTAACTGGAATTTAAAGCAAACATAATCAGTTGGGCGGGTCTACAGGAGGAGCTAGGGCTTATGGGAGTTCTCATGCCTACGCAGTCACGAGAACCCTACCGGAGGAACTCCATGTTTATCATAAAGCTCTACAGTTCTAACTTCCCTGTCCCTTAACTTCCGTTTTCCCGCATACAAATACCCCTCCAGAGAGTATGCACGTGGCTGTCACGTCTGCACGCACTGGGCTGCAATCCTTTCTGCTCCTGAATGAATCCTCTTTGGTGACAGAACACCTAGTTGATATTATTTTTCAGTCGACAATGACTATAATCAACAAATCAGAAAATAAATGTTGGTAAGGATGTGGAGAAATGGGAACCTTTGTACATTGCTGCTAGGAACGTAAAATGGCATAGCTGCTATGAAAAACAGTTTGGTGGTTCCTCAAAAAGTTCAACATAAAATTACTATATGATCCAGCAATTCTAATCCTAGGTATAGACCCTGGTGAAATAAAATCATATGTCTGCAAGAAACTTGTACATGAATGCACAGTGCAGCATTATAGCCAAAAGGTAGAAACAACTCAAGTGTCCAACAAATGGACTATTATTCGACCATCAAAAGGACTGAAGTAGTGGTAACACGCAACAACTTCGATGAACTTTAAAGGCATTACGTTAAGCGAAAGAAACTGGACACAAACAGTGTCATACTGTACGATTCCACTTATATGAAACAGACCAATTGATAGGACAGAAAGATCAGTGGTTGCCAAGGGATGGGGGAAGTGGGCATGGGGGGTAATTACTGAAGGGTAGGGGTGCTCTGGGGGGATGAAAAGTCAGAAAGAGAAAAAAAAGACTAGAAAGGAATGGCAGACAGTGCGACACTGTGAATGCACTAAGTGCCAGTGAGCTGTACACTCGGAAATGGTTAATTCTGTGCCATGTGACTCTCACTTCAACTTTTTTAAAAAGTCAATGTCACTAAGGGAAACAAACTACAAGGACTGCTCTGGGTCTCCACCTTGGCACCACGGACACTCTGGGCCACATAAGTCTTTGTTGTGAGAGCTGTCCCGTGTGTGGCAAGACATTTAGCAGCATTCTTGGCCTCTACTCACTAGACGCCCGGAGCAACCACCTCAGTTGTGACAGTCGGAAATGTCTTCTAGGGGACAAAAGCCATACTACCCCTGGCTAGTTGAGAACCACCGCTCTAGATTTAAAGAGACTAAAGACAACTAAATGCCATATGTGAGCCTAGGTTGGTGTGTGGGGGAGGGGACCGAAATGTACAGCCAAACAAAGCAAGATAAATCCCAACACCGAAGTAATTTTTTACATTTTCAACACTCCTTTTCCCAAGCTCTTGACCTCTATGCTGGTGAAAGAGTGCAATGGTATAGCCCTGGAGGAAATCAGTGTGACATAAAGCCATATAAATAGTCATACCTTTGACTCATTCATCTCACTTTTAGAAACTTATAATGAAATAAGCCAAAGTATGAAAAAAGTTTTTTATCCACATATGTTCACCGCAGCATTACACTGGCAAAGACCAGGAGAAAACACAGATCCACAGCTCCGCACGGGTTGGGCAAACCAAGCCACACCCAGAAGACGGGATACTAGACAGACATTATAAATGCTGTTTACAAAAGTGTTAACGACTTTGAAAGACGTTGTAAAGCTGGGAGAAGACAGCGACATGCGCAGTTATGGAATCAGTATGGATCACAGCTCTGGGAAAACAGAAAGGAAAAAACTGAAGAGGCTTCCTAAGCACTGATTCAGTGGATTAAGCACAGATTATTATTTTCTGCTAACTTTTATGTATTATAATATCTTGAATAATTATGTGTTTATATTCTGAAAAAGTATTTTTAGTTTTCTTTTTTATTTGGCATTTTTCATCTTAAGAAACCAAAGGATACAAAATAATTTTTAAAATCTAATGACAAATGTCAAAATGTTTTGACATAATCAAAATCTCAAAATATATATCTGAGATGCCATAGGACGAATGCCTTCTTTTCCCTTAATATATCTATTTGCTATTAACTTAAACAAGCATTATATATAGGGTGTCAAGCCATAAATTATGCAAAAGAGTTCAATATGTACGATCTGTGAAATTTAAATTCTGGTATATTCTCCCAAAAGTCCTCTATTTATCACTATTTGAGTCAAATGTAAACATGAAAACATTATAATTAAAATGAAAATCGTGAATGAAGCAAGCTGAAACATAAAGCGCACAAAAGTAGATAAAGGAATGTTACAACTTAGCAATCACCCAGTCTGTCCCCTCGTTTTCAGCTAGGAAAACAAGAGTTCTGTTTCTGCAGTCCGGGAATGACTAGCTAAGACCACACTTAAAGCTCACGCCTGGAAGTTACAAAGGAGCTGGTGCATCTAAAGCTTGACGGCATGTTTTGAACACAGCCTGCGAAACCCCCAAACAGGAAGGTCCTTTCCGCTGTGCTCAGGGAAATGGCTCGTGCCACACAGGGGCCAATGGGCCCTCGTAGGGCTTCCTGACACAGCCCTCACTCAGTAGGCGAGGGCTCTGAAGTGCCAGCCTAAGTGCCAGCAGCCTGGGAGCACAAGCACACAACCACTAATGAGCGGAAAGCTTGACTAACAATCCTGAACCCGGCTCCATCCCCAGCTCTCCCTCCTCTTTAGACCCCATTGCAAGTGGAAGAACTGGAAGAGAAGAGCTTTGGAGTTGGACACGCCCATTGCCACCCCCACCCAGAGCAGCGATGTAGCTAAATCGCAAATGTAAGCCACATGCAATTTTAAATTTGTAGTAGCCACATTGCAAAAGCACAAAGGAACTGGTGAAATTATTTTTAGTAAGATATTTTACTTAATCCAATGTATCGGATATCATTTTAACATGTAATTAATACAAAGATTAATGAGATCTTTCACACAATAGTTTTCACATTCTTCCCACTGCCAGCACTCTTCCCTCCCACTCACTCCATTCCAGTAGGGAGGAGCCACAGATAACACAGCCCAGCCTGTGACATCAAAGCCCTGCCACCTGGAACTTGCTTAACTTTGTCAGCCTCCCAAATCTGGCCTCCCTATTTCTTGACTCTGTTCCTGCAATTTATTCCAACATGGTGCGGGCCTGGACGTCTGATCGCACCCACCCCTCACGAACTGCCCCCAGCTCCAGAGCTTCTGCAGCGTTTTACCAGGTAAGTATACCCAGTGGCACTCAGTCGTGTGTCCCGGCCCTCGCCTCCCCCGCCCCCCCACCGTCTGCTCCGGCACAGTATTGCTCCCTTATCCATCTCTCTTCGCTCTAAGCACCTGGTGTTACGGGTGGTGCCCTTCCTGGCCACAGCACGGCCAGGCACAAACCTCAGCCCCTGCCTCCAGAGCAGGCTGTCCTGGCACCCTCTTTAACCCACGCCTCAACGCCTCCTGTCTCCGTGGCAGCTAACCGAGGTCCACCATGCCCAGCCATGCCCAGCCGCAGTCTCAGCTCCTTCATGGCTACCCAGCACACTATTTCTTTCTCTGAAATTGTCTCTACTTACAAATGAGCAAACTCCTAGACAAAGCAAGAATGTGAAGGGGTCCAAAATACCCCACAGCGGCATAAAAATTATTTTGAGCTGAAGGCATTTGAGTTTCTGAAACCCCTTATTTGCCTAAAAGCAGACCACCACCCCCCACCCCCCCACCCCTCCATACACACACACAAAAAACTCAATTGTCATATATCCCCTCCCAGGAAGGAACCACCAGTCAGTGAAGACTGACTCATCACCTACTCTAGAAATCAGCACCACACCCAAACAGCGTCTCACAAGTCATCTCTCCGTAGTCTCCTAAGGGCTCATCTTATCTTTCCAAAGGTCATTTGTTCTCTTCTTCCCCTATTATAAGCCGCAAATTGTAACCTCCTCAAATCTGTCTTTTCTCTTGCTAATCTGCTTTTTGCCGGGTTTCACTTGCAGGCGCTAAGTACTGAATATTAAAGAGGATGGAAGAAAAGTGTTTCCTCCCCAACAGACTCACACAAAGGCAGCACTTTTTTTAATTGAAAAGATGTTATTAAAGCATGAGGGCAGTTTCTTAAAAACAGAATCAAATTCCCACAGAACTCCTACCACACAGCACAGCAGATGTTAACAGTGCGTAGTCCTTCCTGGTGCTTGCACAGAGACAGCTACACACTCGCCTGTTCTGCCTTTTTCACATGCATTCCAGAAATTACCTCGCTTCAAAGGGCTGTATGATTAGTACTGACAACACAGTTTACTAAGTCCTGCCCTCTGGTAAACCATTTAGACTTTTTAGTGTTTTGAAATAAAAACAATACTACAGTGAATAACATTCTTTATGTTAAACTACAGGATACATTACTGAATGAATGAATGAAAATTCCCTGATGTGCCCAACTGAATCTAGTAGTTAGGGCACTTTCATAGTTTCTGCTGTGATCAGACAAACTGCTTGGAAAAGGCTCTACACTTCCCAGAGCAACAGAAGTGCACTTGTTACAACCACGCCAGGGAAGGCATTAATCAGTTTTTGCCAACTTAAAAAACAAAAAAAGAGAAGAGGTAATTCATATTTGGGGGGAAAAAGTCAGCTTTAAAATCAAAGAGGTGGGCCGGCCCTGTGGCTCAGGTGGTTGGAGCGCTGTGTTCCTAATGCCGGGAACGTGGGCCAGTGAGCTGCGCCCTCTACAGCTAAGATTGTGTATAACGGCTCTCCCTAGAGCTGGGCTGCCATGAGCAGCTGGAGGTTGGCTGGGCTGCCATGGGCTGCTGTGAGCGGCAGACCAATGACTGGTGACTGCCTCAGCGGGGCTGAGCGCAAGGCTCATAATACCAGCAGGGGTCAGGGCGCTGTGTCCTACTCAACTAGACTGAGAAACAACGGCTTGAACCGGAGTGGGAGGAGGGAGAGACGAAAGAAGGGGGGAAAAACAAAATCAAAGAGGAAAGCAACAAGAGGGGGCAGCACACTTACTGGGGATCTCCAGGCTGGGGTGGATGGCGGCCACATTCCTGACCATGGGCGGGGAATGCCGCCCATCTACCAGGTCAGACTCGGCGTCCTGAGCTTCTCCATGAATCACGGCAATTCCCAGTCGCAGGCGCTCAGCAAAAGACTGTGCCCTGGGGAGAACACGAGACAGTACAAAAATGATGCGTCACCTGTTTTCTGTTCATGTCTCTGGGAGAAACATTGAAAGAACATAAATAACACAATGGAATACTATTCGGCGTTAAGGAAAGATGATATAGGAGCATTTGTGACAACATGGATGGATCTCGAGAGTATAATGCTAAGTGAAATAAGTCAGACAGAAAAAGCAGAGAACCCTATGATTTCACTGATATGTGGTATATAAACCAAAAAGAACAAGACAAACAAACGAGAAAGAAAAACTCATAGACACAGACAATAATTTAGTGGTTACCAGAGGGTAAGGGGGTGGGGGGTGGGTGATGAGGGTAAAGGGGATCAAATATATGGTGATGGAAGGAGAACTGACTCTGGGTGGTGAACACACAATGGGATTTATAGACGATGTAATACAGAATTGTACACCTGAAATCTGTAAATTTACTAACAATTGTCACCCCAATAAATTTAATTAAAAAAATAAAAAATAAAAAAAAAAGAAAGAACATAAATAAAATGTAGATTAACAAAAAAAAAGAATAAAATAATCTCAGCTCTTAGACTCCAGGACAGAGTGTGGAGACACCACGTGATAAACATGTCCCTCTGGCAGTGGGTGGACCATAGGTGGAGAGCTGGCCCTGCAGGGTCTGCACTCAGCCAGCTGGGGGAGCCTGCGTAAGTCAGGTCACCTCCTCTAAGCCTCAGTTTCCTCCTTCGTAACTGCTAATTCTCTACTTAATAGTGAGAACCAACCACATGAGACAAAGTGTTAAGCCTCAATCTTTTAAGTTTTAGTAAGGTATAACTGCGATACAATAAAATGTACATATTTAAACTATACAATTCCATAAGCTCTGATGTTATGTATATATCTGTATTAACATTAGCACAACCAAAACAATGAAAGCCTTTATCACTGCCAAACGTTTCCTCGTACCCCTATGTAATTTCTCCTTCTAGCACCTTCTAGCACCTTCTAGCACCTTCTAGTAACCAGTGATCTGCTGGCTATCACCCTAGTTCTACCTTTTCTAGAATTTCATAAGTGGAATTAGAGTATGTATAGTCCTCTTTTGTCTTATTCCGTTCACTCAGCATAGCGCTTTGGAGAGCCGCCCCCAGGATACTGTACATCGACAGGCCATCCCTTTACACCGCTTGTTGATGAACTTCCGCGGTTCCAGCTTTGAGACACAAGGTCAGACAATTAAGTTCACGAACTCATCCTAGGAAAAGTGCTGCATACCTCACTGCTGAATATCACTACGGTCACCTTGATGTACGCCCCTTGGGAAGCTAGGCACCGACGCCAGCGCCTCGTCCTCCCGTCAAAGCCATTTTGGAACTCTTTTTCTGGAATGGCCATCAGAGCTGTTGTCGCATTACACTTGATGTCCTGAATGTCATCCAAATGTCTTCCTTTCAATATTTCCTTTATCTTCGGGTAAAGAAAGAAGTCACTGGGGGCCAGATCAGGTGAGCAGGGAGGGTGTTCCAATACAGTTATTTGTTTACTGGCTAAAAACTCCCTCACAGACAGCGCCGTGTGAGCTGGTGCATTGTCGTGATGCAAGAGCCATGGATTGTTGGCGAAAAGTTCAGGTCGTCTGACTTTCTCACGCAGCCTTTTCAGCACTTCCAAATAGTGAACTTGGTGAACTGTTTGTCCAGTTGGTGCAAATTCATAATGAATAATCCCGCTGATATCCGAAAAGGTGAGCGACATCGGTGCAACAAGTTCATGAACTTAACTGTCAGCCCCGTATTACAAAACTGCTGTGGACATTCACGCACAAATGTCTATATGGACTCATGCTTTCTTTCTCTCGGGGAAATATCTAAGAGTAGAGTGCCTGGACCATATGGTAGGCATATATTTAACTCTAAAGAAACAACCAAACTGGTTTCAGAAGTGACCCAGTGAGCAAAGGTATTGAATTGTGGGCAATAACTTTAAAGGAGCTTTGCCGGGAAAAAGACTTTCCTCCTACATTTGATCTTGTTCTTTCCCTCTCCGGTGGAGTGGCTTCTCCAGAAAATACTGGCATATGGAACCCTCTCGACCCAAATACCACTGCAAGTCCTGTGCTATGACACATCAGGTACTGCAGGTCACCTGTGCCTCTCTCAGCACTGCCACATTTGTATGTCTCGGGGGTGTCTTAGCTTCTACAATGTCACCTTGTAACACATACCAACAAGTGGCCTCTGGGATAGACACAATTCTGCTAATAAATTACTGAGTTCTTTGAATAAAAGATGGTAATCAATTAAGAAATATATTTGCTAGTATTTTCAATGCCAGACAGAAGCTCGACAACAAGCAGCCGCCAATCTGGGAGTGAGAAATTGGGGTTCCCAAGACATGCAAGGCTTTAGTCAAACAATATGACTGGTGGTCACAGATCAGAGTTCAAATTAAAAAAAAGAGGAAAATTAATCATCATTTAATAGATGGAGTTGGCAGATGGAATTGGCAGACAACCTTTTAGACTATCAGTCCACAGAAGGAAAGTAAGAGACCCCAGTGGAAACCACTGAGGCAGAATGAGAATGCTGGAGCTGACTAGGGATGTGATCGCTGGGTGCAAATCCAAGAAGCTCAACCGTGAGCTGCCACCTACCTCTTGGCCGAGGCTGGAGATTTGGCCACAATCACAGCATTCCTGTAATCCGGGATCTGTGACAGACAAGAGATCAGGGATTACTGCCAGGGCTCCACAGGCTGTTCACACCAACACTCAACAATCCATAAAAAGGAACATTGCAACAGACTGAAAAATGCCATCTGGTCCATTGAAAGTTTCCCAAAAAGAGAACAGTTCAAAGTAAATTTCTCCTTTGGAAAATGAAGAAATGCCTATCTAGGACACAATATTATCAAGCTATGAGCCTCACAGGCTTCTTATAAGAAAAAGCAGGGCTAATCAGTGATGGGTCATATCTACATCCAGCAAATACTGACAATGTGGTATAAAAAACGGGAAGTTGTCATTTCATAGATCAGGAATGATACCCATCCAATCTGAATCCAAGGTAAGTGTCAAATTCCAAATTAGTGCAGTCCAAACAAATGACTTAACATATCTCAGTCATATATTGAGGAAAAAAATTTGTTAAAGGACAATCAACCCAATGCTGTTTTATAAAGATATTAAGAGCCCTTAAAAGATAACTAAAATATCAGTCTGTTCTGGAGTCAATAAAGTTGAACATTTGAAGTGATCTGTGCTAGTGACAATTACAATTGAAGATATATCCATTATCAACGTCTGAGAGTTTAGAAGACAGAATTGTTTTTAAGCTGAGCAATAGTTTGTTGTTTCTGACTTTACCTTGGCAATATTTTCAATATTTCATGTTCTTGAAATTTAATCACAAACAGGGTCAAATATATGGTGATGGAAGGAGAACTGACTCTGGGTGGTGAACACACAATGTGAGATATAGATGACGTATGATAGAAATGGACATCTAAAATCTATGTAACTTGACTAAATTATCACCCCAATAAACTTTAATTTAAAAAAAGAAAAAGAAATTTAATCACTTCAATTCATTGAATTATATTATTTCATTCAAATACATCCCCAATGCTTTTTTTTCATAATTATGCTACATCAAAGAATTTTAATATCAGCACTTAACAGCTAGACCTTGTACAATGGCTAACACATAGGAAGCACTGAATACTTAGTAAACAAACAAAAAACTGATTAATTTGAAGAAGGCTCTATTATAGATATATCCAGCTAACCACATAAATCCTTACAGGAAAGCCTAACATATTCAACACTGTCAGTGAGTAAAGTATCAAGAAATACTTTCACTTAGGCATTTCCGCTAGAAGTCTTTCTGAACTGTTTTACGTACTTCCTTGCCTCTTCAAACATCAAACAGCACCAAATCCAGCCAACAGAAGAAATAAACCAGGAAACAATAAAGCAAATGAAAGGAGACTTTAAAAGAAAGGACTCTTCAACAAAAACAAGTCTAATTTTCTCCTCAAAAGTTAAAACAGAAAATCATAGAAAGAACAAGTTGTTATGAAAAAGAATCAAAAAGAAATCTAGGAGGTGAAAGGGATTATTGTCCAAATAAACTCAGTAGCTGACCTGTCATAAGCACAGCTGAAGAACGAACATGAGAGATGAGGCCAAGAAATTTTACCACAATGCACTTTATAAGAACACAAAACTTGAAGAAGAAAAAAAGTTAAGACTATATAGAAACTATATCCAAAATTTTCAACATATAATATGTTCCAAAAGGAAAAAAAGGGAAACAAATAAAAATAGAAGAGATGAAATACTCAAATTAAAGGAAAAAGCTTCCCAGAGAATAAGAGACTCACTGAGCATCTACTGAGATGAATGGGAAGAAGATCCACCTCACACACATCATGCTGAAATTCTAAAACCACAGCAAAAAGGTAAAACACTATTTTAGTGGGGAAAATTCTGTCCCCTCTCCCCAAAAAACACCCACATGAAAAGACGCTCAATCACACTAGAAATTAGGGAAGTAAAAAATTCAAATAAATGTACTATTGTTTTACCCATTAAATTGGCAAAATTAAGGGCATGGGGAAATAGGTATTGTCATATGTACTGCTACTGGGAATGTAAATTAATACAGTCCCTTCAGATAATTGCAATTTTTGTGATATCTATTAATATTAAATTTTCAGAAAATTGCAATTTTTGCAGTATCTATTTAAAAACTTAAAAATGTAGATACTTTCCAATCAAGCAATTCTATTTCTTCAGATATCTCAGAAAAATACTCACAGAAGTACTCAGAAAGGTAAGTACAAGAATTTTCAATGCAGCATCACTTAAATATAATAAAATATTTCAATTTAAAGAATGAAAAAATAAAACCACCTAATATCCAATGAAGAGGGAAATGGTTGAAAAAACTGGCTGTCTTAAACTTGTGCTTTAAACGTCTAAACATGGAGCATTTTAACTTAAATAAAATGAAAGATTCAGTTCTCCACTCACACTAGGCACATTTCAAAGACTCAACAGTCACCAGCCAGGTGGCTGGTGGCTACCACACTGGACGGCTGATAGAACATGTTCAGATCACAGAAAGTTCTATTGGACATCGCTGTTCCAAACTGAGGAATAGGAATACGTACTATGTAGCAATTGTAAGAAAGAAGTAAACCTATGTATCTTAGCTTGGAAAGACCTCCAGATACCAGCATGGGAAAGGAAGGAACAAGCTGCAGAACAACACAAACAATATGTTGATTTAAAAATAAGAAAATACCCACAAATCAGTATCTACAGCTATGTGTATATGGACAAGGAGGCAAAGATCTGAAAGGCTGCAGGACACAAAGCAATTGGTAACGAGGGCTACCTCTGCAGAGGGTTATGTCTGTATCTGAAGGAATACCTGTTGGCTCATTTGAGCCTGTTTCAGGTAGGAAATGTACGTGTCAGAACTACTATAGACAAACAGGCATTTCCCTACACTACCATTGCAAACATGAATTTCGTTTTTTAGAAAAAGATTACTCATTATCAAGTGGAGGGGAAAAACACACTACGTGTCAAGGAAGTTGACTTCCACACTCTGCGGTAACTTTCCCCTGAACCATTAAGGGACATCAGTAGGGCCACTTGTGGAATCGCACAGAAATTGCTCCACACCCCACATGCCTTTGCTATACCCCTACCCTTGGCCCTGGTTTTCCATTTTCTGCCATATCTCTTTTCTGCGATAATGAGAGTGGGTTGATATAAAAACACTAAGAACACGGGGATTGGGGAGGAGGCAGCAACTTAATCAGAAACAGGGTAACTCTAGAAGTTCTTATTTTAAACATTGATGAAATAAGATGGGCTTTCTCCATACACAACAAAAATGCAGTCCTCTTCATAATTTCCTGTAAAAACCCTGGTACAGACCAATGAAGTCTGATGCATGCTACAATGTCGATGAGCCTCAAAAGCATTATATGAAGTGAAAGAAGCCAAACACAAAAGGTCACATTTCGTAGGATTCCATGTATATAAAATGTCCAGAAGAGGCAAATCCACAGAGACAGAATGCAGATTAGCGGCTGCCAGGAGCTGGAGGAAAGGAGGAATGGGGAGGGATTACTTAACGAGTACAGAGTATTCTTCTGGAGTGACGAAGAAGTTTCAGAACTAGATAGAGGGGAGGGGTGCACAACATTGTGCAAGTACTAAAAACCACTAAACTGTGTTAAAATGGTATGTGAATTTCACCTCAATGAGAAAAATTTTAATGTCTGCTTATTAAGACTCCCTAAAAACATTAAAAGACAAGTTACGAAATGAGAGATACATGTGAAACAAATACTAACATATGGCTAGAATCAAGAATTAAACAAAGAATGCCTATAGCTCACAAAGAAACAAAATCACTGAAGACAAAAGACATTAAGCACCTTTGCACAAAAGAGGAAACATTTAAGAGATGTTCAACTTCTTAAGTCATCCGGAGAGAGATATCCATCCAAGTGACAAGATTTCATATCATGGCCATTCAACTGGCAAAATTTTTTAGTTTTGATAACGTAAGTATTGAAGCAAAGATGGATCCACAGGATATCTAATTCATGGCTGGTGGGAACGTGAGTTGGCATAACTGCTTTGAAAAAATCAAACACTCACACACCATACAACCTAGCAATTCCACCCTCGTACCACCAAGATGCACTTTTGCTTACGTAGCACAGGAGACACACAGGAATGTTCACAGGAGCACCATGACAACAGCAAAAACCTTCCGAATGAGCTGTGAGGACAGCTGCACGGAGAGCATCCTCAGGAGTCAAAATGGATGAACTGTGACACACAACATGGCCGAATCTCAACCAATGTCATGTCAAGTGAGAAATGCCCCAAAGACTACAGTTTGGTTCCTTTTTATAAAGTTTTAATATACACACATATTGTTTTTGTCTTTGAATCACATATATATCTGAATGATATAAAACACTATAAAAAGGAAATTGGGAGAAAGACGAAACAAGAGTCAGGATGATGGTTCCCTCGGGTGGGAGGAGGCAGGGGAATGGGGCGACGAAGGACCACGAGAGTGGATGTAAGTTATTATGACTATCTCAGATTACTTGCTGGGCAGTAGGATCACGGATGGTGACTGCTACGGGTGGATGGACAGAGAGGTAAGGTGGACGGGTGGATACGTAAAAGAGGGCCAGGACCACACATGGACCAATGACAGTGAGTTGTCAAGATCACGACTAGTCCAATTCTAGGTACCTGAGTCCAAAAGAAGAAAAAGCAATCTTAAGAGCTTCGCAAAAGAAATAAATTGCAGATTAAGAATTTTAAAATACACTTGAGTTACAGTTATAAAGTCAGTAATACTTTAAGCAGAATATATCAAGTTTTAATCCTTTACGGACAGCCCAAGGAAATAGAAACGTCTTTCAACCTTAAACAGAATGTTAAAATAAGCAAGTTTGAACTAGCTCACCTCTTCTTGAATATACTGTAGTAAAAAGGGAGATGCTCTTAAATTATCCACAGGAATATTGAAGAAGCCCTGAATTTCCTTCTGGTGTAAATCCATAGTAATCAGATGAGTTAGACCTTTCAAAATAGAGCAGACACAAACATATAAATAGTTTAATAAGCAGTTGCACTGTATGAAGTGTTATATAAACTACGATATTAAAAAAATTGGTATCATCAAAAAACTCAGCATCTTTATTTCTCAGATACTTTAGTACAAGATTGTGAGACAATAGAAAAAAATATCTATATTGATATAGATTATATATATATATATATATATATATATATATATATATATATATATATATATATATCTGTCCCCAGTTCCTGGCACAGGGCTCCTGAAACCCTTGTAAGTTCCTGAGTGATAAGAGCACTAGGTGCTTCTCTTGTTCTAATGAGAAGACTCTGGGTGGCTCCTGGGTGGGGGCTGGTCACCAGGAGACCAAGCCATGATTAGAAGCTGGAATTGTCAGCTCCACCCCCCCCACCCCACTTCTCCAGAGAGGGGAGGGGGGGCTGGAAATGGAGTCGATCATGCCTACGTGAGGAAACCTCCGTAAAATCCCAATAGTACAGGGTTCGGAGAGCTTCCAGGTCGGTGAACAGGTGGAGGTGCTGGGAGAGTGGCACTCCCAGAGAGGGCATGGGAGCTCCATGCCCTTTCTTCCCACATATGTTGCCCCTACACATCTCTTCCATCTGGATGTTCACCTGTAGCTTTCATTATTATCTTTTTGTAATAAACTGGTAAACAGTAAGCAAACCGTTTTCCTAAGTTCTGTGAGCTGCTCTAGTAACTTAATCGAACCCAAGGAGGGGATGGTGGGAACCTCAGATTTCTAGCTAATGGGTCAGAAAGAAGGACAGGTGACAAGTTGAACTTGTGATTGGCATCTGAAAGGGAGCGCTGTTTTATGGGGCTGAGCCCTTAACCTGTAGGATCCAACACTCTCCAGGTAGATAGTGTCAAAAAGTGACCTTATAGGACACCCAGCTGATGTCATGGAGAATTGCTAGGTTTAGGGGAAAACTCCTATACATTTGGTGACCAGGAGCATCAGAAGTGAAGTGTCCTGTATGAGTAGTAAATGACACACGCAGGAAGTAGAGAACTACAATTTTCCCTACTCAGATGAGAAAGACTGGGTGGTTTTTCTTACACAGAAATGCATGATTTTCATAACAATTTAAAGTCTTAAAATAGCAAAGATAATAGGAACAAAGGAGTATCTCTGATAATTATATTACAGCAAGTTATAGCTCCTTGAACTTTCCTGAACAGGCATAGCAAAGCCATATTAAGACAAATATTGTCTTAAATTATTAAGACAAACTGCACAGGCCTGCAATTGGAGAAAATGAAGAACTGTAATCCATGGCTCATTCAAGGACATTTGAAATGATCACTATAAAAGTATGAGGAAAATGCAATTGGAAAAATTTTAAAAAGCAAAACTTTCCCAAAACTGCAGGAAGTAAGCCAGGATCAAGGCTAGAAGAGAGGCAGAACCTTTCTGGAAGGTTCGATGTACAGAGTTTTCAATAGGGTATGCTTGTGAAGTTGCTGGGCTTTGGGTTTTATCCAGTTTTGTTTTATTTTTGCCTTCTTTGAAATGCTATAATAGAAAATTTATCCTATAGGAAGTGTCTGTGTTAAAAAGTAGTGATCCTTTTGTCCGTGCCAATGCTGTGACACGTGCCTTCTACAATCACATACACTCACTCTCATATACATCCTCAACAACTCTGAAGGTAATCTAGAAACAAGTGGGAGACACCTGTGAAAATGCACAACACAAAATAACACATACAGTTTGCAAAATATCCCAATCTGTCCTGGGAAAGGGAAGAAGCTAAAATAAACGTAGTTGCTGTGTTAGAACAGTCAGTTCTGATTGATGCCTTCTCCCCTTCTAAAAATGACTTACTACGATTATAACTTGTCAATTCAATATACTTTTTTTAAACAAAGGATTTAGGAAAAACTGAGTTGTCTCTTGTTACCTTTGTGTTTTCAGGAGTTGGGAATAGGACAGAATTCTCTGCACTGCTTTCTCATTATATTTAAAAGCTGTATTGCTATTTTTACCTGTTCAGCGCTCTAATTTAGTTAAAACAATGCTTTACAACTCAATTCAATGCTTTACAATACAATTGTTAAAACAATTTCTAAGGTGAAAATAAAACTGCCAGGCCCCCAATTAATTACCAAACGTCTGCCATCCTTACCAGCTTTGCACATCATTGAAGCCAGCAATTTAGAAACAATGGAGCCTCTTTTTCTCATCTTGCACTGTTTGCTGTACGGGAAGTAGGGAATCACACCGATGATGCTTTTGGCACAGGAGGTCTTACACGCATACACCATGATCAGAAGCTCCATGATGGTGGTGTTCACGTCCCTGTGACCCAAGAGACAGGAATCCCAGCGAGGAAGTTAAACACCTGGTAAAATCTCCCTGCTCCAACAAAGTGGCAGCAATGAGCTCCTCATGCCTCTACAAGACTTACGGCTCAAGGCGCAAAAAAGAAACAATTCCTCTGTTCTCAGGCCTCCCTCAGCTCACCCACATTCCCTCTCAGCCCACGATCCTACTTCCTTTTTCACAGAGAGAACTCGGAACAGATCTTCCACAGATTCCCACCACCCCACGACCTGCATCCTGCGAGCCTGCCCGATCTCAGCCATCAGTGAAAGATGGATTTCCCACGCCATAGTTACTCTAAAATCAGCCCTCCAAATTGCACACTAAGTCCCACCCCCTCTTGCCTACCAGGAGATATTACCTAGCAATTCTCCCCCCTTGTCTCCATCATCAACTTGTCACTACACTCCCACGGCTCATACCCAGCAGCCTATGAACACAGTTATTTCTCCCATTAAAATCAACAACCGGCGACCACTTTCCCCAATGCCCCATTCTTTGCTCCCCTGTGTAGCACACCTCAAGAGAGTTGCCTACACTCGCTATCTCCAATTCATCGACTCTCGTTCTCTCCCCAACACGTTCCAATCCAGGTCATCAGTGACCTCCACGTGGCTGAATCACACCGTCAGTTCTCAGTCCTTCTCTCTCCTGAGCCATCGGCACACGGCCCACACATGGCTGCTCACCGCTGACCCCTGCTACCCAGGCTCACTTGGTTCCAGGACTCCCTAACTGTTCTCCTGCCCTAGGTGGTTCCTTCTGCTGGTTCCTCTTTCTCCCCCACTTCTTGTCCCAACACTCATTCACTCGTCCTCTTCTATCTCCCCTCATCTCTTGGGCTTCTCGTCTAATTTTCTAAGTGCTGGAGACTCTCAAATTTCTAGCTCCAGTCCAAGCTTTTCATCTCCAGTCTGACAAACTCCTGCTACCTGACCATCCCACTTGAACGTCTGGTAACCCATCCCAACACTTAACACATTCCAGCTGGACCGCTCTTTGCCCCCAAAAGCCTGCTTCATTATAAAACCTTTGCCATCTGTGGATGGCAATACTGTTCCCTGTTTATTCACGACAAAAACCTCAGAGCCATTTTCGCTGCTCTCCTATCTGGAAGCTGAGGGTCTCACTCCACCGCCACTGCACTAGGGACTTGCCACTCTCACCCCTCAACCAGGTGACGGTGACAGACCGCTACCACAGGTTCTCTGCCCACCCCCACCCCCAGTCCCCTGTCCACACAGCAGCCACCTAGAGATTAAAATGAAAGTCAGATCATGCAGCCCACTGCTCAAGATCTAGCAATGGTTTGCCATTTTGCCCACGGCCCTACAGCGGCTCCCAGAGCCCCTTCGTGACCTGCCCCTCACCCCCACTTGTTGGCTTCCACTCCTACTCCAAAATGAAGGAGAATTAAGGAGATGGTTTTGGCTAGAGGAATAAGAAACTGACAAAAAGCAGGGGCGGAATAGTGTGTTGAAATAAATAAAAATAAGCAAAAGGAAATAGAAGAACATGAAAACGGGAAGGGTTACAGGGCCACACATCTGAAGTCCTGAATTCTAAGCCCAATTTGGCCTTCACTGCCTACTTATCCCGTCGGGTAACGCACACAGCCTCTCTGATTTATCCAAATGGACTCACACTTGTTTCTGGGGAGATAAAAGGACTGAAAACACGGAAGAGCCAGAAGCAGCCTAAGTTGTTCTGTGCTCTGCAGTTTCCCCACCCTGATGCTGGAAGGGCGAATGGGGGTTCTATTACCACCAAGAACCTCTACTCCAACAGAGTAACACACCCTCCCCCGCATTCTCTGTTTCTCTTTCTGTGGTTTGTTACCCACAGTCAACCACGGTAGGAAAATATTAAGTGGAAAACTTCAGAAATAAACAATTCCTAAGTTTTACATTGCACGCCATTCTGAGTAGCGTGATGAAATCTCTCACCATCCTGCTGTGCCCCATCTGGGACATGAATCATCCCACATCTATGCTGTATATGACACTTGTCCATTAGTCACTTAGTTAGCCATCTTAGTTATCATTAGTTATCACAGACAGAGAGAGGGAGAGAGAAAGAGACCACATTTATATAACTTTTATTACAGTGTATCATTATAATTTTCCTATTTATTACTGGTTATTATTCTCTCTTACTGTGCCTAATTTGTGAAGTGAACTTTATCATAGGTATGTGTATATATGGAAAAACATAGTATATACAGAGTTCACTACTCTCCACAGTTTTAGGCATCCACTGAGTCTTGGAAAGTATCCCCTATGGATAAGAGGGGGCCTACTATGACTGGTTACGTCCACCCTTCAAGAACACTGAAAGACCACATAAAAGTCAGCAAGCAGTTAAGTCAGAAAAATTAGCAGAGTAATAGATACCAATTTTAAAACTATCTTAATTCTTCCTATCTAGCTAGTTCTTTTTTTTTTCAAAGATTTTAGTGAGGTAGGGGAATAGGACTTTATTGGGGAACAGTGTGTTTTTCCCAGGACCCATCAGCTCCAAGTCAAGTTGTCCTTTCAGTCTTAGTTGTGGAGGGCGCAGCTCAGCTCCAGGTCCAGCTGCCGTTTTTCTAGTTGCAGGGGGCACAGCCCTTGCGGGAGTTGAACCGGCAACCCTGTGGTCAAGAGCACGCGCTCCATCCAACTTAGCCATCTGGCCCCCCTGGACCTCAGTGGCAGCTCAGCGGCAGCTTGTTGTCTTCATTCTAGCTGCAGAGGGCGCAGCCCGCTGGCCCATGTGGGAATCGAACCCGCAACCCTGTTGCCCAGATCTCACGCTCTAATCAACTGGGACACCAGTCCGCCCTCTAGCCAGCTCTTATTATTCTAAACACTCACCCAACTGAAACCCAGAAAGCAGTAACACTTCTGCTAGATAAGTACCTACTTTGAAACAGTTTGGATGATGAAAACATCTTTTCCCCTCACAGACTCTTGAATTTGTACTCTTGTTTCTGGCAGGAAAAGGAAATAAGAGGGGCGGGGTAAAGAAGGCATATGATTTATATTTTTAAAACCACACCAAAAAATGTGCATCATTCCCCATGTCATAAAATACAGAAACTGGAATTATTCCAGTTTCAGATGCTACAAAAGGGTAACAAGCATACTGCCATTGATCACACTTTTATACACGGTTAGTTACATGATATCTTTAAGTGGAATTACATTTCTGACTTGAAACCGGTAAACCTACCCTTCTCACTTCTTGTAAGCAGTAAGCACTGAACCAATCTGAACATAAGTATCTTTATAGGAAATAATATATTCATTCACTCAAGCAGCAACAATTAAGAACTTATAGGCACAAAATGTTGTAATAATGTAAGAGTAAAGATAAATAAAGTCCAATATCCCTACTCTCAAAAAATTGTGATTAGCCACAATGAAACAATTAAGACAAATCCAAAATGGAACAAGACAACCTCTTCAAAACGTCGATGTCATGGGAAGAAGAAAGAAAAGGTGAGGGATTGTTCTAGATTAGAAGAAACAAAGGAGACATGAGAGACACATCGCTTGAACAAGGAATCCTACTTTGAAAAAACAACCCAACTATAAAAGGCTCTTTAGGACAGCCAGGGAAATTTGAACATAGACTTGATATTAGATGATTAGAGAATTATCATTAATATCTTTAAATGTGATATTGGTAGTGTATTTATATAGGATAAAATCCTTATTCTTAGGAGATGCATGATCAAGTATTCAAGTATTCAGAAGTTAAGTGTCTTGACGTCTGCAACTTACCTCTACACGTACATACTCATATAGCAAAATGTTACCTGTCAACTCTAGGTGGTAGATATACACATGGGTGTTCACTGTACTATTCTTTCAACTATTTTATATGTTTGAACATTTTCATTAAAAATATTGGGGGGGGGGAAGAAAAACGTGTTTACAAAGGCACGTGGCACCATGGGAAGAAAATGAGTTTTAGTCACCGAGATCTGGATTCGAATCTTAACCCTGCTATCTCTGGGACCTGCTAACATCATCCCTGAACTCTGTTCCTCATAACCTGTAACAGGAAGGAATCCACAAATGCTAGTTCCCTCCTTCCTTCCCAGCAGACACCAAGTATTTTCTCTCCCCTTCTTCATGAACCTGGAGTGTGGACCAACCTATTCCTGAGCTGCCCACCGCCCTTCCAGACTAGACAAAGGACACCCTCCAATTCCCTTTAGCAGCAGAATCGTCTCCAAACGCTCCGTGCCTATTTTCTTCAATTACACTTTTTCCTACTGAAGCCACATAGGACAACTTGGAAGACTGGAAGGGAAGCAGTAATGGAAAAATAAATGGGGGAATAGAAAATTTGTGTCTTTTCATCAAAGTCGCTTGTAAGTTTCATGATATTTAAGTATTTGATAAAATCCTACCGTGGAAAAGGAGAAGGAACTAATATTTACTGAGTACCTACTATATCATGTGCCAAGAGCTGTGTTAGGCACACAAATTATCCATTGAATCCTCAAACAGCCCTAATTATTTGCAGTTTAGAAAGGTTAAATGACTTGTCAGGAATGAGATGTCTGACTCTCAAGCCCATGCAAGCTGCCCATTGCCCCAACTAGAATAATTTAAAATATCCACTACTACTAAAGAGTCCCCATAACGTTTCACATAGCGTGAAAACCTGCGGGGATTGTGTCTGAGAAAGACAAAGGGGTGTTAGGTGTCTATGCTCGAAACCTAACCTAAACCACCCTCCAATTACAAAACATAAATAACACACGCTTTTCACAACAACTTGAGGTGTTTCGGCCATGACATAAATCAACTCGCAAAAAGCACTTCTTAACAAGATTTCAGGAAGTCTAACGCGCAGCAGTTTACACAGAGGTAAAGAATAACAACTAATATTGTAGCCACACAAGAGTTACTCATCCAGCCGAAGGTGATGTAAGTTCAACCAACAACCAAGCTAATGTTTCCATTCATGTTCTGGTTCATGCACCTGCGCAGTTTGGATTCAACGAGCTCTAAGCCCTCCAGGTATGACCTGCCCCAGGGCTCTCTATTGAGCTGGTATGAGTGGGAGCTAAACACCACTTTCTCCCACCTTGCCTGCCTGACTTCCTCCTAATGGAACTAACTGGACACTGAGTCTAGCTGTTGCAGGTGTGGAGGATGGAGGACTGGGCCAGTACGTCACATTCCGCACACAGATCAACATTGCGCGTGTCAAAGATAGCTCACCTCGGTTAGGTTCCTGGTAAACCTGCACTTTGCCCAACTCCACCCCCAGCCGCCTAGAGAAGAGAAAGGGGGAAAAAGCTGAAAAGGTAACGGAACAGACTCAACAACTTCACTATTTAAGGACAATTCATAAACTGATAAAAATGAAACAGAGGCATTCTTATCATAAAGCTTCAAGTTAGTATTAAATTGTACTGTCACTCCTTTACCTAACCCTTCACCCCCACCCAACACCTTCCCAAGACCATCTACGTACCCTGCTGCCTGCCTCACTGACCGTTCCTCGTGCCCCCTATACCCCAGCCACGCTCCTGAGACACCCAACCCCTCCTGCTGCACAGCACGGGACGTGGCACCTGCTGCTCCCTCTGCCTGGAGGGCTCTGCCCCCAGACCTTCACTCAGGGACTCATTCGGGTTTCTCAATTCACATATGAGCCCTTCAGTTTAACAGGACACCTGAGCATCCAAGCCACGCCCCCACCCTTCCTTTCACTGCTTTTTTCATAGCCTGTGTCACCATCTGAAATTATCTTGTTTATCATGCTGACCGGCTTCTTGTCTGGACCCCTAAATGTAAGAAAGAAGGCTCACGACTGGCTGTTTATCCCTAGTATCTAGATCAAGGCTTAGCACACAGTAAGAGTTCAATATTTATTGAATGAATAACTAAAATCATGCTAAACTATAATCCATAAACCATTGCCACACAGTATCCACTTCACTGTTCTTTATATTCAAATGATTCTATACATATGTAGCACCTAATACAATCCCTGACACCCCTGAGGCATTCAATAAACGCCTGCTGAATGAAAGTGTGGAAAAGGTGAGCCTTACTCCGTACCGGAGATATGCAGATTAACCAGAAAGTACCTGGCGATTGCAAGCTTAACCATCAGTGCTAATCCAATGAGCAAATTTAAAACGTCACAGAATGAACACAGATTTTAATGGTATGATTAGAACTCACTCAGCAATTTTCTTTGAAAGCTCCATACAAGATGAATTAGAATTTGCTGAAAACAACACCAGACCTCCTTTGGTTATGTTCATCTTGGTTTCTAATTCAGGTGGCGCCACACAAAACATCAAACCTTCTTGGTTTTCCAATTCTCAGAGCCTAGAAGGATATAAAATATATCAAAAACTGCCAAATGATATTAAATACACTTGAATGGATTTTTTTTAACAGCAAATGATTTCAGCTGAAGGAAATCAGTTTTCACCATAATAGAGTCTTTTATATCAAACATATATAGACAAATAAAGAGTCCATTTAGATTTTAGGTTCCAAATTTATGGAAATACGTTACCACGATTTAATTAGTTTTCATGACCTGGGAATAAATGATAAACTTACAAGAAAGGCAGAGCTGACGAGCTCAGTGTTTTACTGTTTGCTGCTTCAAGTCAGTTATGGACCGACCACCTCCTTTTGTGCTCTGACAACAAAATTCTTCCTGGATTAACACACAGAAAAATGGCAGAGCCATTAGCAAGGACATGGACTGATCGATCCTTAAACAAGAAATAAATGATCCATCTCTGCCCAGCTTTTCCTGTAGTATTGTTCACCGTAACACCTCCCCCGGCCTTGCAGCTGTCTCTCACATGCCCTGAGTCATGTCTAAAACTGACGTGGTCGTCTGCATTTTCCTCAACTGGAACACAAGGTTGACCATGTAATAACCTTGCAGAAAAGTGAAGTGACCTTCCAAATGACGGGCAACAGTACACAGAAAGTCATCAGAGCTGAGGGCTTAATCCCACTGGCCATTAACGTGCTCTTCTACTTTCCGCTCTCTGGGCTGAGCTGCTGCAACAGCCACAGTCTAGTAGGCCATGCGGGTGGGGGTGCGGGTACCTTCCCAGCAAGCCCCCGCACTTCTGCAGTTGTGTGTTTACTTGGGATGGCTCTGGGACGGCTGGTGGAGATTATGAACCGGCTGAAGCCAAGCACATCTTTCCTGTTAGTCCTAAATTGTAATTACACAGGTAATATACAAACACATTCTCCTTGTGAAAAAAACAAAAAGCAGAAACATGATAGTTGAGGCTCCAGGCACCAGCCCCAACCCCACACTCCCCCCCACGCACCTTCCCAGTTCTTGTTAGTTGGGCATTGACACCATCAGGCTATTTTTCACATTCACACACTTGACCCCCACAAAATATACGTATAAAAAATACATTTCTAATTATAAAAGGTATCATAGAAATCTATCTATGATTTGCTTTTTCGCTAAATGATACATTTTGACAAGCCAGGCTAGAAAATAGAGACCCACTGCGTCCTTTTAAACTGCTGCCAGTATTCCATGGTGCGGACATGCCCGATTTAGCGGGTTACCCTCCTAACAGGCCTCCTTATGCCCATGTGCACGTCTCTGCAGGAACTGTAAGGAGACATGGGGTCATGGGGATTGTCCTACAAGAAGGGTAGGAGGGCGCATTTCCACGGAGTGCTCCTCGTTCGGCGCATTCCACACCGGGAAATATGGGACACTGCAATGCATTTACCCAAGCGTCTGAATCACAAACAGAAACGTAAGCACAACTCACCAAAGCCCTACGGACCAAGGAGGACTACTGGAGTTTACCATGGAAAACAGCTCTGGAGCAGAAGCAGCAAACCACAGCCCAAATCAGGTCCCTCCAAAGATCACTGCGGTAACTAAAACAGCCACACCCACTGTTTACAAACTGCCTATGGATACAGTGGTACGTAGGAGGTGAGTATAAGCTGCAGGGCCTAAAACAGTTCTTATCCGGCCTCTACAGAAAAAGCTGGCTGACCCCTGCTGAACAGCACAGTGTGGGGCAGAGTGGCTGTTACAAATGAAAGAAATACCATTTACTCATCAATACTCAAGAGTTAGGTGTGTTCTAACACCATCTCTCAACCGATATATGTCTGTTCAGGAACAGAAGGTACAGGTCTAGAAAAGGAAACGAAAAATTCATTCTCCTGTGGTTCTAAACACAGGCTTTGGAGTCACTCATGTTTGTGTCATGGCTCCTCCTTTCCCATAACTCAAGGCGAGGCCCTGCCTGAGTTACTTAACCTCGGTTGTCCATACAGCTGTGAATACTGACCTCGCATACAGGGTTATTGTAAAACTAATTTCTGTGCGGCACTTAACACAGTGCCCCACTTATAGGATATGCTTGGTAAATGGAAGTTACATATGAATCAACTTGTAGTATCTTGGTTATGCACCAAACAAGTACAGTAATATGCATGGGTGACTATCATTTTACAAACGCCCAAACTTCAAATACAAAGCTCCTTAAAGTATAACAGTGTTTTTAAGAGGGCCTGGAAGAACGAAAGCACCTGCGTAGGAAGAGATCTTAGAGGTGATGCGGCCCAACTACAGGACTCCTGCTGAGGAGCCACTCCACAGATGTTTGAACAGCCCCAAAAGTCTAATGCCCACAGCCTGAGAGCCCATCCATTCCAAGTTCTTCTTTAGAACACACCAAGATTCCTCTCCTGCAGCCTCCACCCACTGGTCCTTAAAGATTATCCTCAGAAACATGATAAATCACCAGGATGAGGGTGGCAGAAGGTTCACTAGCATAGACTTTAGTATGAAATGAAGACTCCAGAGAACACTTCCAGACTTTCGGTCAAGATTTACAGGAAACATCAAATTTCTTTGTCATAGGACAGTCCTCAACCTATCTCAAAATGGCTATTCTCTTCTCCAGGATATTTCCTTTGTGAACCTTTCCATATTTGTCCTAGTTTAAACGCCCTTCATCACTCTGACTGTCATCTCTAAAGTTCCAGTTCTCAGATATTAGGTTTCTATAATCGAAACTAAACCTAATCCACCCTCAAAACGGCACAGGCTGGGAGTCCAATTGGAAATGGTTATCAATAGTCATGTTCTGTGACTGTTGATGAAACATAAGAGCTGTGGCTTTAGTTCTTCTTTCTCCTGTTGGAAATTCAAGTTGTGCTGTTTACCAAGCTGCAAGAAAAATGAGTTTTAAAGATTATCCTTAGAAACATAATGATCCCCAGGATGGGGCTAGCAGAAGTTTCATTAGCATAGGCTTTAGTGCGAAATGAAGAGTAAAGAGAACATTCACAGACTTCCAGTCAAGATGCCAGAGTAGGTGTCCCCATAATACCCCACAAAACCAGCGAGGATTGTGTCTGAGAAAACCAAAAGGTTGTTAGAGGCAGAGTGAGTGCACTGACTCACTTGCTCACAAACCCACTCACTCTAAGCTCCAGTGCTGGCGCAGCAGCTGAAAATGTGCTGGGACATACGGGGGAGAACTGAGTTGACCCACTTCAGGGCAAGAGCTAGAGAAACAGAGAAACAGAGAAACAGAGCAACTCTCTCTGGGGATGGAAGTGCTGGCAGGCACTATTGTTCCTTTGTTGAATTCTCCCTCCACACAGCCAGCAGGCGCAGGAGGGCACCAAATCTCTGCTCTCCATTAACCTGGTTAACACTGATCGCCCCACCTTGGTGATTCCGAGACCCCGCCCCACCCTATTTGAGCCTGGCCCAAGGCTCTTCCAGCTGCTCCTCTACACAAGCAGCCTGCCTTAGCTTGTACTGCGGGCTTTTCCAAACTCTCTGAGACGTCCACAAATCCCAAACAAGCAGCAGCTGGAATTGGTGTGCTTTGTAGCTCCAAACGGCCCCAAGCCCAGCACAAGTAACAACTGGTCTCCACTTGCATTGTACTCCCATGAGGTGGCCCCAGGCCTAGCATAGCGGCGGCTGGCCTCAGTTCACATCATGATTGCCCGTCAAAGGGTCACAAGCCCAGCACAAGTGGCAGCTGAGCTTAGCCTGCACCAGAGCCCCTCCCAAGAGGTTCCAGAACCAACACACCCACAGGCCAGCTTCAGACCGTACCAGAACACCACCCAACCAGCTCCACAAACGGGACACCTAAATGGTGGACTCAGCTGGCACCAGAGTACTGCTAAAGCAACTCCCACTCCATAAGGTCAGCCCCTACACAACAGTCTGTCCACTGTCGTCACGGTCAGCCCTCACAGCCAGTCAGCCTGACGGTCAACTCCACCTATTGTACCAACAGCAATCGAGACTCAACTACAAAAGGAGGGCACTTACAACCTACACAGGGGAAAACTGGAGCACCTGGTTGAAGTGACCAGGGGGCCTGTGCCACCGGGCCCCAGAAGACACCTTCTACGTAAGGCTATTCTGCCAAAACCGGGAAACACACCAGATCTACCTAACACATAGAAACAAACACGGAGTCAGCCAAAATGAAAACACAAAGAAACACGTCCAAATGGAAGAATAGTGCAAAACTCTAGAAAAAAGATTGAACGAAATGGAGACAAGCAATCTACCAGATGCAGAGTTCAAAATACTGGTTATAAGGACACTCAATAAACTCAGGAGAATAGATGAACTCAACAAGAACTTCAAAAAAGAGATAGCAAACATAAAAAAGAACCAGTCAGAAATGAAGACTACATTATAGGGAAACAACAGATTAGATGAAGCAGAGCATTGAATTGGTAATTTGGAGGACAAAGTAATGGGAAACACCCAATCAGAACAGAAAAAGAAAAAAAATGAGAATAGTTTAAGGGACCTCTGGGACAACGTCAGGTGTACCATTATTTGCATCATAGGAGTACCAGAAGGAGAAAAGAGCAAAGGGGATTGAAAACCTATTTGAAGAAACAACCCCTAACCTGGGAAAGGAAATAAACATACAAATCCAGGAAGTACAGAGAATCCCAAACAAGATGAACCCCAACAGGCCCACACTGAGACACATCATAAGTAAAATACCAAAGGTTAAAGACAAAGAGAGACTCTTAAAAACAGCAAAAGAAAAGCAGTTAGTTACCTACAAGGGAACTCCCATAATACTGTCAGCTGGTTTCTCAACAGAAACTTTTCAGGCCAGAAGAAACTGGCACAAAATATTCAAAGTGATACAAAGCAAAGACCTACAACAAAGATTGCTCTACCCAGCAAGGCTATCATTTAGAATTGAGAGATAAAGCGCTTCTGAGATGAGAAAAAGCTAAAGGAGTTCATCACCACCAAACGAGTATTATAAGAAATGTTAAAGGGACTTCTTCAAGAAGAAAAGATAAAAAATATGAATAAGAAAATACAGGAAAGAAAAAAATTCTAACTGACAAAGGCAAACAGTAAAAGCAGTAGATCAACCAACTATAAAGCCAGCACAAAGGTTAAAAGACAAAAGTAGAAAATCATTGTGTAATTACGACAAATTAAGGGACACACACAAACACAAAATAAGTAAAAAATAATGAGAAAAACATAAACGTAGGAGGGTTGAGTAAAAGTTGTAGTGATTTTAGAATGTGTTCAAACTTAAGCAACCATCAACTTCAAATAGACTGCTGTAAACATAGCATGGTATATATGAAACACATGGTAACCATAAATCAAATATCCATAAAAGGTATACAAGAAATAAAGAGAAAAGAATCCAAACATAACACTATAGAAAGTCATCCACATACAAGATTAGAGAGCAAAAGAATAAGAAAGGAACAGGGAAAAACTACGAAAACAATCAGAAAACAATAAAATGGCAATAACTACATACTATCAATTACTTTAAATGTAAATGGACTAAATGCTCCAATGAAAAAGACACAGGGTGGCTGAATGAGTCAAAAAACAAGATCCATGAGTAAAAAAACAAGATCCATATGCTGCCTACAAGAGACCCACTTCAGATCAAAAGACATACACAGACTAAAAGTAAAGGGATGGAAAAATATATTTCATGCAAATGGAAACGAAAAAAGCAAAAAAGAGCTGGGTAGCAATGCTTATATCAGACAAGATAGACTTTAAAACAAAAGCTGTAACAACAGACAAAGAAGGACATTTCATGATGATAAAGGGATTAATCCAGCAAGAGGACATAAGTCTTGTAAATATTTACACACCCAACATAGGACCATCTAAATATATAAAGCAAATAGTGACAGACATAAAAGAGATTGACAGTAAGAAAATAATATTAGGAGATTTTAACACCCCACTGACATCAATGGACAGATCACCCAGATGGAACATCAACAAGGAAACAGTGGCCTAAAATGACACATTAGGCCAGAAGAACTTAATTGATATTTTTAGAACATTTCGCCCAAAAGTAGCAGAAATACATTCTTTTCAAGTGCACAGGGAACATTTCCAGGATAGACCACATGATAGGCCACAAAAAAAATCTCAATAAATTTAAGATTGAAATCATACCAAGCATCTTATCTGATTATAATGTTATGAAACTAAAAATCAACTACTAGAAAACTGAAAAACACAAATACGAGCAGAAATAACATGCTACTAAACAATGAATGGATTAACAACGAGATCAAGGAAATCAAAAAATACCTCGAGACAAATGAAATGGAAAACTCAACAACCCAAAAACTACGGGACACAGCTAAAGCAGTTCTAAGAGGGAAATTCACAGCAATACAGACCTTCCTAAAGAAACAAGAAAAATCTCAAATAAACAATCAAACTTTATAACTAAAGGAACTAGAAAAGAAGAAACAAAGTTCAAAGTGAGTAGAAGGATGGAAATAATAAAGATTAGAGCAGAAATAAACAGGATAGTCTAAAAGAAAAAGTAGAAAACATCAATGAAACCAAGAGGTGGTTCTTTCAAAAGGTAAACAAAACTGATAACCCTTTAGCCAGACTCATCAAGAAGAAAAGTGAGAGGGTCCAAAGAAATAAAATCAGAAATGAAAGAGAAGTAACAACTGACACCACAGAAATAATTAGGATTATCAGGAACTACTATAGATAATTATATGCCAACAAATTGAACAACCTGGAAGAAATGGATACATTCCTAGGAACATAACCATCTTCTAAGGCCGAGTCACAAAGAAAGAGAATATCTGAAAAGACCAATAACTACTTAGGAAATCAAATCAGTAATCAAAACACTCACGATGAACAGAAGTCCTGTACCAGATGGCTTCACAGGTGAATTTTACCAAACATTCAAAGAAGTAATACCTACCTTTCTCAAACTATTCCAAAAAACTGAAGAAGAGGGAAGGTTCCCAAACTCATTTTACGAGGGCAACAATATCTTGATACCAAAACCAAAGACACAACAAAAGAGTACAATTATAGGCCAATATCCCTAATGAATATAGATGCAAAAATCCTCAACAAAATATCAGCAAACCAAATTCAGTAATACCTTAAAAAGATCATCACCATGATCAAGTGGGATTTATTCCTGGAGTGCAAGGTTGGTTCAACATCCACAAATCAATTAATGTGATACATCGCATGAAGAAAATCATGGATAAAAACCATATGATCATATAAAAAGATGCAGAAAAAGCATTTGATAAAATCGTACATCAATTTATAATAAAAAATTGTGGGGATAGAAGAAACAACAATTGTGGGGATAGAAGAAACAACATACCTCAACATAATGAAGGCCATATGTGACAAACCTACAACTAACATCATATTCAACATCGAGAAGCTGAAAGGGATTTCCTGAAGATCAGGAACAAGACAAGGATATCTACTCTCACCACTTTTATTCAACATAGTACTGGAAGTCCTAGCCACTGCAATCAGACAAGAAAAAGAAATAAAAGACAGCAGGATATACATGCTCAAATTGGAGAAAAAAAAAAGTAAAACTGTTATTCTTTGCAGATGACATCATACTCTGTAGAGAAAACCCTAAAGATTCCACAAAAAAACTACTAAATCTGGTAAATGAATTCAGTAAAAGCAGGATACAAAATTAACATTCAGAGATCAGTTGCATTTTTATATACCAATAACAAACTATCAGAAAGAGAAATTAAGAAAACAATCCCATTTACAATAGCATCAAAAAGAATACAATACCTCGGAATAAATTTAACCAATGAGGTAAAAGACCTGTACTTGGAAAATTATAAGACACTGAAGTAAGAAATAGGAGAGAGAAAATACAAATAAATGGAAGGATAGACCTTGCTCATGGACAGGAAGAATCAACATTGTTAAAATGTCCACATTACTCAAAGCAAACTACAGATTCAATGCAATCCCTATCAGAACACCACTGGCATTCTCACAGAACTAGAACAAATAATCCTAAAATTTATATGGAACCACAAAACACCCCAAATAGCCAAAGCAATATTGAGAAAGAAGAACAAAATTAGACGTAACATGCTACCTGATATGAAACTATACTGCAAGGCTATAATAATCAAAACAGCATGGTACTGACATAAGAACAGACACAATGATCAATGGAAAAGAATAGAGAGCCCAGAAATAAATCCATGACTATATGGTCATTTAATCTATGACAACAGAAGCAAGAATTTACACCGGGATAAAGACAGTCTACTTAATAAATGGTGCTGGGAAAACTGGACAGATACACGCAAAAAAATGAAACTGGACCACCCTCGTATGCCATATACAAGAATAAACTCAAATGGATTAAAGATTTAAATGTAAGACCCGAAACCACAAAACTCCTAAAATAAAATCTAGGAAGTAAACTCGCTGACATTACCCTTAGTAATATTTTTACTGATATATTTCCTCAGGTAAGGGAAACAAAAGAAAAAATAAACAAATGGGACTACATTAAAATAGAAAGCTTTTTCACAGGAAAGGAAACCATCAACAAAATGAAAAGACATCCTACTGAATGGGAAAAGACATTTGCAACGATACATATGATAAAGGGTTAATATCCAAAAATTTATTAAAAAAATTCATACACCACCAAAAAAACAAACAATCCAATTTTTAAAAATGGGCAGAAGACCTGAATAGACATTTCTCTAAAGAGGACACACAGATGGCCAATAGACATGTGAAAAGATGCTCAACGTCACTAATCATCAGAGAAATGCAAATAAAAACCACAATGAGATACCACCTCACACCAGTCAGAATGCCATCATCAATAAATCGACAAAAATTAAGTACTGGCAAGGATGTGGAGAAAAGGGAACTCTTGTGCACTGTTGGTGGGACTGCAAATTGGTGCAGCCACTATGGAAAACAGTATGGAGGTTCCTAAAAAAATTAAAAATAGAACTACCACATGACCCAGCAATTCCACTTTTGGGTACTTATCCAAAGAAATCCAAAACACTAATTAAAAAAAATATATGCACCCCTATGTTCATTGCAGCATTATTTACAATAGTTAAGATATGAAAGCCACCTAAGTGTCAATTGATATAGGTGAATGGATAAAGAAGTGGTACATATATACAATGGAATATTACTCACCCATTAAAAAGAATGAAATCTTACCATTTGCAACAGCATGGATGAACCTAGAGAGTATTATGCTAAGGGAAATATATCAGACAAAGACAAATACCATGACTTCACTTCTATGTAGAATGTAAGAAACAAAATAAATGAACAAAATAGAAACAAACTCATAGATAAAGAGAACAAATTGGTGGTTGCCAGATGGGAAGGGGTTTGGGGGATAGGTGAGAAAGGTGAAAGGGATTAAAATGTACAAACTGCCAGTTATTAAAACAGTGACAGCAATGTAAAGTACAGCACAGGGAATATCATCAATAATGTTGGAATAACTATGTATGGTGTCAGATGGGTACTGGACTTATCGGGGTCAACACGTCACAAGGTATTAAAAGTCTAATCACTACGTTGTACACCTGAAACTCACACAAGATTGTATTTCAACCGTAACTGGAAAATAAATTTTAAAAAAAGAATCACAGGTATACACACACACATAAAAGAGAACACTCCCATTTTTCTCCAGATAAACTAGTTGCTTTTTCATTTTCCTAAATTTACTTTAGAATGTGTGGAATGATTTATAACACATGAAAACACACCCTTTTCAGAGAATCTCAGCATCTTTCAAAAAGCAAATCATACTCCTCTCTGAAGGAGATTTAACAATTTGTTAAGTCTCATGAATGAAACCACACTGAAAAACCACTTGTTTTGGACATGCTACCAATCATTTCAAAACCACTCATCCATATTTCCGATGAGGAAGGCTTGCATAGTGTGTTGCTTTCCCTCTAACGTGGTCCCTGTGCAAACACCTTCTATCCAAAGATGGCTAGAGGAGGAATGTTAAGACTTGAGCTTGCCTTCCACGGTTTACCAGTTACCAGGCCTTGGGCAGGTCACTTGGCCCCGCAGCCTCAGCCCTTCCCTTCCTGAAAAAAACCTGGTAAAAACAGCTCTCCCTCCAGAATTTAAGGTCCAGAACAGCAGAGATTCTTTCACCATTATATTCTCTGCTGTACACCCAGTGCCTAGAACAGCACACCTGGCAGGTGGCAGAGGCTCAACAAATGTTTATTAAATAACTAATGTCTGTTGACTAAAGCCTGAACTCACAGAATTGCATTAACAAATGGAATTGGAAGTAGTTTGCAAACTTAAAGGCATCATCAAGTATAAAGAATTATTTTTACTAGTGATGTGCCTCAAAGAAAATTTGTCTTTTTTATATCAGCATTGAAGAGAATTAGAAGGGCAAAACCTAACTTGAATTAATCTTCCATGCCTCTGTGATCCCAAGCACTTCGTTCATCAGAACAATTTCTTATGTCTAACACCATTTTCTGAGCGCTCTGAATTCTTACAACTCAATAAAGCAGGTACTACCATGTTGCCCTGAAATAAGACCGGGTCTTCTATTAAGTTTTGCTCCAAAAGACACATTAGGGCTTATGTTCAGGGGATGTCTTCCTGAAACATCATGCTAGGGCTTATTTTCCGGTTACGTCTTATTTTCGGGGAGACACAGTAGAAGTAGACCTATTTTAAACATGGGGGAAGTGAAGCCTGGAGATGAAGAAACGTACTGGAGTTGCATGGTCTCCAAGCAGCAGACATTATCCCTCGGTCCCATTTGTAGCACAGACAGTTGTATAGGACAGCTGGCTACACAGCCTATTTCGCAACAACACAAAAAAATGACTTGACCCCCTGCTGAATTCCGCGTTATGGTTAGTGGGACTGGACACATATCCAGATTTTGAAAAAAGTCTATTGTAAATATGCCTTGCCTGGAAAACCATTTCTATCAAGTACCAAAGAACGAACACATAACTTTAATTCAGCATTTCCTATTTGGTAATTTATTCCAGGGAAAGAAAAAGCTATATGCCCAATAATGGTCACTAAAAGATTTAAGAGAGCACACTGCACATATGGAAAGGTTTTATAATGGGCTAATTAGGTAAAACTTTAAATACACAATATTTTAAAAAACGGCAAATATCTGGGACTGTGCAAAAGTACTTAGGTTAAACGAAGAAGAGCATTATTGCATCTCCTCTGAGTCTGAGCTAAACTGCGTAATAATGGTCTAGCCCAGGGCAAGAGAGGAATACAGACAAAAAGGGGGGGGGCATGATTTAGTGGGGTTCCTAACGTGAATGCATTATTTTTATTTGTGCATTTAAATTTGTAAACATTGCAAGTCACCCTTTCTCCCGTCACAAACTCCCACTCCGCGTTTCCTTATTCTTTGCAAAAGCTAAACATCCAAATGGCGCTAAGACTAAAATGGGGGGGGGGTGTTATCACCGATGTAACACACGGGGGACCACGTTTCCAAGCAGAATTCCTACAAATGACATCAAGGGGCTCCCGCGGCCCCTGCCGGCTGAGCGCTGAGCGGAGGGAAAACCTCGTTGGGGGGTCCTGTCCGCGACCTACACGGCCGGGCGACGCGACACGGGGGCTGCCAGGCTGATGGCGGCTCCGGCTCCGGCTCCGAGCCACCCAACCGCAGCCCCCTGCTTGGGGCTCCGCTCCGTGGGCGTCCGGGGGGGAGCCCCGCCGGCCCGCGCGGACCCACCGCGCGAGCGGAGGCGGCTGCGGGAGCGAGGCCGGCGTCTCGGGTGGACCCCGCCGGCCGCCGCCCGGGGTCTCGGCCCCGCCGCCCGGGGTCTCGGCCCCGCCGCAGCCGGCGCCGCGGGGCTCCCCGCCCCTTGCACCTGCGCCCCGCCGCGCGGGGCCCGCCGGGCCGCGCCGCCACTCGTCGCTGGCCCCCGCCCGCCTACCTGGCCCCGACCCCAGCCCCGGCCCCGCCGCAGCCTCCGCTGCCGCCGAAGGAAGAAAGGACCAGGTCTCCCGGCGATGTCTCTAGGAGCAAAATGGCGACTCGGAGCGCAAGCAGGGCGTCCGCGGCGACTCCGAGGCCTGTGGGCGGGGCAGGGGCGGGGGCAGAGTGGGCGGGGGCGGGGCATGGGCGGGGCGTGGGCGGGGCAGGGGGCGGGGCAGGGCGGGGCATGGGCGGGGCAGGGCGGGGCAGGCGAGGCACCTGGCTCAGGGATGTGGGCGTGTCCCCTCCGCCCCCCCCCCCCCCAAAGCAGTCCTTCCGGCCTGGCGGCGCGAGGGGGGCGGGGGAGGCCGGCTGCCCAGCGGGCAGAGGAGGTGGGTGGGGTGAGCCTCTGGACCCCAAGGATGCTGCTTGCTCTGGCGCCCCTGTGAAAACGAGATGCGGCTTTCAAGGAATGTGAGTGTGCCCGGAGTATGATGTTTGGAGTTACAGATGTCTGGGTCCAAGGTTTTACTGGCCTGTGACATTGGGCAAAGTCATTTCAGCTCTCTGAGCCTCAATTTCCTCATCTGAAAAGCGGAGGTGATAGAACCGCTGTCTCTTAGAGTTGTTAGCAGGATTTCGTGAGAACACCTGCCGAGCTTTTAGCAGTTCCTGGCGGATAGTAAACAGTTTTTTTTATTGTTTGCTTTGCTGCGCTTTCTTTTTTTATTATAAAGGAACTGTGCTTTTCGTATCCATTGCCTGAATTCTTTATATAAGTATGTGTTTACCCTTGTCCTCAGGGAGACCCTGCTCGCTGCGCCATTTGTTGTGCCGGGCGGCCTGCGGGGTCTCTGCTCCCGCTCCCCACATAAGAGCACAGGACATGGTGAGGCCAAAAAGGAACACCCACGGAGCCATAGGTAGGGGAGTCATACCACTATGGTCTCACTGGAGGCTGGAGTCACGGGACCTGCAACCTGCTGTCCATTTCTCTGCCTGGCAACCTACCTTCTCGACTCAGTGACTCACCAACCAGCGCAGCCGTGGCAGTTATGTTAGAGGCTAATTGGCTCACTGGTTACAGCTGCTGGTCAATCAGCCACAGCTGACGGCCATCTACTACCCGAGCCAGCACCTTTCCACGTGAGGCTGAGAGCCTGGAAACTGCTCTCTGGGACTCTGTCCCCACAACCCTTTATTATATTTATAACATAACAACAGCAAACACATATAAGCACTTACCATGTGTCAGGCCAGGTCCTCTTATGTGCTTACCATCTATTAACCCAACGAGAGTATGAGGTAGGTATTATTATCTCCATTTTAGTAGTTGTGGGAAATGAGACACCAACGTCAAATAACTTGCCCAGTGACAAAGAGGACAAGAATTTGAGTCCAGACTAATGCCTGCACTAAGTTAATTAATCTCTATACCGCATCTCCAATTCTGTTTTAGACTTTTCACAACAGTGAGGCATGAAATAATTCATTGGTGGTTGCGCAGCTAGCTAAGAAGTAGCCAGTCCCCATAGGCCACCCTCTTATTTTACCATGGAGGATGTGGGGACAGAGCAAGAAGTGCAGTTTCCAGGCTCTCGCCCTCACGTGGAAAGGTGCTCACTCAGGTAGTAAATGGCCATCTGTGAGTGACTGGATGGCCATCAGCTGTGGCCAGTTGGCTGTCAGCTGTAACCAGGGAGCCATTGGCCACTACTATGTGGCTCCTGTTGCTGCCCTGGCAGAAAATGGCGGCTAGCGGGAGGATGGTGGCTGGGCTGGCGGGAGTGGATTGCAGTTAGCACGGCGGATTACAGCTAGCAAGTGGGGCTGGTTGGCAAAGAGAAATGGATGGCAGGTTGCTGATCGTGTGGCTCCTGCTTCCTGCGTCTCCAACCCAGCCACCAGCGACAATATAGTGGTATGACTCCCCTATCTATGGCTCCGTGGGTGTTCCTTTTTGGCTTCACCATATCCTGCGTTCTTATGTGGGGAGCGGAAGCTGAGACCTGCATGACAGAGGAATACAAGCATCTCAATTTATGAATTATAAATTCATAATGGAGTCATTTGAGACAGTTCCTTTGCCTGACAGCTTCACAGGAACACACTTTTGCAAAGAGCAAGGCCCGCGAGCCCACTGATAAATTCGTGTGACAAAACTGAATCCTCTCTCGGCAGACCTTACTGGGTTGACTTCCTTACTACACTCTTCTAAACCGGGACCCACCCTGCCTCTCCTTTTTTGGCTGGCATTGGCTCCACCCTTCATGCCACATACAGGCATGTGACCGGATCTGACCAATCAGAGGAGCTCATCCCTCTCAGCTCGCTGAATTCTCCTCAAAGAGCCAACTGGAGGGTAGGAAACTCGATTTCCAGCAATGTGGAGCGATAGCTAGAGGCTCCATTCTCTTGCAGTTGCTGTGACATGCTGACAGAGGAAGATAGAGGGAGGAATATAGAGGGCCCCAGTTGAGTTTAAGCTGAATCTGAAATCCGTAGGTCCTTGGAGTTCTCAATTATGGGAGCCAATAAAGTTCTCCCTTCCATCTTCTGAAGCCAGTGTGCATTGAGTTTCTATCACTCTCAGAGGCCTGCATGTTCTCCCCCTTCTTACTTTTCATTGTTCTTTCTCAGCCTGGTCCTCCATCCCTGAACTATACAGCCTTTGCAGATGCTGTTCCTGCCTCCAGGAAGAGGAACTTCCTCCTGCAGTCCTATTCCTCATTAACTCCTATGTAAACTACCTCTCAGGTGGCTAATTAGCTCAGTTGGTTACAGTGTGGTGCTAATAACACCAAAGTTGTGGGTTCGATCCCCACATGGGCCACTGTGAGCTGCGCCCTCCTTGAAAAAATAAAAATAAATAAACTACATCTCAGCTGAATTGTCATTTTCCAGCCTTCCCTAAACCACTCCTCTACCCCCCCAAAAATCCCTATTTCATGTACTTTTTCTTCATTAAGCTTATGATTGCTAATGCTAATTATGTATTTATTTGGATGATTATTTTATAAATACCCCCATGTAGGCAGGCCCCTATCTGTTCTGCTGATCACTGTTTCCCAGTACCCAACACATTGCCTGGCACAAGTATAGTAGTCAAGAAATGTCTGTAAAATGAGTGACGTCAGAATCACCCCCACCCTTGGTGAACAGGGAGTGGGCAGTAGCACAGAATTATTCAGGCATACCTCATTTTACTGAGTTTTACTTTACTGTGCTTCACGGATATTGCGTTTTTTTTAACACACTGAAGGTTTGTAGAAACCCTGCAAATTCTATCTGTGCCATTTTCCAACAGCATTTGCTCATTTCATGTCTCTGTGCCCCATTTTGGTAATTCTCATAAATTCTAACTTTCCCATTATTATTTGTTATGGTGATCTGTGATCAGTGACCTTTGATATTACTACTATATTGTTTTGGGGCACCATGAACCACACCCATATAAGACGGCAAACCTAACTGATAAATGTTGTGTGTGTTCTGGCTGCTCCACCGACCAGCCAATCTTTCTCTTACCTTGGACCTTCCTAGTCCCTGAGACACAACAATATTGAAATTAAATTACAAAGAAAGAACTACAATGGCCTCTAAGTGTTCAAATGAAAGAAGAGTAACATGTCTCTCACTTTAAATCCAAAGCTAGAAATGATTAAGCTTAGTGAGGAAGATGTGTTAAAGCCAAGACAGGCCGAAAGCTGGGCCTCTTGCACCAAACAGTTCGCCAAGTTGGAAATGTTCTTGAAGGAAATTAAAAGTGCTACTCCAGTGAACACATGATAAGTGAAAAGGCCTTATTGCCGATATGGAGAAAGTTTTACTGGTCTGGATAGAAGATCGCACCAGCCACAACATTCCCTTAAGCCAAGGCCTAATCCGGAGCAAGGCCCTAACTCTCTTCACTTCTGTGAAGGCTGAGAGGTGAGGACGCTGCAGAAGAAAAGTTGGAAGCTGGGTGTAAGGAAAGAAGGCGTCGCCATAACATAAAAGTGCAAGTGAAGCAGCCCGTGCTGATGGCGGAGCTGCCGCAAGTCTTCCAGGACGCCTAGCTAAGGTCAATAATGAAGGGGGCTACCGTAACCTCAGCTTCTCAGTGTAGATGAAACAGCTCCTATTGGAAGAAGATGCCGGCTAGGAGACGTAGCCAGAGAGGAGCAGTCGATGCCTGGCCTCAAAGCTTCGAAGGACAGGCTGACTCTCTTGTTAGGGGCTCACGCAGCTGGTGACTTTAAGTTGAAGCCAGTGCTTATTCACCATTCCAAAAACCTAGGGTCCTTAAGAATTATGCTAAATCTACTCTGCCCATGTTCTATAAATGGAACAATAAAGCCTGAATCACAGCACATCTGTTTACAACATGACTTTCTGAATATTTTAAGCTTGCTGCTCAGAATAAGATTCCTTTCAAAATATTACTGCTCACTGACAATGCACCTGGTCACCCAAGAGCTCTGATAGAGATGTACAGCAGATTAATGTTTCCATGTCTAACACAACATTCAGCCCACGGATCAAGGAGTAATTTCGATTTTCAAGTCTTATTATTTAAGAAATACATTTTGTAAGGTTATGGCTGCCATAGTTAGTGATTTCGCTATGGATCTGGGCAAAATAAATTGAAAACCTTCTGGAAATGATTGACCATTCTAGATGCCATTACAAATATTTTGTGATTCATGGGAAGAGATCAAAATATCCACATTAACAGGAGTTTGAAAGAAGTTGATTCCAGCCCTCATGGATGACTTCAAGGGGTTCAAGACTTCAGTGGAGGAAGTAACTGCAGATGTGGTGGAAACAGCAAGAGAACTAGAGTTAGAAGTGGAGCCTGAAGATGGGACCAAATTGCTGCAATCTCATGATAAAACTTTAACAGATGAGGAAGTACTTCTTATGGATGAGCAAAGAAAGTGGTTTCTTGAGATGAAATCTACTCCTGGTGAAGATGATGAAGATTGTTGAAATAACAACAAAGGATTTAGAATATCACATAAACAGGGTTTGAGAGGATTAACTCCATTTTTGAAAGAAGTTTTACTGTGAGTAAAATGCTATTAAACAGCATCACATGCTACAGAGAAATCATTCGTGAAAGGAAGAGTCAACCAATGCAGCAAACTTCCGAGTTGTCTTATTTTAAAATGTTGCCACAGCCACCACCCTGATCAGTCAGCAGCCATCAACACTGAGATAAGACATTTCACCAGCAAAAAGAACAAAAAGATTATAACTTGCTAAAGGCTCAGATGATAGTTGGCATTTTTTAGCAATGAAGTATATTTTAATTAAGGCATGTACATTGTGTTTTAGACATAGGGCTCTTGCACACTCAATAGACTACAGGACAGTGCTAACATAACTTTTACATACCCTGGGAAACTAAAAAATTTGTGTGACTCACTTTATTGTGATATTCGCTTGATTGCAGTGGTCTGGAACCCAACCTGCAATATCTCCAACGTATGCCTGTATACTGTTTGTACCACACAGAGACGATATTTCTGAAATGTTATAAATTGGCTCTCATGAGCCAGTATGAGCTAGCTCCTGCAAATCACGACTACCAGGGGTTTACAGCAAAAGGGCTGGTTTCTCATCAGCTTCCTCTCTCTGCAGGCACTTAGCTTATACCGTATTTCCCCAAACACAAGACCGGGCCTTATATTAATTTTTGCCACAAAACACGCATTAGGGCATAAGTTCAGGGGATGTCTTATTTTTTCATGTACAACAATCTACATTTATTCAAATAGTCATGTCATCTTCTTCTAGAACATCGTCATAATGTACTAAATGCGTCCGTCTGGCTGACAGTCTTAACCGGGGCTTATTTTCGGGGTAGGTCTTATTTTCAGGGAAACACGGGAGTTTTCTTTTCTCCATTATTATCAGATGCCACTTCTCCATCCGCTTTCCATTCTCCAAAGACTCTTGAAATCCATCTCAGGCTGTCTCATCTCCCATTCTTTTCATCCTTGGAATTTAGGCCATGGGAGTGAGCCAGGGTGGACATCCAGTCCCGCGACTCTGCAGTACCTGCAGACCTGTCACCACCTGACTGCAACTGTGTGAGAGACCCCAAGTGAGAGCCACCCCGCTGAACCCAGTCAAACCACGGAAAATTGAGAGAAAATAACCACTTTTTGTTTTAAGGCTCCGAGTTTGGAGATGTTTTGTTACACAGCTATGGGTAATAAGCAAGAAAGGAGCAGAGCAGGATTTAAAGCTTGTGGTTAGTTCCACTCCAATGCAGTTTGTGGTTAGTCTATTGCTAAGCTGGATAATCTCTTGCCCTTTTGCAGGTTTGCAGAGTCTTTGCATATTACGGAAGTGCTCAGAAAACACAGACTTCTCCTTCAAAAGACTGTTAAAATGAAAATGCGGGGACTTGACTGTCAGTCATTAGAACCAGGGTCTGCATCCTGCCTCCTCATTGAAGAAAGGACCTGGGACAGATCTTCCACCTAAAAAATGGGCGCTAAGGTTAGCAGCCATATGGGGACTGGGGCTGGGGAATGAGCTTTCTGTGGAGTCCATGAGTAAGAGGCCCCCAGAGGAAGCTGTTTTGCAGCTGCCTGTCCACCCTCATATATCTGGCCATCAGGAATGAATAAATAAGACTGGGTGGTTTCCCCCAAGTGAAGGAGGATGGCAGCTTCTCTTGCCATGGGAGGCTGCAGAGGCCAGGGGCCTGATCACTAGTCAAGGGAACCTTGGAAGTTTCCATCATTGAGTCCTTCCCCTCATCCTCCAGATTTGCTCATTTTCCTATTTTCCCCCAAAATGAAAAGAGCCTCATGGTCTTTTGTGATTATTAATATTTACATGTTGTAAAAAAATCAAACAAAGAGAAGAAATTAAAAAGATATTTGTCATTATCTCACCAAGGAGAGATAACCACTCTTGATATTTTTTAACTTCCCCTTTTAACTTAATTTATTGCAGACATACTTCCATATCAATGAAGTTTGGTCAATGTCGTCATCAGGTGTGCTGTGGACTAAAGAATACATACTTAGGAACCAGATGGCCTGCATCCCAACTTCTCCTCTTCTCAGCAGCCAGGTGATCTCGAGCAAGCTCCTTTTCCTCTCCACCTGCTTCCTCACCTAGAAGATGGGAATGATAGGCTTGTCATGATGACCAAGTGAGTTATTGCCAGGCACACAGTTTCCAATCACTTTCTATTAGCTACACTTATTGTGAACTATTGTTAAATGTATGGACCATGACATTTTTAACCAATCTCTAATTCTGGACACTTCTTACTATTCTACCCAACCTGTTTTTGCATCTTTGCTCAAGTATTTTCTCACATTAAATTTCTAGAAGTAAACTTATTTGGTCAAAGAATATGCCCTTTTGAAATTGTGTCTCCCAGAAATTTTTGTACCAATTTACATTCTCGCTAGATAGGTGAAGAGTGCCCATTTCTCGTCATCCTCATCAAAACCAGACACTATCCTTTTTTTTTTTTAAATTGGGGAGTAGTGTGTTTTTCCAGGGCCAATCAGCTCCAAGTCGCTGGACCTCAATCCAGTTGTGGAGGGCGCAGCCCAGCCCCAAGTCCAGTCGCCATTCTCAACCTCCCCGTTGCAGGGGGCACACAGCCCACCATCCCATGCAGGAATGGAACCGGCAACCTTGTTGTTGAGAGCTCGCACTCTAACCAACTGAGCCATCCGGCCGCCCCAGACACTATCCATTTTTTAACATGGCCAAGAGATGGTCAGTGTTTCCTGGGCTTTTTTATCTCACCATGTAAAGTTTGCTTTAATCAATAGGAAACAATGAAATTTGTAGTTGGCCAAACAGATGTTAACAGATTTTCTTTTTTGTATTAAACAGTTGTAAAGTAGCACAAATTAAATGCAATCCTATTAAACATCTTGAAATAGATTTTGAACCTTAACGTATTTTTGAGGAACATCCTCATTAAGAGTATTTCCAACTGGGGCTGGTTAAATACACACACGTACCAAACGGTCTTTATCTCATCATTTTTGTGTTGTTTTGTGTCCTGCTGCTCATCAAACAGAACTCCTTCCTCAGAAGAGTCCCGTAGAAAATAACAGGTATGTTTTCTTTCTGCCTTGAGGCGACTCTGATTTATTACACGTTCATTTAAATGTTCGTTGTCTCATCAGAGCAACTACGCACGTCAGGGAAACTGATTGGTCTGACTGCACCATTCTTACATTCACAGAGATATATGCATATTCATATTATATTCTCATATTGATATATATTAATCAAGAAGGTCTATAAAATCATTTTATTTACCTTTTGCATTCTTCGTATTTTCCTCTGAGAACTGCAAACGTACAGTAAAATTCTTCGGGTTCCAATAATGGCAGTTAAGAAAAACTATTTTGCATAATGAATTAAACATTTTTTTAAAAGACAAGAAACTACAGAGCCTGACTCATATTTATATGGTTAAACTAGTTCAAGAAAATAATTAAAGATGAAATTTGAAGGTTACATGTATATAATTGAGCATGTATACTGCTTATATTGGAGAAAAAATTTAGGTCCTTATTTTTCCCCACGACAAAATTATTCTTTAAGTTTTTTTTTATTTTTCAATCACAGTTGACATACAATATTATATTACTTTCAGATGTACAACATAGTGATTAGACATTTATATAACTTACAAAGTGACCCAGTACCAATAAGTCTAGTTCCCATCTGACGCCATACATAGTGATTACAATATTATTGACTATATTCCCTGTGCTGTACTTTACATCCCCATGACTGTTTTTACAACTGGCAATTTATAATTCTTAATCCCTTCTCTTCTGGGATTTTAAAATTATTTGTCTACATCAAACTGCCTGTAGGTACCCTGGCTACCTTGCTAGCTGACTTTTTTCATCTCCATTCATTTCCTCAACAAATATTGATTGAGTACTTAGTGCGTACCAGGTCCAGATGGAGAACCAGACTACACTAAATGATGACAAAGCACCTACCTCATGAGATGACCAAGGGGTAGATGAGCTAAGTAGTTAGCAAAATGCCTGCTTTATACCCAATAAGCTGTCCTATGTGAGAGCTTTATAAATAAATATAGAATATACATTTTATAAATATAGAAATGATATTATCACTATGTATGACATTCATTGTCATTATACATATGATGATACTATTACATATTATTGTTATTATTTTTAACCATAGGGCCTTAGAAGTCACTTCTCTCTGATCCTTAGTTTCCTCATCTGTAAATGGCTAATGCCACCAACCTCACTATTCAGAGGATGGAGTGCTACAATGTATTTATGGTAGCTGGCAGGCATGGAAGCCCCAGGGAGGCCAAGCCAGCCTACACACAGGCCCTGGGGGCAGCCTCCTCCTGCTGCCAGCACCCAGCTGAGATCTGGGACTTTGAGCCTTTTGCTGACATTCCACTCTGTGCAGCTGTTCCCTCAGCACTCTTACCTGACACAGGGCCACTCAGTATTCGGTGTGGAATTAACCCCTAGTCGATGGCAGAAAGTGAAAGCATTCACACAAGACTCTACAAAGTGGAAGAGCAAAGAAACGGTTTATTAAAGTTAGGGCAGAGAGAAAATGACCATGGCAGTGTCCAAAGATGGCAGGTGCTACGGGTGGGTGGTAAAGAGAGCAACACTGGTGTGTGTGTGTGGGTGGGGGGAGATGGGGGTCGCTGGGGGCGGAGTCTGATAGGGACCACTGCTGAGACAGAGGGTTAAGAGAAATACGGGCAGAAAGGAGTTTGCCAGTGCAGTCTTATAGACACCTGCACCTATGGCAGCTTAGCTTTTTCTCATATAGAAAGGGGGAGTCAGCCTGGCAGGTTTGAGGGCGGACATGGTTTCCTAGAGTCTGGTCTGCTTGAAGATGATGTTTTCTCTGGACTCTGGACTGGCCTTTGGCCATTGCCACCTGGGGCTGTACGTCACCAGTAAAAACTGCAAGGGATGTAAATTGGATTCCCGTGGCCCGGCGCCTGAGGATTCAGTAATTGCTCTTTTCCTATATACCATGTCTGAGGGGAGGTAGATTGGGGGAGGGAGGTTATCACGTTGTGAGGGGTATAAATATCTAACTATTACATCGTTTTGTACACCTGACACTAATAAAAGAAAAAAGAAATTGCTCTTTTCTTTTCTTTCTTTAATAGAGGTTAGGATTCTGTTAATTAAGGACGTATGGGTAGCCTTGAGAAACGGAACAAAACAGAGTTCTTGTTAATCAGTGAGGGGAGAAACAAAGCAAAAATGGCTGAATATGAGGATGGATGAAACTGCAAACAAACTAAGTCTAATTGCAGGTGGCTAGGTAGCAGGTTATGCAGTGAGTCAAACTGCAAACTAAGTCTACCTGTGCTATTGATTTACCGCATTTCACCCTCACACTCAGCACCCACCAGAAACTTTCTTTTTTTTTTCATTTCCGTTATTGGAAACCTCAGAGTTGAGGGATGATAATCCTCTGTAAGCCACCCCTCAACTCAACTCTACCAGGTTCCTCAAAGTTAAACACAGTGTCACGCGGGGTGGCCTGTGGGGTCTCTGCTCCCGTTCCCCAGGACATGGTGAGACCAAAAAGGAACACCCACAGAGCCATAGGTAGGGGAGTCACACCACTATGGTCTCACTGGAGGCTGGATTCATACGACCTGCGACCTGCTGTCCGCTTTCCTGCCAACCGACCGACGACTCTCCTCCACTCCCCTCGACTCCACTCCCCAGCACAGCCGCGGCAGTTATATTAGTGGCCAATGGCTCAAGGGTTACAGCTGACAGCCATCTACTACTCGAGCCAGCACCTTTCCATGTGAGGCCAAGAGCCTGGAAACTGCCCTCTGGGGCTCTGTCCCCACACGCCACCCCTACAGGGTCTCGCTTCACAATCTACACGACAAGCGTATTCCGCGAGGGTCCCTGTGCCATATTAGCCTATCGACACCTATGGACGAAAAGAAACAGTAGTCTTAGGAACCAACAATGGCAAATCCCTTCCATCTGGGAGGATACACGCTAGCTTTTTGTCCTGGGAAAGGAGGGTCGCTGCCACTGGCACCTTTCCCGGTTTGTGGTACCAGAACTTTATGGCAGTGCTTGGGGTCCCTTGCATAGTTTCAACATGTAACAGTACAGGGGACCCCATAATAGGCCATAGTGAGAGCACATAGGTTCCCTGCAAAATCATCCCGGTATCGGGACCTCCGTATACTACAGTCACTTGCGGTGGCCACTCGGCCACCACCCCTGGCGTCACTTGCAAATCATGAGTCAAACCGGGCCCCCATGGGGCTATCAGACCCAACCATTGACAGTGGGGGCTTTTGACCTGCCAGGGCCAAGTCCATTGCTGCCGTTCCCCTGCTTTCAAGCATGTGGGTGCCGGCAGCAAAATGTTTCCATTCCTGCTGTAGCCTGGCTTTGACAGAGTCTCACTGGTGGTAACTTGTAATTCAATGGGAGCGGCCATTCCATGTAGCAGAGCTTCTACTGGTGCTGGCCCTCCCTTCCGTGGTCTCTCATTCAGGACTCTCAGGACGTCCCATAGATGCGAGGCCCAGTCACGCATCATGGGAGGGTGTTTTGACACCCAGAGACCTTGCTTCAAAAGGCCATTATAGCATTCAATCATGCCAGCTGCTTCTGGGTTACATGGAGCATGAAACAACCATTACACGTCCGTCCTGGCAGCCCAGCGCTGCACCTCTTGCCCGGTAAAATGGGTATCCATGTCACTTTCAATGACTTGGGGGTGCGCATAGCGGGCGCACAGCTGTGTAAGAGTGACCACTGTATGCCGCTGATCCGAAGAACAGTTCTGGGTTCCCATAAACAAGACTGCAGTCTGCGCCAGTGTCAACTAGGGCCAAAACCCTCTGCACATTAGAAGGGGACCAATGTATGGACAGTTCCACGTGGGGCCTCTGGTCCCTGCTCGTCCCCTCTGACTGTGTACCTCGGCCCCACTCCTAATTGAGCTGAAAGGAGTAGACCTCAAGTGGCTGCATGAAGTCCTGGAGGGACACGGGTCATGCTTTTCAAGACTTCTCCTTTAGGCTTCTCCGGAATTGCTGTTCTAGACGCAACAGTTTCCAAAGTTCCAGCAGGAGTGCATTGAGTTGTAGGTCTATTTTCTTCCAATCGACCCCTCCTGCCACGAGATCACACCACATCTGTGTGTGTGTTACTCTCTGAGGCCCGCGACCTCCTCCCTTTACTTTTGATTTGGGCTTCCAGGTCTCAACTGCACAGACCTCCTGTCTTAACTTCCTTTGCCTCCTGCTTTCAACATTCCCTAGAGTGGCCATGGCAGTTGTAATTTCATGGATCCGTTGACCCACATAGGGCGTACGAATGGCAACCAAGGATCCAAAAGCACTCGCAGGTGCAGTATCCAAAACCAGATCTCTCATGCTGGCTGTAAAAAGTTCGTCATCCGGCCCCTGCATATTAGGGTTGAAAATAGCATGTCTCATACCCATTTCACGGATGATTTGAGTAAGTTCCGTATACGACTGCCATTGACTCACAGTGTCTGGCAGCTCGCCAGCCTGTCCCCATACTATGCGTATCGCAGCAGTGAGCCACTGCATTAGGAGTGTGGTTGCCCTGGCCGTGGGCCAACCTATGGCAGTTCTGTAACCTTTGTCCCAGGGACGGATGCACTGTCACAAAGGCTAACTTTTCCATCTCGCCTGGGGAGCAGAGAATACTGTCTGCTCCCTCATCCCATACACGTCATAGCCACGCCGAGACTGGCTTTCCAGGGCTCTGTCTGTACCGCCCTCCCAGCTCCTGCAACTCAGTGGGAGTGTAAGGGGTGTAGGTTGTGAACTCAGTCACAGCTGTGTTGCCGGCAGCAACGCCCTGGGGCCCAAAGGTTGCTCACGTTTTACCCTTTGCTTCAAGATTGGCCGGGCTTGGGGGTTGGGAGCTCCACTGTCTCCACTCGCTGCCTCCGCCTCTGCCTCAGAGTCTCCACTGTGGGGTCCCTCTTCTAACAGGCGGACCCGAGCTTCCAGCGCCTCCAACCAGGACACCTGGTCCGGCACCTGGGCCATTTCATTAAGCGCATTTTCCGTGTTGAGACTCAAGGCCCTGAGGAACATCCAGCCCACACGGCTGGCTGTAGCCTTCTCCTCCTCCGGCAACCGCTCAGCCAGAGCCTGCAGGGCCCTCTCCATGCTGGCTGGAGAGCCGTCCATGTCCTCCCACCCCTCCTTGGGGGTCCAACTCCTGAGAACAGTGGCCACCGGGCACCACACACTGTGTGGGGGCCACATGTCCTCGTGCCCAGAGTCAGACTCCATTCCTACCTGGTCGGAGTCTTGCTCATCATGCCAGGTGTCTGAGTGGGTGGAGGCCTCCGCGGAAGATATCCACAAGCCTCGGAGCCTAAGGCCGCAGCAGATCACCAAAATAAGGGCAACGCCTTCCATGGCCAAGAAGGTGGTGTGCCAGCTGTAGGCTTGAGTCTCCCAGGCAGACCGGCCTCCCGTTCCCGGTGTCGCTCCTCATGGGCCTCGCGAAGCTGGGCTCTCACACGCACAAACCGCTCCACCATGCTGTGGTAGGTTTTGGCCGGCACCGTACCCTGCTTACGAAACTGAGCTTTTATACGTGTAAACTGCTCCAGTACATTCCGGAGAGTTTCGGCCTACACCACACCCTGCTCGCTGCGCCATGAGTCGTGCGGGGAGGCCTGCGGGGTCTCTGCTCCCGCTCCCCACATAGGAACGCAGGACATGGTGAGGCCAAAAAGGAACACCCACGGAGCCATAGGTAGGGGAGTCATACCACTGTGGTCTCACTGGAGGCTGGGTTCACACGACGTGCGACCTGCTGTCCGCTTTGCTGCCAACCGACCAACTCTCCGCAACTCTCCTCGACTCGACTCCCCAAAGTAGCCGCGGCAGTTATGTTAGTGGCCAATGGCTCACTGGTTACAGCTGACGGCCATCTACTACCCAAGCCAGCACCTTTCCACGTGAGGCCGAGAGCCTGGAAACTGCTCTCTGGGGCTCTGTCCCCACAACAGGCATCTTCCAGGCCTTCAGCCTGGAGTCACGACAAACACTCCCCTAAACATATCTCTCTGGATCAGTACTCTAAGTCCCTCCCTGTTCTGAGCCCCAAAGTCTGGGCCTGTGCCTGCCTCCTCACCTGTTCCCTCACGAGCTCAAGGGGGGCACATCCTGAGCTAGAGTCTTGGGCCCACTGACTCCCTCCCCCACCTGCACTTTCACTGCCCCAGCAGGGGGCCACTTGGCCACCATGCTGCCAGAAACTTCTCCCCCTTCGCTAGAAGCCCTTCCCCGGGAAGCACCACCTGGTGGTGCTGAGACTCTGGCCACTCATTCATATTTTGTGTTTGGTGGAGATGGGAGCAAGCAGAAAGAAGCTTTTTCCCAATTCCTATTCTATCATAAGTGTTTGTATTAGTCAAGCCAGCTAAAAATAAAGGAGTGGGTATTGATTGGTTTATATAATTGAAAGCCCAAGGTAAAGATTCAGGTATAGATGGATCCTGTGCTCAACTATCCCCAGGGTTTTGTGGTTTTGTCTTTCTCCATCTTGAAGATCCCTTTGCTTTCTTCTTCTCCAGTAGTTTTATTCTCAGGCAAGCTATACCCACGTAGTGGCAACAGGGTTGCCAGCACGTGCAGACTCATACAGTTCATGCTTGTGGGCTCAGTAAGAAAGAGGTCTTGGCTCGTCGGATTCCTTTCCAGTCTCTGATGAAGGACTCTGGTGTCACACAGACATCACACACCCCCTCACATCCCACACATACACAGACATCACACACACTCAGTCAGAGGTTTCCCAGGTCCACAGCACACACATTCATGCATTACCAGCATAGTCAGACATCGCACGTTTGCCTTACTCAGGTGTGACTCAGCATTCACGTGGATGACTCATACACACTTTGATCTTTCTCACTGAGATATTATAATTATGCAAATGTCCACCCTCTAGGGCTAACTCATTCAGATTTAATTTATATGCCATGTTTTTCAGGCACATGCATACATCTTATATAAAGCAGGGTGCTCCAAATCTGGTGTGTAACAAAATGAAGTGCTCTCATTCTCCTAAAATAGTGCAGAGTCATTGTAAAGATTAAATACATTAAAAAAATGTTTTAAAACTATTATCAAAAGACACAGACTCAGAGAAAATATTCACACTATGTATATCTGAAAAAGGAAATATCTAGAATATATAAAACACTCTTAAAAATTAATACTAATACTAAGGCTCACTTCACATCCACTAGGTTGGCCATAATAAAAGTAATTTTTTAAAAAACAAACAGAAAATAACAAGTATTGGGAGGATGTGGAGAAATCAGAACCCTCATACATTGCTGGTGGAGATGTAAAATGGTGCAGCCACTCTGAAAAACTGTTTGGCAGTTCCTCAAAAAGTGAAACAGTTACCATATGACTCATCAGTTCCACTCCTAGGTAGTATCTGCCCAAAAGAATTGAAAACAGATGTTCAAACACATACTCGTATACAAATGTGAACAGCAGCAATACTCACAGTCACCAAAGGTGGAAAACACACAAATGTCCATCAACAGATGAATAGATAAACAATGTGTGGTCTATACGTACAATGGAATACTAATCATCAATAAAAAGGAATGAGGACACGTGCTACAACATGGATGAACGTCAGAAACATTATGCTAGTGAAAGAAGCCAAACACAGAAGGCCGTATATTGTATGATTCTATTTATATTAAATATCCAGGATAAGGAAATCCATAGAGACAGAAAGCAGATTGGTGGTTGCTAGAAGTTAGGAGGAGGACTGCTTAATGGTTATGGTATTTCATTGTGGGGTGATTAAAATATCTTGAAACTAAGCAGAGGTGCTGGTTGCACAATATTGTAAAAGTACTATACGATGCTACTGAATTGTACAGTCTAAAATGGGTAATGATTAAATATACATTATTTGTATTTCACCTAAAAAAAATCGATAGTAAGGGCGCTTGGATTACCCCTGCAGCGCCGTCCCCAGGTCTCACCAATGCCCCGCTGCTCCCGCCCCTTCCCTTCCAGTGGGCACCCACAGGGCAGAGTCTGAGGAGTACCTCTTCAAAGTTGTCCTTATTGGAGATTCTGGTGTTGGAAAGAGTAATCTCCTGTCTCAATGTACTCAAAATGCATTTAATCTCAAAAGCAAGAGCACCACTGGAGTACAGTTTGCAACAAGAAGCATCCAGTTTGATGGGAAAACAAAAAAGGCCCAGATAAGGAACACAGCAGGGCAAGGAAGGTACTGAGCTTTAACATCAGCATACTGTGGTGGAGCTGTAGGCGCCGTACTGGGTTAGGACACTGCTAAACATCTCGATACGTATGAAAACGTAGAACCATGGCTGAAAGAACAGAGAGCTCATGCTGATAGGAACGTTGTTAGAATGCTTGTGGGCAATAGGAGTGATTTACGTCATCTCAGGGCAGCGCTTACAGACGAAGCAAGAGCTTTTGCAGAAAAGAATACATAGTTTGTCATTCACTGAGATATCCGCTCTAGACTCTGCAAATATAGAAGCTGTTTTTCAGACAATTCTGTCAGAGATGTGTCACATTGTTTCCCGGAAGCAAATGTCAGACAGTAGTGAAAATGACATGTCTCCAAGCTACGGTGTGTTCATGTTCCACCAACCCCTGAAAACAAGCCAAAGGACCAGTGCTGTCACAGCACATAAGGCATTTCTCTTTTCCCCAGAAGGCTGTGTATAGTCCATTTCCCAGGTCTGAGATTTAGATATAGTTGTAATTCTTGTGGTTAAAAAACAACAACTTGATAGTAAGAAGGCAAATAATGCAATTTGCAAAATAGGCAAATTATTTAGACAGATGCTTAAATAAAAAAGATATATACGTGGCCAAAAAAAAAGCACATGAAAAATGCTCGATACCATTAGTCTTCAGAGAAATGTAAATTAAAGCCACAATGATAGGCCACTTATACATGCATGAAAATAGCTAAAATCAAGACTGACAATGCCAAGTGTTGATGAGGATGAGGGGGAACTAGAACCCTCACACATCACTGGTGGGGATCTGTAATGGTACAACCACTTTGGAAAACTGTTTGGCAGTTTCTTATAAAGAAACCGTAAAACGACTGTAAGACCTAGCAATCCCACTCCTAAGTATTTATCCAAGAGAAGTGAAAAAATGCCCATCAAAAAGCCTTGTACATGATTATTCATAGCAGCTTTATACACAGTCTCCCCAAACTGAAAACAACCCCCATGTCCCTCAGCCAAGGCATGGATAAAATGGAATACCGCTCATGGATGAATGTCAAAACATTACGTGAGTGAACGGAGACCGACAAGAAAGACTGCATGCTCTATGATTCCCTTTACAGGAAATTCTAGGCGAGGTAAAACTAATCTATAATGACCGAAGGCAGCTCAGTGGCTGCCTGACGCCTGCAAAGGGACAAGAACTTTTCACAATGACGGAAAAGTTCTATTGTGTCAGATGGCATGATGGTGGTCCATTAAATGATTATATTTTATTTTACATTACACATCTATGAAGTTTATTTTTGGAAACGTGCCTGGACCTGAGGGGCAGCTCCTTTGTCCTACACACTGGTTCCTGTGCACTTGACTGTCCTGGTTTCCTGCCTCATGCCCTCCACGCACCCTACCCCCAGTTAGCCACATTCGTGCCTCCATCGCTTTGCCCTCGCTGCCTGGCATGCCCTTCCTCTCCCTTCACTGCTTGCTGAAATCCTGCCCCCACTGAGGTCTAGCTCTGCAAAGCTTCCCCACCCCACCCGCTTCCCCAGCATAAGACTTTCACTTCCCTTTTGGCCCTTAGAGGCATAACCTGCCGCTCAGGTCACCCAGGGGAAGGCACCTAGGACCAGGGGAAGGAGAGGGAGGTGTTGACTGGCCAAAGTAACTCTCCAGAAAATCCACCAAAAGAGCGATTTTCTTCGGGAAAAGAAAAAGAAACTAGACCACCCAGCAGTGTGTGAACGCACACCTCCAGCCAGGGCTCCAAACCGGCCGCCCAGGTGCTAAAGGAGAGACAGCCTTCCCACGATGGCCTCTCTCTATATGAATCCCTCCCTCGGAATGTACCACAAAGATTAACAGGAAGTCAGGATTAGAGAGTAAGCAAGGGGCCCGGCTCCACCCAGTCTTCTCAGCTCTGCAGTTAATCATCTTAAGATGCCCGTTCCCTTTTATCAGAGGCCTGGGGAAAACTCAAAGTTGGCCTCAGTTGACGAGAGGCTGGAATGTGACAGACCCAGAGCTGGGGGCATGGACGGAAGGTGCAGTAACCAGCTCTTCAGTCCACTGTCCAGTAGACGGTGAGGGCAGAGTCCTGGGCCTGGGAGGAGAGTGAGGGAACAGGTGAGGGGGCAGGAGGCCCAGGCCCAGACTGTGGTACTCAGAACAGCCAGAACAGGGGCTCCTATTGATTCAGGCTTTGAGCCTGAGAAGGCAACTGGGATGGTGTACCATTTAGAACACAGCTGTGTGTGACAGAATACAAAATAAGACAGACATGTATTTCTCTCTTATACATGGCAGCTTCACAAAGTCTCAGAGACTCAGGCTCCACCATCCCTAAATATTAGGTTCACCCTTGTGATTCAAACTAGCTTCCAGAGGGGCTGCGGGATAGCTCAGTTGGTTAGAGCGTGAGCGCTCAACAACAAGGCTGCCGGTTCAATTCCCGCATGGGATGGGGGGCTGCGCCCCTGCAGCTAAGATTTAAAATGGTGACTGGACGTGGAGCTGAGCTGCGCCCTCCACAACTAGATTGAAGGACAACGACTTGGAGCTGAAGGGCTCTGGAAAAACACACAGTTCTTCAATATTCCCCAATAAAATTAAAAAAAAAAAATAGCTGCCAGAGCTTCAGACACAGCAACTGACATTCCAGGCCAGCAGTTGAAGGACAAGTACAAAGAAGAGCCTCTTCCTTTCAAGGAGACTTTCTTGAAATCCCAACACTTCTACTTATGTCTTGTTATAATTTAGCCCCTTGGTCACAGCCAGCAGCAGAGGACTTGGGACATGAATCTTTGCTGAGCTCATTGCTGCCCCCAGAGAGCATCAGCAGTGACTCTTAAACTTGAGCGAGTATCAGAATCAATTAGAGGGATTGTTAAAACACAGAATGCTGGGCCCAACCCCAGAGATTCTCATTCAGGGAGAATCTGAGAATCTGTATTTCTAACACGTTTCCAAGGGAGGCCAATGCTGCCTAGGAGCTCTGATTCTAAGGAGGAAGGAGAGAAGGGGTGTTGGGGAGCTGCTAGCCGTCTCCATCACAGCCAGGGAGGGGCCCAAGCCATGTCGCATGAAAGACCACTAACAGCATTAAGACCTTCTCTCAAGGTTTTGCCTTTGCATGCTCACACCACATCCCCCACGAAATACATAGAAAACACTCCCACAGATCGCAGAAAATGTAACTCTTTGCTACAAGATAAAATTTGAAAGGGTTTTTATGATTTTGTTTCTGAAATCATTTGGCCACAAGAAAGTCACTCAACTTATGATTGGTTTCTAAGAAGTCACCTTTCATCTTACATTATGGGGAATTCTTACAAAGTGAGAAAATCTGAGCCACATGTTTTCCATTGTCCTGAAAAGTTTATGGACATTAGATTTAATGAAGAGGAAATTGAGGGATTTTTGTGGGCATTTAAATATTTATTAAGATTGGTTTTGTAAGGTTTTTAAAAATTTCTGATGTAATTTTAAAAATTTAGGTCTCAAATGTAAATGAAGTTAAATGAAGTCCTTGAAATAGTCACAAACCCCGGGCTTGGTGCCAGAAGAGCTCGTCAAATCAAGCCGCACTCTTGCTGGAAGTTAGAGGCATGGACCTTGCAGATGGTCCTTCACCTACAAATCACTGCAGGGCTGTCACATGGGAGGGAGCAGCCGGCCCAGACCAGAGGCCAAGGCTGGAGCTTGGGCCAAGACAGAGGCTGCAGGGAAACAGGTTCCATCTCAGCCTCCGGAAGCTCGGCAGAGCTGCCAACAGAAGGTCTGTGCCTTCTGGGGAGGCACCACTGTGGGTGGAAACAAGGGTTCTGCTGCAGTAACAAATGAACCCAGAATTGTTGCTGGCTTACACCAACAAAGAATTCTTTCTCACACTATGTACCCACTGTGTGTCATCTGGGAGCTCCAATCCACATCTCCCACACTTGATGGCCCAGCCTAAAGAAGGAGCCCTTACGTGGGACACTGCCCATCTCATAGCAGAGGAAAAAGAGAACTTTGCTAATTATGCATGGACCCTTAATGCTTCTGCTGAGAAGTGACACGTGTCATTTTGCTTACATCTGAAAGACTCTCTCCTTGACCAAATTCTACTCAGGCTCCTCTGAGTTATTTTTCAACTAGGACTCGACTTTTGGGCTTCTGTGTTCGTCTCTGCAATGTCCAATTTTAGCAAGAATTCTGCGAAATCAGTTTAGTTATAACTTGATATCTGACCACCCTTGATATCTGATCACCCTGGATATCTGATCAGGTTTCTCAAGCCCTCACCATTGCCCAGCTGTGTCTTATCCCCCAGGCCTGCCTTCAGCAAGACTCCTGTTAGGTGGGTTTAGCCAGAATCCCCCCAGCCCCTGATGTTTCCTCTTAGTAATTTTCTATCCACTGACCCCCACCCTGCTTCTTGGTTATAAATTCCCACTTTTCCTTGTTGTATTCAGAGTTGAGCCCATTGCAGTAGTCTCTACCTTTATTTCGTTGGCCCCTCTTGAATAAAGCCTGCCTTACAGTTTTTTAACAGGGGTCATAATAAATAATTTTTAACACATCCATTGGCCAGAGGAAGTCACATGGCTAACCCTGCTAAGCAGGGAGGAGAGTTCTCCAGAAGGTGGCAGTGCAAACTTGTGAATAAAAACGCGATCCTCCACCATTTTCCTCTGACAGGGAAATCAGGAGGCAACTTCCTGTACAGCAAACCCTACCTAGATAGTTGTCTTGTTTGTTAGATTTCACACAACCACATATTGGCAAGGGGAGAGGGGTGAGGGGAAGTCATTGCCTGAGGTCACACAGCCAGGAAGTGGCAGAGCCAGAAGTCCCTTCTCTCTCACCCATCTTTAATCAATCCATCCACTGGTTCCTAGTGGGATTCGGTCATTTCTGGTTGACTCGCCCACTCCTCAAGCCAATGTGGCGGTGACCTGACTCAGCTTGGGGTGAGGGGTGGGGTGGATGGATTGGGTCACAAAATCTCTCTGTTGGGGCAGCCCATTTGAATGAGACCAAGGTTACCTGCCTCAGATTCCAAAGGCATGTTTTATGTATGAAACTTGATTAGTTTGCTTTTTTAAAAAATCATTTTTTATCCTGTATTTATCTGGAAAGAAACCTGCAATGGCTTCCAATTTCCAACCTAAGAGATCTAGTCTGAATTCATCATTTTCTCGGCCAGCTATACTGAAAAGCAGTGCCAATTTCCCTTGAGGTATAAAAATTGGAGTGTTACTAGAAGGGGAACAGTGGGTACTAGGGAAATGACTAGCAATAGCCATTAACGTTTACCACTGTGATACGCTCTTCTTACAGCCCCTCCTATGAACTCATGCACTAAGAACAACGCCTGGTTCGATAATATATGTACTCATGGGCACACCAGCACATTTTATTTCCCAGTTTCCTTGCACTGGGGCTGTATGACCACATTCTGGACAATGGGGTGTGAGTGGTTTTGAGGCTTGGCCCATAAAAATCTCCCAATCTCACCATGTCCAAGAAAAAACAGAGCTTGGCAGTGGTTAAAGTGGTAAAAACAGGTTTTACTCAGGAACTGTTGCAATAGGGGATAAGAGACCTCAGCACAGGACTCAGCTCAACTCCGAATACATCAAGGAACAGTGGAAATTTACAGCCAAGCAACAGCACGGGGGTCAGTGGATGGAAAATGACTAAGCGGAAACATCAGGGCCTAGGGGGGATTTTGGCTAAACCCACCCAACTGGAGTCTTGCTCAAGGCAGGCCAGGTGATGGTCATCTGGTGAGGGATGGGTTGGTGAGGAATTTGGTCACAAATCAAGGGTAATCAGGCATGGAGGATGGGGAATTTGGGCTGCACTGACTGAGCAGAACTCTTGCTAAAACTGAGCTCTTTGAGGCACGTCCAAGGACAGGACCAAGTCGAGCTCAGAGGAGCCTGACTAAAGTTCGATCAAGGATAGAATTTATACCAACAATCTTCCATTAGATCCTTATTTTTAAACACCAGATATAAAGAATATTTTGGGGACAGCTGAGAAAAATGAAAATGGAGTGGATATGAGATAATATAATAGAATTTTTAATTTTTTGCATATGGTAATGTCTTTTGGGTCCTTATTTTTAGAAGATGCATGCTTAAGTGTTTAGAGGTGAAAAGTTAGCACAAGACCACAGGAGTGGGTTTCCGGTTAGGGCAGACAATCAAACGCACGATACACAATGGCTCATCCAGAACCTAATTTACTTAAAAAGGATACGGAACAAGAAGCGCAGCAGCAGCTTAACAGAACTTGGACCCTCACATAGATTTCTGTGACCTTAACACTGCCTATGGGGCATGTTCTACTTGTAGGTAACTTCAGCAAAGGGAGTCACTGGTTGCAGGAGGAGGTCATCAAGAGGATGTGACCAGGCAATCAGAGGCTCCTGACCCCCTCGCCTGTCCTTGGAATGTACATTTCCACCCACCCTTCCCAATGGGAGTTGTTCCAAGGGAGCAGCCTTGAAAGAATAAGGTATTGTTGACACCCTCTGGACAGTATACATGCCTACCGTGTTTCCCCAAAAATAAGACCCAGCCGGACCATCAGCTCTAATGCGTCTTTTGGAGCAAAAATTAATATAAGACGCAGTCTTATTTTACTATAAGACCCGGTCTTATATTATAGTATATCATATATAAGCATACAGTATATTAAATATATACTATATATATAGTATATATAGTATATTATGTAAGACCGGGTATTATATAATATACTATAAGACTGGGTCTTATATTAATTTTTGCTCCAAAAGACGCATTAGCGCTGATGATCTGGCCAGGTCTTATTTTTGGGCAAACACGGTAGCCCCCATCTTGGCTTCTATATAAACTTTTAAGATCCTGGAGGGCAGGTTCAGAGATCTACTCATTTTTCAGTGCCCAAGACAAGCCTGTATGCGCATTCCCGTGGTTATTGAACCTGCCACCTCCCAATCTGGAGTGGCCTGCCTCTTTCTTCAGTCTGTCCTTGCCCTCCACGTACAGGGGCTGGTGTGTCAACCAATAATTGGTGAGTCAGCCAGGAGACTGAAGAGGTAGGCTTTGGGAAATAGGCATCCTCGGGGGAAATCCTGAGTTGGCCTGACCTCTCTGTGGGGACGGGTCGCCTGCGTGGGTACTGGGATGCTCTAAAAACGCTGGCTACTTGAGAAACTGCACTGTGGTGAGCGAGGGAAACAAACGACTGCAGCGGTGGGCCGTTTGGCTGGCCACTGATGTCCCAACTCTCACCGTGGACCAACATGCTGCTATGCGGCTGGGAACACCACGCTGCCTCACGCCTGGGAAAGGTGTTGTCTACTGGAATTTGCAATGAGACATCCCACCAGGATGGGTGAGCTATTTTGCACCCTGGGGTCCCATTGCTCTGCAGCAAGCCGGACCTGCTGAAACGCATTATACCAGGACTGGAACACGCAGCTTTGCGAGACACGGGAAGGCGAGGGGCCTGGTGTGGCTTGCCCCGCCCTCAGTCCATCTCCTGCCAGGGCCCACATGGGTGCTGTGCACAGCAGGGCAAGTCCTGAGGCTGCCATCCTCCCTCTCCTCAAGGCCAGGGGGGCACGTCCTGTGTCCCACTGGCACAATCTTTTCGCGGCTGTTTTTGTCCCCGTCGTTGGCCTGGAGGACATTATAAACCACACAGAAACCCTTGCTAAATTCACCCAGCAAGACTTACGTGAGAGCCGGCAAAGCCTGTCCTTACTGAACTCTGACATGTCTCCAAAATCAGATAGCCTCAGACATCATTACTGCCGCACAAGGAGGCACGCTGCCATTTTCCAGAGCGTTGTGTGCTCAGACCTGCGGAGTCTGCTAATGTATCACCTTTATTGAGTCACATGGGAAGGCAAATGAATGATGCAGCCTGTGCCTCAAGGGCTTAATTATACAGCAGTTTAAATCGTGGGAACACGATTGGTGGGAACAATTATTACTTATTTGGGAACCACTGTCTGAATCTGTGTTTTCTCCTGCATGCTTATATCCCATTGCTGTGGTACCTGCCTCCAATGCAGTCATATGTCGCCAAAACCAAGCCACCTCCATGCTAATGAAACCCCTTGCTGACCACTTAGGGCACGCTGTGGAAGACGGAGGTGTGTCCGAGTGTACCAGCCGACCACAAGGAGTGCAGGGCTGGAGGAGATCATGGAGAAGGCACAACCACCAGGTGACCCATAAGCTGGACCTTGGCGATTGGATGCTTCTCACCTCCTCCCCTGTCTATGGAATGTACGTGCCACTCACCGTTCCCAAAGTGGGAGCTGTTCCGAGGATACAGCCTTCAGAGGGTAATGTGTTGTTGAGACCATCTGGACTGAATACATAACAGAACCCAGTTAAGGCCTCTATATAAACTTTAAAAATTTTGGTAGGCAAGTGTGGAGATCTACTCATCTTGCAGCCACCTAATACAAGCCTTCTATGAAGTTCTCTTGTTTATTGAACCTCCCACCGACCAATCTGTAATGGTCTACCGCTTTCTTCTGTCTCTCCTTGCCCTCCACATATGGGGGCTGGATTGTGAAACAACAACAGGATCTGGGGTCCCCTGCTACTCGGGTAACATTTTAAAGGTAAGTGGCTACTTCCCATTCTTTGGTAGAGCTACACTCCATAAATTACAAGTCATACCAGGAATAACCCTGACAGCGGGCCAAGGGACATTCTTGGGTCACTTTAACAGCATACAACAGGTCCTGCAGGATCTCCATTTAAATTTATACCAAAAATCAAATTGTTGAGTCCGAAGTAGGGATTTACAGTTCAGCTGTGAAAGCTTTTCCTCTAGTCATGATGTCTGCAACTTTTTTTGAAGTGGTTTAACAAAAAAGTAATAAAAGACAAAAAAAAAGGAAATAAATCAAGGTGCTAACAATTATTGAATCTAGGAAATGAGAAAGTGAATGTTTACCAAACCATTCTTCCAGCACTTCCATAATTGAAAATTTTCATTACAGGAAATTGGGAGTAAAAAATCTAAAATAAAGGAATTCACCTCTTGTTTTTATTTTCTGTGGGGTTTACTGGTCAGTTAGTTATGACTGTTTAAAGCTCTCCGCTGTGAAGCCAGAGTATAGACCCCTCCTGTTTCATGCAGCACCCCTTGAACTCCTGATAGACTATCAATCTCTCCCTCCCTGCAACCCAAGTGTTAATTCTTCTGGAAGCACATACCATCAGATTGTTTCTGTTGGTTCCTTTGTTTTCAGGGCACATAAATAAACCAACAGAATTGCCTTAAACAGAAAGAGAGAGAGAGAGAGAGAGACAGAGACAGAGAGACAGAGAGAGAGACAGAGAGAGAGAAATAGAGAAATAGAAAGAGAGAGAGAAAGAAAGGAGGAAGAAGGAAAGCTTTTCCCACATAACTAAATCGTTCTAAATTCTATTTCAGGTAAGCTTTGACCCAGACATCAATGGATGAGATCAGGCCTCCATTTCTCTCTTTCCGTCACTTGGCTAATCTTCCTTGTGTGGCTTCCACTAGCACACGAGTGATTAAGTGGTGGTCAGTAGCTTCTGGAGCTGTCTCCTACTAGAGGGGCATTCAGCAGCCTTTGTCCTGCAGTAGTTTTCGCAGCATAAGCCCAAGGCTTACTCCGATTGGCCAGACTTAGTCACATGCCCACCCCTGAACCAATCACTCAAGCCAGGGACTGGTTGGGCGTTGTAGTTGACAGAGTGACCACGAGGTGGAGATGGAGAAGTGAGAAACCAGTCTCCAGTCTTTGGGGAATTTTTTGTTTTGTTTTGTTTTGTTTTGTTTTGTTTTGTTAACTTTTTAGTGAAGTGTAATGTATATATGGAAAAGAGCATCAGTCATGCTGGGCAACATGAAGGGTCTCAGCTCCTGCTCCCCACATAAGAACGCAGGACATGGTAAGACCAAAAAGGAACACCCACGGAGCCACAGGTAGGAGGGTCATATCACTATATTCTCCCTGGTGGCTGGGTTGGAGACACAGGAAGCAGGAGCCACACTATCCATTACCTGCCGTCCACTTCTCTCTGCCAACCCACCTCACTTGCTAACAGCAATCCGCTCTTGCTAGCTCAGCCACCATCTTCTTGCTAGCCCCCACTTTCTGCTAGTGTAGCCACGGCAGTTATATTACTGGCCAATGGCTCAGTGGTTACAGCTGACTGCCAACTAGCCACAGCTAATGGCCATCCAATCACAGTTGATGGCTATTTACTACCTGAGCCAGAACCTTTCCATGTGAGGCTGAGAGCCTGGAAACGGCACTCCTGGCTCTGTCCCCACAGCATCTTCAGTGAATTTTCACAAACTTATAAAATCAGCATCCATCTCAAGAGATAGACCGTGATCAACACCTCAGGAATTCCCCTCATGCCCCTTTCCCTCCACTCTCCCTTCCTCTCACTAAGATAACCACTCTCCTGACTTATAGCACCATAGATTGGTCTTTCTTGTTTTGTCACCTATGTTTATGGAATCATATAGTATGTGCTGCTTTTGGGTCTGGCTTTTTAACTCAACATTCATTTGTGAGTTTCATCCATATTATCGTGTGTTTTTGAATGAATAAGGTTGTTTTCATGTTTCTGTAGGTCGCACATTGTCACGCAGGGTACCCTGCTCGCTGCGCCATTTGTCGTGCAGGGTCTCAGCTACCACTCCCCGCCCAAGAACGCAGGACACGGTAAGGCCAAAAAGGAACACCCATGGAGCCATAAGTAGGGGAGTCAAACCAATATATTCTCGCTGGCGGCTGGGCTGGAGACACAGGAAGCAGGATCTACATAATCTGCCTAACAGCAGTCCGCGCTTGCCAGCCACCATCTTCTTGCTAGCCCCCATTCCCTTCTTGCTAGCATAGCCACAGCCGTTATATTAGTGGCCAATGGCTTACGGGTTACAGCTGACGGCCAACTAGCCACAGCTGCTGGCATCTGATCACAGTTGATGGCCATTTACTACCCGAGCCAGCACCTTTCTATGTGAGGCCGAGAGCCTGGAAACTGTTTTTTGGGGTTTTGTCCCCACACTCCACCCCTACAGGGTCTCGCCTCACAATCTACGCGACAAGCGTCTTCTGTGAGGGTCCCTATGCAAGGAGCCTGGAGGTGAATGCACTATCCTGAACACAGCCAGGCTCTCTGGGCACAGCCAGGGTTTCTCAGGGCACCACCACAGTACTTCTGGGCACAGCCAGACATCCTGGGCTTCTTAGGGTACCACCGGTCTCCCCGGGCACAGCCAGGTTTTCTCAGGGGACCACCACAGTACTTCTGGTCACAGCCAGACTTCCTGGGCTTCTTAGGGTACCACCTGTCTCCCCGGGCACAGCCAGAGTTTCTCAGGGCACTGCCACTCTCTCTGGACACAGCCAGACTTCCTGGACACAGCCAGGGCCTCAGGGCACTGCCACTCTCTCTGGACACAGCCAGACTTCCTGGACACAGCCAGGGCCTCAGGGCACTGCCACTCTCTCTGGACACAGCCAGACTTCCTGGACACAGCCAGGGCCTCAGGGCACTGCCACTCTCTCTCTGGGCCTCTCGGGGTACTGTGCTGGAACAACAGCGGCTCACATCAAGGTGCTTACATATTATCAATGGCGGCCAGTCAAGACACAAAAGCAAACATCCACCAGTCCCACTACATGATGGTATGTTCCCAAACAGTCAAGCGTCCATTAAATTAGGAATGGAAGGCAATTCCCCATAGTCCATAGTCATTCGCCAGGGCTGTCCTGGGGGTGAGGGATGACCTTGACCTCACCCTCATCTCCCAAGGAGGACTCAACAAGCATTTCCTCCTGGGACAAGTCCCGCATCCAAGCTGCCTCAGCAAGCACTTCCCAGCCCACAGGGCAGCAACAACCTTCGCTTTCTCCGGCCTCTGCTGGTTGGGGAACCATCCACGTCTTTCCACCCCTCCACGGGAATCGAGCTCTCCGGCAGCTGCTCCTCCTGGTCTTCCTCAGACTGAGCTTTCATACGCACAAACTGCTCCACTGCCCTTCGGAAAGCTTTGGCCGGCACCGTATCCTGCCGGCTACGCCATGTGTCACGCAGGGTACCCTGCTCGCTGCGCCATTTGTCGTGCAGGGTCTCAGCTACCACTCCCCGCCCAAGAACGCAGGACACGGTAAGGCCAAAAAGGAACACCCATGGAGCCATAAGTAGGGGAGTCAAACCAATATATTCTCGCTGGCGGCTGGGCTGGAGACACAGGAAGCAGGATCTACATAATCTGCCTAACAGCAGTCCGCGCTTGCCAGCCACCATCTTTTTGCTAGCCCCCATTCCCTTCTTGCTAGCATAGCCACAGCCGTTATATTAGTGGCCAATGGCTTACGGGTTACAGCTGACGGCCAACTAGCCACAGCTGCTGGCATCTGATCACAGTTGATGGCCATTTACTACCCGAGCCAGCACCTTTCTATGTGAGGCCGAGAGCCTGGAAACTGTTTTTTGGGGTTTTGTCCCCACACACATTCATTTGTTTGATCTACTGTCAACTGGCATTTGGGTAATTTCAGGTTTGGGGCAATGAGGCCTAGTGCTACTATGAATCTTGTACGTATCTTTTGGTGGATACACACACACACACACACACACACACACACACACACACACGTTTGTTGGGTGTGTGTCTACGGATGGAATTGTTGACCCACATGTTGTATATGTTTGGTTAGCGTTAGCAGATACACCAAGCTGTTTCCAATGCAGTTGAGCCCATTTACACCCCATGGTGGTGCTGCAGCATTTCAGCTGCATGGTTGTTTTCTGTCTTTTCTATTTTAGCCATTCAAGTAGGTCAGACTTTGTTTGTGTGTGTTTTTAAACAGCTTTATTAAGGTATAATTTGCATACTATAAATTTCACCTATTTCTATACGATTTTTAGTAAGTTTATAGAGTTGTTACCAACGTGAATCAATTTTAGGACATTTCTAAAAAGCTTTCTCGTGCCCATTTTAGCTTTGGTTTTTTACCCTGTCGTCCTGTACGTAGTGATAGGAATGTACTCAGGTGCAAGTAAAAGAAAAGAAAAGAAAACACCCAGAGTGGCTTCACTCAGGTGTTTACTCTGAGCGCCACTCAAGGTGACAGCAGTGCTGCAAAGTATGACGTGGAAATAATGCCTTGAGGATGAAGCTCTAGTTCAGATTCCAATTCTGAGGGTCTGGCATAGAGGAGCTGAATTTCTCTCTCCAGGTGCTGCTGACTCTGCTGGTGCTAGGACCGTAGTTCTTGTAGCCAGGTGCTTCTAGTTATCTGTTGCTGTGTAACAAACATGCACAAAAGGGAGCGGCATAAAACAACCATTCTGTGCCGTGTATCATGGTGATCTGAGTTGACTGGGCTCAGCTGGGCGGTTCTGCTGTAGAGTCTCTCATGTGGTTGCAGTCAAATGGTGGCTGGGCTGGAATTTTCCAAAGGCCACTCATCTTGGTCACCTGTCTGACACCTGGGCTGGATGGCTAAAAGTACTGGGGGCTAATCAAGACTCAACCTGTCTCTAAGCAGCTTTACCACATGGCTAACTTCAGGGTAGTCTGAGTTCGGACATTGGCAGCTAGCTTTCCCCAGAACGCGTGTTCTAAGAGACAGGAAGTGGAAGCTTCAAGGTTTTCTAGGCTCCAAGCCCAGAAATTGGCACATTACCACTTTCTAGGTGTTCTAATGGTCAAAGCAGTCCCAGAGCCCACTGGAATTCAAGGGAAGATAAAACCCCTAAGTAGGAGGGATTTTTGAAAGATTTGGGGCTAATTTTAATCCTCCAAAAAGGTTCTGATAGATTCCTCTGGAAGGGTCATACGTACACTGCTCACTGAGTCCTCGCATCTTCATGACAGTTCGAGGTCTTGACATTTGGTTTTGCTGTAGGTCCAGTCTGTGGGATTTTGATATGCCATCCTGGCTGCATTGTTTTTATGTTGGAATTTGGGGATATTGAAATATTATACCATCACCGCTATCAACATCCAAGACTCTTCCCTCTGTGTTTTAGTTTGTGTATATATATATATATATATATATATATATATCCCCCCAAAATATATATACATATTTTAAGAAAGGAAAGAAAAATTAAAATTGTGATAATATATACTGGTAACAAAAGATGAATACAAGTCACGTTTGACTTCTGCAATTACAAGAGGTGCTCAAAGTGGTTACCATCAATGTAATTTTAATACAGTTTTTTCCTTTCTTAAAATGTGCATACATTTTTTGGCACCCTCTGTGCATATATATATTTATATATATTTATAATTATAATTATACTTTTTTTAATTCCTGAGGTGATACAAGTCATCAGCTATGTGGGAGCCACAAGGCTCATAGAAACTGTAGGAATGTTCTGGCCAATCAGCACTCATCTGCCTTTTGGCTGTGTGACCTCAAGTGTCTCAAACTTTCTGAGTTTCTTCATTTGTAAATGAAAACACTATTTTTGAGGAGATGAATTATGAAATAAAGGCATTTGGCACGTATTAGACACTCAAGAAAGAATAGATATGAGAAGAAATTTTAAAATAAAATGGTTGCTGGCAGATGAAGAGAAAGATGAAGATTGGAGGTGTGGGTGGGGTGGTAAGTCAGGGCAATCTTTCTAAAGCAATTGGTAATATTTAATAAGCAATTGGTAATATTTAATAAGCAATTGGTAATATTTAATAAGAGGAAATTTTTCATTTCCTTTGGTCTGAAGCTCAAAGTGTTTCTGCTGGGGAATACAAGTGTAGGTAAATCAAGTATTATGTGGCAATTCCTAGAAAACAGTTTTTTGTGTGTTTTTTCCTGTTATAAAGTGATTTTATTACATTGATTTGGACATACTGTAGGTCAAATACTATTTTCCGAAGATAACAATTATGGATTTTAAAGCTTGACATAAAATTAGTAGCTTTAAAAGTGTTAGTCATATTCTCCAGCAACAGCATGATAAAATAACCCAACTATGTGGAAATATAGAACTCTAGGACTAGCGGGAAACTTGGAAATCGTTTCGCCTAACATCCTCATTTTGTGAGAAAACTAGACTCAAAGGTTAAGTGATTTGCCAAAGCTCACATACCTAATAAAGCTAGAAATCAAACCAATTTTTCCTAAAACTAAAATTCTATCAATGATATTTCAACTGGCTCTCTACCAACTAATAGTCAAGGCTTTTCTCTAACATTTCACGCTACTGTGACATGAGTGCTAAGACACTACAGTAAATCGTAGTCAAGGAATTCGGGCCTGGAAGGGGCTTTGGCCAATAACTGAGCCTCCCTCTCTGTGAAAAGGAGGGAATGTGTGAGCAGTGACCCCCGGAGGCTTGTTCACAGGTGTCTGGATTCAAGTCCAGGCAGCAAGCAGTCAACCCCAAGTCCCACTTCTAGCTTCATGCCCTGCCCACAAAATTATGTGCTCCTTCCAATCTCCTTAATGCATTGAGGTCTTAGTTACACAGAAACCCCTTCCAGTCAAACAGAAGAAATTATTTCAAATGTGGGGAGAAAACCCAGCTTTGTGTCAGTATTTCCATGATTATTCTGGGGAGTTCATTTCCAGCCTGACAGTGGACACCCCTAACAAGATCACCCATTTCAGAGTTTCAAAAATTTTAAATTTCCCCCAAAGACTTCCTGAGCAAAAGGACATGTGGGAAATCAATAAAAACAGGAATGAGAAGAGAAACAAAGCTAAAAATTAGATGAGTTTTGTTGTTGTCATTGGGGACTTTTGGTCTTCTAAACATTCCTTGAGTTCCTCCACATGAGTTTTTAATATCAATCTAGCCAAAAAAAAAAAAAGGCCTATATACGCGCTACTGAGCAGCTCAGCAGCTCCCCTCCCACCACTGACACGCCACGCCTGCCACCTTTCTGTCCCCCACGCGTGGCAGCTCCACCCACCGCAGCACCTGTGCTCAGCCCGCGGGTGCTTCTGGGGCCCCGCTCGGTGCCGCCCCTCCGAAAGGCCTCGCCTGACCACTAGCTAATGTTGCCCCACCCCCAGCCCACCCCACCCCTCTAAATCATCACCCTAGTTTACTTTCTTCATCGCACTTCATCACTACCTCAAACTCCATTATTTGTGTGGACTTGCTTAGCGCCCGTCTCCCCCACCAGAGGTCAACTCCACGAGCGGGGCCCTTGTCCGCCTGATTCAGTGGTATTCCCAGCAGCCAGCGGTGCCTGGCACATAGGAGGTGTCCAATAAATACTTGTGTGGGGACAGAGCCCCAGAGAGCAGTTTCCAGGCTCTCGGCCTCACATAGAAAGGTGCTGGCTCGGGTAGTAAATGGCCATCAACTGTGATCGGATGGCCAGCAGCTGTAACCAGTGAGCCATTGGCCACTAATATAACTGCTGTGGCTACGCTAGCAGAGAAAATGGGGGTTAGCAAGAAGATGGTGGCTGAGCTAGGAAGAGCGGATTGCAGAGAGGCGGAAGCCGCCGGTGAGACTATAGTGACATGACTCCCCTACTTATGGCTCTGTGGGTGTTCCTTTTTGGCCTCACCATGTCCTGTGTTCTTATGTGGGGAGCGGGAGCAGAGACCCTGCAGGCAGCCCCACACGACACATGGCGTAGTGGGCAGGATACGGTGCTGGCCAGAGCTCCCCGAAGGGCAGTGGAGCAGTTTGTGCGTATGAAAGCTCAGTCTCAGGAAGCCCAGGAGGAGCAGTTGTCTGAGAGCCGGACCCCGTGGAGGGGTGGGAAGATGTGGACGGTTCCCCAACCAGCAGAGGCCGGAGAAAGCGAATGACATTGCCGCCCTGTGGGCTGGGAAGTGCTTGCTTAGGCAGCCTGGACGCGGGACTTGTCCCGGGAGGGAACACTTGCTGAGTCCTCCGTGGGAGATGAGGGTGAGGTCAAGGTCGTCCCTCACCCCCAGGACAGCCCTGGTGAATGATTATGGACTATGGGGAATTGCCTTCTATCCCTGATTTAATGGACACTTGACTGTTTGGGAGCATACCACCATGTAGTGGGACTGGCGGATGTTTGCTTTTGTGTCTTGACTGGCCACCATTGATAATATGTAAGCACCTTGATGTGAGCCACTGTTGTTCCAGCACGGTACCCCGAGAGGCCCAGAGAGAGAGTGGCAGTGCCCTGAGAGCCCTGGCTGTGTCCGGGAAGTCTGGCTGTGTCCAGAGAGAGTGGCAGTGCCCTGAGAGCCCTGGCTGAGCCCAGGAAGTCTGGCTGTGCCCAGAGAGAGTGGCAGTGCCCTGAGAGCCCTGGCTGTGCTCGGGGAAACAGGTGGTACCCTAAGAAGCCCAGGAAGTCTAGCTGTGCCCAGAAGCACTGGTGGTGCCCTGAAAAACCCTGGCTGTGTACAGAGAGCCTGGCTGTGTCTAGGATATTGCATTCACCTCAATGATCCTCACATAGGGCCTCTCGCAGAAGACACTTGTCGCGTAGATTGTGAGATGGTAACCTGTAGGGATGGAGTGTGGGGACAGAACCCCAGAAAGCAGTTTCCAGGCTCTCGGCCTCACATAGAAAGGTGCTGGCTCAGGTAGTAAATGGCCATCAACTGTAATCAGATGACCATCAGCTGTGGCTAGTTGGCCGTCAGCTGTAACCCGTAAGCCATTGGCCACTAACATAACTGCTGTGACTACACTAGCAGAAGAAATGGGGGCTAGCAAGAGCGGATTGCAGAGAGGCGGATGCCGCTGGTGAGAATATAGTGATATGACTCCCCTACCTATGGCTCCGTGGGTGTCCTTTCTGGCCTCACCATGTCCTGCGTTCTTATGTGGGGAGCGGGAGCAGAGACCCCGCCGGACGCCCCGCACGACAAATGGTGCAGCGAGCAGGGTCCCCTGTGCGACAACTTGTTGAATGAATGATTAAAGAAAAGGTCATAAAAAAAGCATAGACATTCATGCCTAAAAAGGAACTGGTACACAATCCTCGACGAAGGGGTATCGAGGACGCCTACTAGTTATTGCCCAAAATTACAGAAAAGGAGACTAAATGTTGTGACTCCTCCTACCACCCACTTCTCCTATGGTCTCCCCGTAGCCAGTACATAGCTCCACGTGACAGAAGGAGCCCAAGGGGACAATCTGGATGGAGAAAGTTCTAACTTTGCTTGCTTCTTCCTCCCTACTATTTACATTCAGCTAATTCCAAAAAAATTCAAGTTAAAAATGTGTGATGCAGCCACTAGAAAAGTAAGTCTGACTAACAGAGACACAGTGATTAGCAGAATCCACAAAGTTAAAAAAAAGTTCAAGGGCATGTACGTCTCTAATGATTTCTCTGAGAGGCCAAGTGAATGGAAATTAAGAGTGACCTAAAATCTAAAACGAAATTGAATGCCATCTAGGAGGATATTTATGAGTGTTTTGAGGGCAGATAGGTAGAGTGGGTTCAGCAATAATGGGACCTACGGAAAGACACGAAGGGGCTGAATCAAGTGGAACCTCAGAAATACCAGAACACTGTCTCAGTGGGAGCTGTCCGTTTTCTAGTGCAGTAACCGGTATGCTCGAAGCAAAAGGGGGCTGTGAGCTCCCGATGGGGGAGCACCGGGGTAACTGTTGAGTAAAGCATCAACAGGTGACACCAGAGGCTGGGCAATGATCATCGTTTCCTGTGCAGTGTTTCAACTACGGAGGCATCGTGCCAAATCCCAGGAAACGCACATCCATGTTTTTGTGGATGGGAAATGCTGGAACCTCACAGCCTGTCTTGGGCAGACACTAGAGGGATTCCAGATTCAAAGTCAAGTTGTGGAACACACTTGGCATGAATCAAAAAAATCAACCTCACATATGCCTCTTCGACAAGAATGTTCTGCTGGAGCTTGCTGTAAAAATGTTTTGGGTCAATGCAGGTATTTACAGGGTTTCCTTTCTAGTGGCACTTATGGGTTTTAAGATTTTTAAGTCTTAGCAAGACACTTTATATAACTGATATTTTGAGATGGTTTCTCTCCTTTGTGTGCACTCTCTGATGCATGCAGAGGCTGGAGCTCTGGCTGAAGGCCTCCCCACACCCACAACATCTATCGGGCTTCTCCCCGGTGTGCACTCTCTGATGCATGCAGAGGTTTGAACTATCATTAAACCCCCTTCCACACTCGCTACAGACACAGGTTTCTCACCTGTATGAACTCTCATGTGAATTTGAAGATGTGAGCTCCAATTGAAGGCTTTGCCACACCCGTAACATTTACAGGGCTTTTCCACTGTGTGGATTTTCTTATGTCTGTGAAGTTTCGTTGTAGTACTAAAATCCTTCCCACAATCATCACATTATAGACCTTCTCTCCTGGATGGTCTCTCCAATGAATGTGAAGTTCTGATGTGGGAAAGAAACCTTTTATCACACTTGTCACACTTCTGGGGCTTCTCAGCAGTGTGAATTTTCTGATGCACAAAAAGATCTGCTCTCTCAGAGAAAAATTCCCTACACCTGGGGCACTTGGAGATCATTTTTCCTATTTGGTATCGTGACTTCGAGGAGAAAATTTCCTTACAACTTCTATGGTTACAGGGTTACTCTCTCATCAAGTCTCTTACCTGGCGATTTGGGCAGTTTATCGCAGGCCCGCTCTGTTCGGTAGGGTTAAGGTCGGCCTAAGCTTCTCCCTGCCTGTCTTTCTATGGAAGGCTTCTTCCTGCATAGTGCTCCCCGCGCGCTATTACTGCTGCTTATAAAGTGACACTGACTCCCACGTGAATTCTGTAACTCATTAACACAGAACTTCCTTTTCGGTCCTGAGCTGTCAGCATTCCCACGGGCTCCGAAGGTGCAAACCTTTGCGTTTTTAAGCCCCTAGAATCTTCTGCCTCTAGAACAGTCTCAGACTTCTCACTCCTAGGAAAAGGACTGCACGGTGTCCCTTGTCGTAGAGGGTGAGATACTGCGTGCTGGTCTCCATACCCTGTCAGCTCCCCTGGAAGAGTCAGTGGGACATTCTGCCTCCTGCACATCAGACAGGAGCCTTCCCAGGAAGCAAGCTCCTTGGCTTCCAAGTACGTCGCCTTCCTCCCGAGGGTCCAGACAGAGGTATCATGCGTCTCCTTTTTTGATCTTGAGAAAGAAGCTCTTATCTTCCAGAGAGGTGTCTCTGGGGTTTGCAGGTCTGGGTGAGAATCCGGCCCTTGCTGTGGTCAAACAACGGAGGCGTCTGGTGGCAGTGGCGTCCCGCGCTGGGGGCACGAAGGGCTCCTCCCGGCCTGAGCGGGCTGCTCCTCGGGTCAATGCAGCTATTTACAGGGTTTCCTTTCTAGTGGCACTTATGGGTTTTAAGATTTTTAAATCTTAGCAAGACACTTTATATAAGTGATATTTTGAGATGGTTTCTCTCCTTTGTGTGTACTCTCTGATACACACAGAGCTACATAAATTACTAATCTGGGAATCAGCTGGACCAGGACGACTCCGTGCCTTAGCTCCAATGTACCCTCGAGGGTCGGCTGCAGCTGTAGCTGGTTGTGATTGCCACAAAAGAAGAGTCATTCTCAACATGAAAGAATTGAGTGAAAGAGCTCCAACAGCACAGGCCATCCATTGTAGTTGCCATTGCAGGAAATAAGTGTGATCTTATCGATGTAAGAGAAGTCACGCAGGGAAAGGCTAAGGACTTCACAGACTCCATCGATGCAATTTTTGTAGAGACCAGTGCAAAAAAATGCAATAGACATAAATGAACTCTTTATAGAAATTAGTAGACGAATTCCATCCACAGACGGCCCCATGCCGTGTGGCGGAAAGGGCTTCACACTCTGAAGACAGCCTTGAGAGCCAAAGTGGAGCTGCTGGAGACGAGCCTCAGACTCTGACTGCATGATGAAGGAAGTTGTCCTAAAAGCTAACGGGAGGGTGGGAGCCCCACTGCCAGGTTTCGGGGGTCTTCTTCGTGCAAAAGAGTCACAGAAATTGACCACTTCTGTTTCCCCTTTGAAGATTGCAGCAGTAATATTTCCACCTGTGGCCTTCTGTCATGTAAAGATTCTCTCCGGTGCACAGAGGGGCACATCATTGGCTTTTGACCTTGCCGAACAGGGACATGTAATTGTATGGATGGCAGGATTCAATTATTGAGTTTTGTAATCAAGACTTTATGCAACATTTGTAAAAGGAAAATTAGCATTTTCATGGTTCTCGAGGGGAAAAAAGCCCTTGTGCAGATTTTCATTTCTTTAGTTTCCCATTACCACTATTACAGGGAGTTGCATCATTTAAAAGTGGTAGGATATTGTTAAATGGAAGGATGACACTTATTATTTGAAGCTAAAATGGGTTATTTATAGGACTTATGGAAATGATTTCATCCCCTCCATCTCCAAAGCACTTTTCATTGAATGTATTAACCCAAGATACACCCAGTAAGTTAACAATAACAACAGATCATGGCTCACCCGAGGTTTGCATTCTGACCCTATCATGTATGTGTCACCAAACTTATTATTGGCACCTTTTTAAATAATTTCTCATGATCAGGATGGTGGTGGTAGAGAAGCTGCCTGGAATAAATTGAATTGCATATGTTTAAACTGACTAACAATGGTTTAAAAAGGAGGAAAAACAAAGTGAGGTAAATTCTGTCAATTTTTTATTTAACCCAATTATCTGTTGCTTAGCATATGTAAAGTTGTAATATATATACATATATATGGCCATTACTTAGAAAGTATAAGTTATATAATAGATTAATAAATTCTATGTTTTATTCAAAAAAAGAAAAAGAAAAAAACTAGCCTCAAATGTATATGGAATCTCAAGAGACCTCAAATACCTGAAAAAGTTCTGAAAAAAGAACAAAGCTAGAGAACTCACACTTCCTGATTTCAAAACTTACTACAAAGCTACAGTAATTAAAAGAGTGTGATAACAATACAAAGAAAGCCATAAACACCAATGGAAAAGGATAAAAAATCCAGAAATAAACCCTCACATATATGGTCAAATAATTTTTTCATGAGGAGGCCAACACCAATCAATGGGGAGAAAGAAAATCTTTTCAATAAATGGTGCTGAGTAAACTGGGTATCTACTCGCAAAAGAATGAAGTTGGACCTTTGCTTAAAACCATATACAAAAAATAAACTCAAAGTGGATTCATAATCTAAATGTAAGATCTAAAACTCTTAGAATAAAAAAACATGGGGCAAAAATCTTCATGGCATTGAATTTGGTAATGATTTCTTGGATATGACACCAATACACAGGCAACCAAAGAAAAAATAGACAAATTGGCCTTCATAAAAATTAGAAAATTTGTGCATCAAAAGACTGTCAACAGAGTAAAAAGGCAATCCAAAGAATGGGGGAAAAATATTTGCACATCATATAGCACATATGAGTTAATATCCAAAATATACAGAGAATTCCTAAAACTCAACAATGAAAACAAAAAACGAAAAAACCTGATTAAAAAATGGGTATAGGACTCAAATAGGCATTTCTCCAAAGATGTACAAATGGCCAATAAGCACATGAAAAATGCTCAACATCACTAATCATCAGAGAAATGCAAGTTAAAACTATGAGATACCACCTCACACCTATTTCAAAAAAAACAGAAAATAACAAGTGTTGACAAGGATATGGAGAAATTTGAACTCTTGTGCACTTTGGTGGGAACGTAAAATGGTACAGCTGCTGTGGAAAATAGTAAAGCAGTCCCTCGACAGATTAAAATGGAATTACCACATGATACAGCAATCCCACTTCTGGGTATAGACCCAAAACAATTGAACGCAGAGTCTCAAAGAGATATTTGTGCACCTTTGTTCATAGCAGCGTTGTTCACAGCAGCTAAAATGTGGAAACAATCCAAGTGTCCATCAATGGATGAATAGATGAGCAACATGTGGTATCGCTTCATGACATGGATACATTCTGAGAAATGTATTGTCAGGTGATTTTCTCACCGTGCAAACATCATGGAGTGCACTTACACAAACCTAGATGGCGTACCCACTGCAACCTAGACTATGTGACGTGGCCTATTGCTCCTGGTCTACAAACCTGTACAGCGCGTGACTCTGCTGAATACTGTAGGCAATTATAACACAATAGTGTTTGCGTATCTAAGCATATCTAAATGTAGGAAAGGTACAGTAAAAATACATAAACCAGTAACATAGTCATTTATTATCATTATTGGCTATTATGTACAGTACATAATTGTATTTGCTGTACTTTTATATGACAGGCAGCACAGTAGGTTTGTTTACATCAGCATCACCACAAACATGTAAGGAATGTGTAGCACTACAAAGGTATGATGGCTATGATGTCACCAGGCAATAGGAATTTTTCAGCTCCATTATAATCTTAGGAGACCACCATTGTGGACTCAGTCTGTCATTGACCTCACCACCATTGTGTGGCGTATGATTACACACAATAGAATATTATCCAGCATTAAAAAGGAATGAAATTCTGACACACGCCACAATATGGATGAACTTCATTGACATTATGCTAAGTGACATAAGCCAGTCACACACACACACACACACACACACACACACACACACACAGTATAATTCCAGTTATATAAGATACTTAGAATAGTTAAAATCATTGACAGAAAATAGAATGGTGGCTGCCAGGGGCTGGTGAGTGGGGCGAATGGGGTGTTGTTGTTTAATGCAGTTTCAGTTTGGCAAGACGAGAAGAGTTCTGGCGATGGATGGTGGTGATGGCTGACATCAATATTAGTGCACTTAACACCACCGAACTGTACGCTTAAAAATGGTTAATATAGTCAATTTTGTTACGTTTATTTGCCACAATAAATATTTTTTAAAAAACCAAACACAAAAAGAGAATCTTGAAAGAGCAAAAGAGAAAAAAGGAAAAAGAAAAAGAAAAGGAAAGAAAGAGCAAAAGAGAATTGATTCATCTTATACAAGTGATCCTCAATAAAATTAATAGCTGACTTCTTCTCAAAACCATGGAGGCCAGAAAGTGATAGAATAACACATTTAAAGTACTGAAAGAAAAAACAAACAGCTTCAACTAATAAATATATATCTGGTAAAATTATCCTTCAAAGAAGAAGGACAAATTAAGATATTCCCAGATAAACAAATACAGAATTCTGATAAAGTGTTTGTGTTTCATATCATTTAAAAGACAAGTGCCTAAAAATTAATTATAAATCCATGTTAACAGGCACAAATGTATAAAGATATAACTTGTGACAGTTTGTGACAGTAACAACATAAAGGGACAAATGCAGAACTGTATAGAATAGAAGTAGAGTATTTTTGAATTTTTTTTTAAGATTTTTAATGAAATGTAGCTAACATACAATATTGTATTAGATTCAGGTGAAGCAGAGTTTTTGTATGCTGTTGATGCTAAGTTGGTATCAATTCAATCTAGATTGTTATAAATTTAGGATATTTTATGGGAAATTTTACAAACATAAATTTACTGTAATGTCGAGGGTAACCACTAAAAAAATAACTGAAAAATACACTAAGGAGAAAATGAGGAAGGTGCACTAGAAAATAAATGGTACACTATAAAAAAATTAATCAAGTGCCAAAGAAAATAGTATTGGAGATTTTCAGACACTAAATAAGATATAAAACAAACAGAAAATGGCACAATGGCCAAAAGAAGTACTTCTTTAATGATATTCATTTTAAATGTAAATAGATTACACAGAGCAATCAAAATATAAAGACTGGATAAATGACTTTTTAAAAACATGATTCAACTATATGCTGCCTATAAGACTCATTTTAGACCCAAAGACATAAATAGGTTGAAAGTGAGAGGATGGAAAAAACAATGCCTGTAAATAGTAACTAAAAGAGAGCTGAAGTGACTATACACATGTCAGACAAATAGACTTTAAGACAAAACATTATTACAAGAGACAAAAAAAGATGTTATATAATTATAAAAGAGTTAAGTAACCAAGAAGATATAATAATTATAAATATATATGTACCAGTCATCAGAGCTCCAAAGTATATAAACCAAACATTGAGAAAAATCAGAGAGAGAAATAGACAGCTGTACAACACTAGTTGGATACTAAAACACCCAACTTCCAACTATGGATAGAACAATAAGACAGATCATAAGGAAATGTGTTTATAAACACATTGGACCTGAAAGACATATACAGAACAATCCACCCAACAAAAGTAGAATGCACATTCCTCTCAAGTACACATGGAACATTTTACAGCATAGATCATCTATTAGGCCACAATGTAAGTCTCAATACATTTTTTTAAATTACAGTCATGTAAAATATCTTCTCCAACCACCACAATGAACCTAGGAATCGATAAGAGAAGAAAAACTGGAAAATGCACAAATACATGGAAATTAAACAACACACTCTTAAGCAATAGATCAAAGAAGAAAGCACAAGGAAAATTAGAAAATATTTTGAGATGAATGAAGATGAAAACACAACATAGCAAAACTTATGGTGTGCGGTAAAACAGTGCTCAGAAGGAAATTTTAAAAAGAACATTCTCAAATCAACAATGTAACATTATGTCTTAAAGAACCAGAAAAAAAGAGCAAGCTAAATCCAAATCTTGTAGAAGGGAGGAAATAAACATAAGGGTGGAGACAAAGAAAATAGAAAAACAATAAAATCAACAAAACCAAAAGTTGGTACTTTGAAAAGATCAACAAAATTGACAAACCTTTGGCAATATTGAGAAAGAAAAACAAGGAAGATGCAAACAGCTAAAATCAGAAATGAAAATGGGAACATTATACTCTCTCATAAAGAAAAGGGTCTATAGGAGAATAGTACGTATGAATACAAGTGCACACCAACACACTAAACAGCCTGGATGAAATAGAAAAATTTTCTAGAAATGCACACGTTAACATTAATAGAACTGACTTAAAAAAATTGAAAAACTGAACAGACCTATAAAAAGTGAAGTGATTGAATCAGTAATCTAAAACCTCCCAAGAAATAAAAGTCTAGGACTACATGGATTGACTAGTGAATTCTAGCAAGTGTTTAAAGATGAATTAACTCCAATACTTCCCAAACTCTTCCAAAATATAGAAGAGAAGGGAATGAAAGGCCAACATTCCCCTGATGTCTAATCCAGTCAGATACATTAAAAGAAAACTACAGATCAGTCTCTCTCTCTCTCCATATATATATATATGAAAAATTCTCAACAAAATACTAGCAAACTGATTCCAACATCATATTAAAAGGAGTATACACTATAAGCATGAGGGATTTGTCCCAGGAATGCAATGCTGGTTCAACATAAGGAAATCAATCAATGTAATATATTACATTAGTAGAATGAAGGGGGAAACCCACGTGACTAAATAAACCAACACAGAAAAAGCATTTGACAAAATCCAACATCATTTTATGATAAAAATGCAGAGAAAAATAGGCATAGATGGGAATTTCTTCAACACAATAAGGGATATTTATGAAAAACCCACAGCTAACATGGTATTTAATGTTGAAAGAGTGCAAGCTTTAACCCTAAAATCAGGAACAAGCTTAGGATGCCCACGATTGTCACCGCTATTCAGCAGTGTACTGGAAGTTCTAGCAAGAGCAATTAGGTAGAAAAAGAAACAAAAGATACCTAAATGGACAAGAAGTAAAACTATCTCTATTCACAGATGATATGATACTATACGAGTATATAGGAAACCCCAAGAACCCACAAAAAAATTACTAGAGCTAATAAAAAAAATCAGCAAGGTTGCAGGGTACAAGGGCAACTTGCAAAAATCAGTTTGTTTCTATGTGCCAGTAATGAACAAATCAAAAAAGTTTCATTATAGACGACAAAACTGTATTATAAACATTAAACTTGATAAGAGACTAGATCTAGTTTCCACCAGTAAAAGAAATGGTAACTATGTGACACAACAGACGTGTTAGCTAATGGGACAATGGCAACAATATTGCAGTATAAATGTATCAAATCAATATGTTGTACATCTGAAACTTACACAATGTTATATGTCAATATGTCTCAATTAAAAAAATTATTTTGATTAGCCTTTTTGGAAGTAAACTCTCTCCCAGTTAAAGAAAGAAGGGAGGAAGGGAGGAAGGAAGGGTGAAAACAATTCTATTTACAACAGCAGCTAAAAGAATAAAATACCTAGGGATAAATTTACACAAGAAAGTGAAACTTGTACACTGAAAACTCTAAAACATTGCTAAAAAATTTAAAGACCTAAACAAATAGAAAAATATCTCCTATTCATGGATCCGAAAATGTAATATGGTTAATATGGTAATAATATATCTACAAGACAATCTACAGATGCAATGCTATCCCTATTAAAATCCAAAGGCCTTTCTTGCAGAAACAGAAATATCAATCCTCAAATTTATATGGAATTGCAAGCCCCAAATAGTCAAAACTATCTTGAAAAAGAATAACAAAGTTGTAGGACTCACTTTTTTTACTTAAAAACTTAATTTCAAAACAAGGCTATAGTAACTAAAATAGAGTGGAATTGGCATAAAGACAGACATATGGACCAATGGAATAAAATGGAGAGTGCAGAAGTAAACCCAAACCTCAATGCCGATTGACTTTAATGAGCATAAGACCATCAAATGGGGAAACTAATAATCTCCTCAATAAATGGTGCTAGAACAAGTAGAAGTCCACATGTAGAAGAATGAATTTGGTCTCCTCCTCACACCACATTAAAACATTGACTCTAAATGGATCAATGATGTTAAATATCAGAGCCCAAACTATAAAACTCTTAGAAGAAAGTATAAAGGTAAATCTTCATGACCTTGAATTTGGCAATTGATGCATAAATATGACCAAAAAAAGCACAAACACCGAAAGCAAACAGAGATACACTGAACTCATCAAAATAAATATTTTGTGTATCAAAGGACATGACCCAGAAACGGAGAAGATAATTCAGAGAATGGGAGAAAATATTTGTTGTTAATTAAAATAGATATAAGTGGGAAGATGTGGAGCCATTGGAACCCTTGTAAATTGCTGGTAGGGATGGGTATAAAATGGTGTCGCCTCTATGGCAAACAGTCTGGCACTCCCTTCAAAGTTAAACTTAGAGTTACTGTATGAGCCAGCAATTTCACTTGTAGGTGTATGTCCAAAAGAATTAATTCCACTTCCAAATATGTATCCAAAAGAATTGAAAGCAGGGACTGGAACAGGTATTTGCACGCCAACATTCATAGCAGCATTATTCACAATAGCTAAAAGGTAGAAACAACCCAAATGTCCATTGACAAGTGGATGGATAAACAAAATATGGTACATACATTCAATGGAATATTATTCAGCCTTAAAAAGGACTGAAATTATGATACACTGCAACATGAATGAACATTGGTAAATGGAATAAACCAGACACAAAAAACCCCAGGTAGTGTTTGAATCCACTTACATGAGGTACCTAGAATAGTCAAATTCATAGAGGTAGAAAGTGGAATACAGTGGTACTTCGGTTTTTTAACGTAATCTGTTCCAAAAGACCATTCGAGTTCTGAAACATTTGAAAACCGAGGCATGGTTTCCCCATAGAAAGTAATGCAAAATGGGTTAATCCGTTCCAGATCTTTAAAATCAACCCCTAAAACTGAAAATTTAGCATGAATTTTACTATTTAATGATACCATAGATACATAAAATTTATGGCATTCATAAACTGAAATGTTTGTCAATGGAGAGGTTCGAAAACCGAGGTACCACTGTAGTAGTTACCACACACAGAGGGTGCCAAAAAATGTATACACATTTTAAGAAAGGAAAACTGTATTAAAATTGTAGTACTCAATATATACCGATAACAAAAGATGAATACAAGTCACGTCTGACTTCTGCAGTTACAAGAGGTGCTCAAAGTGGTTGCCATCAGCATCCAGACACTTCTGATTACAACAAACCACTGCTTGAGCAACGTTGACCAAAGTGTCCACTTGTATTGCTGCGCATGCCAGTTCAATTTCTTCACACAGCACCCTGCGTCTCAAACTTATCACGAATGCGTGCAGTTGTTAGGCGTGTTGGAGGTTCTGTTGCACACTCACGACTCCATTGTCGTTGTACTTCCACAACGTTCTCGATTTTCCAACACCACTTCAACATGGTCTTGTGCTCCTGGAGCAACAACTGTGCTTCTGCCATTTTCTTTGACTGTCCTGCCTGTCGCATGATGACGCTAGCATTCATTTGATTAACACTGTCTTTTGAGCGAACGTCATACTACACATTGCCACCATAATTCAATTCAATTTCTAAAAGTAATACATAGATAAAAGCTCTTAAAATGTATACATTTTTTTAAACCCCTGGTGTGTGTGTGTATGTATATATGTATATATATACATATAAAGTCTTTGTCCCCAGTTCCTGACACAAAGCTCCTAAATCTCTTGGAATTTCCTGGGTGATAGGAGTGTTTTTTGTTCTAAGGAGGCCACTCTTGGTGGACCCCTAGACGGCTTCAGGGTGGGGTCTGGTCATCAGAAAGCCCAAGGCATGATTGGAGGGTTGCTTCTTTCAGCCCCAACCCCTAACCTCCATGGAGGTGACGAGTGCTGGATATCGAGTTAATCACTAGGGGCCAATGATTTAATCAATCGTGCCTAGGGAATGAAACCTCCATAAAAATCCCTGAACAACCAGGTTCTGTGAGCTTCGCAGTTGGAGAATGTGTCGAGCTGTTCTCTGGTTGTGGAAGTTCCATGACAGCCCCCACACCTTGCCCTGTGATCTCTGCCATTTGACCCTTCCTGAGTTGTATCCTTTATAATAAATGTAGTAGTAAGTAAAGGGTTTTCCTGAGTTTGTAAGTCATTCTATCAGATTATTGAACCTGAAGTGAGTGTTCTGGGAACCCCCAATTTTAGCCCATGGATCAGAAGTACAGGTCACAACCTGGTACTTGTGACTGGCATCTGAAGTGAGCAGAGTCTTGTAGGACTGAGCCTTCAACCTGTGGGGTCTGCAATAACTCCAGGTGATGTCAGAATTGAAATGAATTGCAGAACGCCCAGTTGGTATCCAGAGAACTGGAGAATTTATTCGTGTGGAGGAAAAACACCCCACATATTTGGTGTCAGAAGTGTTGTGAATAAAAACATTTCAGAGGGAATTTTGTTTAATGGCTACAGTTTCAGTTTGGGACACTGAAAAAGTTTTGGAAATAGTGGTAATAGTACAACAACGTGAATGTACTTGATGCCACTGAGTATACACTTTAAAATGGCTAAAATGGTAAATTTTGTGTTCTATATATTTTACAAGAAAAAAAATGTCTTAAAAAAAATCTGTGTACAATTGCTTATGAGCTGAAAACAGAAAAAAAATGTGACTATGCAGTGGAACAAACAGGCAACATCTTTACTGAGTCATCAAAATTATTATTACTAATAAGAGGTAGGCAGACATGAAGCATTTTCTGATGCAATGTCCTCAGAAGGGTCCAGTATCACTTACACAGAGTATTCGGACTGGGAACACATAACCAGAATCTAATAATGAGACACATCAGACAGACACAGAATGAGGGACATTTTATTTTCAGAAAGACACAGAGAGAAGACAGTACAGACAAGTAAGGGAGTTAGGAGAAGGAAAGGGGTAACTTCTCAGGGGAGAAACCTACCTCAGCCAGATGGGAAACGCCAACATCAATAGCGGTTAGTCACCCTGAGGTCATATACCCCTGGTATAATATAATAAGAGTGACACTTTACCACAGTGGTCTTCCTCCCGAAGAAATTAGAACTCTGGTCTAACCATGAGAAAATCATCAGACAAACCCAAATCAAGGGACCTTCTACAAAATATCCAAGCAATAACTCCTCAAAACTCTCAAGTCATCAAAAACAAGGAAAATTTGAGAAATTGACACAGATTGGAGAAGCCTCAGGAGACACAAAGACTAAGTGTAATGTGATATCCTCAATGGGTTGTAGACCAGAAAAGAGATATTATGGGAACATTATTAAAGTCCAAATAAAGTTCAGAGTTCAGTTAATAGTAGTATATCAACGTGGGTTTCTTAGTTTGTCACAAATGTACAATATAATGTAAGATTTTGCCAATGGGGGCACCTGAGTGAAGGCATACAAGAGTCTTCTGTATTATCTTTGTACCTTTTCTTAAATCTAAAACTATCCTAAAATAAAAAGTTTATTTTAAAAAAAGGCTGTATTGTTAAAAAAATATCAATGTCATAGGGCCAGCCCGGTGGCTCAGGCGGTTGGAGGTCCGTGCTCCTAACTCCGAAGGCTGCTGGTTCGATTCCCACATGGGCCAGTGGGCTCTCAACCACAAGGCTGCCAGTTCGATTCCTCAACTCTCTCAATGGATGGTGGGCTGTGCCCCCTGCAACTAGCAACGGCAACTGGACCTGAAGCTGAGCTGCGCCCTCCACAAGTAAGATTGAAAGGACAACAACTTGACTTAGAAAAAAGGCCTGGAAGTGCATACTGTTCCCCAGTAAAAGTCCTGTTCCCCTTCCCCAATAAAATCTTTTTTAAAAAAAGTCAATGTCACACATACAAAAAGGCTATGGAGATGTATGTTCCAGGTAAAAGGAGACTAAAGAGGCCTGACAAGTATGCACAATTCCTGACTTGGACTGAAGGGGGAATAAATCTGAAAGGACATTTTTTTGTGTCATTTTACAACCTTGAAATATGAATGGTAGATCAGATTTTTAAAGTATTGTGTCAGTGCAAAATTTACTGAAGTTGATATGTATGTGTTGTTTGTAAGAGGATTTCTGTATTCTTAAGAAAATACACTGAGTATTTAGAGATAAAGGTCTTGATACATGCGACCTACACTCAAATGATTCAATAAAAATGTATACCGGGGGTGCCAAAAAAATTTAGACAAGTGGACACTTTGGTCAACGTTGCTCAAGCAGTAGTTCACTGTAATCAGAAGTGTCTGGACGCTGATGGTAACCACTTTGAGCACCTCTTGTAATTGCAGAAGTCAAACGTGACTTGTATTCATCTTTTGTTATCAGTATATATTGAGTATTACAACTTTAATACAGTTTGTTCCTGTCTTAAAATGTGTATACATTTTTGGCACCCTCTGTATATTATTTGTATATATTTATATATGTATAATTTATAAATATACATATATAAGCTAATGGGGCAAAATGTTAGCAATAGAAGAATATGGCTAAGGAAAGGGTTTATAGATGTTCTTTGTATTATTCTGATTCTTAAAACTTTTCTGTAAATTTGAAATTATTTACAAACAAAATATTTTTTAAGTATCTGAGTGCACTGATAAAATGTTAGTCATTTATTCATTCCTTCAACAAGTATTCATTGAGTACCTATTATATGGCAGGCACTGAGGATTCCACTGAACAGACCCAGCTCCTGCCTTCAAGGAATGTCACGTCCTAGCAGCTGTTAACAGCACGTTAAGTTCCTACTTATCTCAGTGGAGTTATGGTATGCATGTGGCTCTCAGTTTGGTATTTTTCTTGCTACATGTCTCCCACCCAGCCTCTCAAAGCAAGAGGCTAGCCTTTTATCCCCTGCTGCTCATGGTTTTGAAGTTGCGGGGCTGAAAGCACTTGAAAAGAAAATCTTCCTGTCTTTACAAAAACTCTAATGTAAACCACATAGGCAATGAAGATGATGACTCATGTGAGAGTAAAAGGAGAAGCCAACTTGGCTCAGACAGATAGAATCTACTGCCTATAAGAGATAAACTCGCTTCACACATATACTAAAAAAAAAGAGATAAACTCAAGATACTAGTAACTTACACAATAAAGGAGGGGATATCTGTCTCATAACATAGCCCGAGGGGTCCTGGCCTTCGACCTAGCTCATATCAAGAGGTGGAATCTGTTTCCACGCCCTTTGAGTCTGAGTTGGCCTTGGTGATTTGTTTGTAGTGAACAGAATGGAACCCACGTAATTCTGCATGAATGCCAAGGCTGGCTGGGAACACATGCCTGGCTGCCTACCGCAGTCATTTACTTGAGAATGTGCCTTTTGTTAGCTACTTTCCCTTCCATACTCCCTTATCGCTGTTTCTTAAGCTCAAACCCCTAATTACAGTCTACCCTCTGGAGACCAGGGTATTACACTTAAGAGAAAGTAATAGTTAAAAGGAGGAACTCTGTGGACAAACTGACTAGGTTCAGGACCCAGCTCTCACGTTTACTAGCTGTTGACCTTGGGTAAATTACTTACTATCTATTTCAGTTTCTTTATCTGTAAATGGTGGGTGAAACATAGACCCAACTCATACGGTTGTTATAAGTTTAAATGCATTAATATACGTAGCGTGTTTAGAACAGTTTTAGACACATAGTTATCAGTATGAATGTGTTCCTTACAGACACAAAGAAAAGATTGTTTTAAATAACAATGAGAATGTATTGGCTTAGTTAACTGGAAAATTCCAGTGGTAAGCAGGATTCAAGAATGGCTTGATCAGGGCTTTGACTCATTTTTGGCACCCTTTTTTCAACCCCATAGCTAGCTTCTTTCCTGATTAAAAAAAAAAAAAAGTAGAAGCAAAACTTCCAGGACTCAAGTCCATATAGTACATAATGAAAGAGAAGAGAGAGCTTCTGTTCTCCCTGCCCACCCGCACCCCCCAAAAATCTCAAAACTCCGGGATTCATTCTGAATGGACCAACTTAGCTCACGCGCCCATCAATCAGGTGGACAGGGGTTGGCTTACACTAATTAGAGCTTATGCCAGTGAGCTAGGAGCAGAGTCAACCTTCTTCAAACCACTTCCTGCTACAAAATGGAGGAGGGGGGACAATGAATGTTGCACTTCTTCTGTCAGAGCAAGGCGGCAATGAAAGACCTTTAAGCAGAGAAAAATTGCTGGCTGGCATTTTGAAAACAAGTCACACTGCTGTGGAAAACAGATGGATGAAGGACCAGACTGGCAAGAAAGGCCAATTAGGAGATTGTTGTTATTAAGAACAATTATCCAGGGGCCGGCCCAGTGGCCCAGATGGTTGGAGCTCCGTGCTCCTAACTCCAAAGGCTGCCGGTTCGATTCCCACATGGGCCAGTGAGCTCTCAACCACAAGGTTGCTGGTTCGATTCCTTGAGTCCCGCAAGGGATGGTGGGCTCTGCCCCCTGCAACTAAGATTGAACACAGCACCTTGAGCTGAGCTGCCGCTGAGCTCCCAGATGGCTCAGTTGGTTGGAGCATGTCCTCTCAACCACAAGGTTGCCGTTTCGACTCCCACAAGGGATGGTGGGCTGTGCCCCTGCAACTAGCAATGGCAACTGGACCTGGAGCTGAGCTGCGCCCTCCACAACTAAGACTGAAAGGACAACAACTAGACTTGGAAAAATCCTGGAAGCACACACTGTTCCCCAATAAAGTCCCGTTCCCCTTCCACAATTAAAAAAAAAAAAATGCAGAGGTTTTCCTAACCAGCCTTACTGAGGACAGATGAGTTTCTGGAGGAATGGCAACTTAACTTACCAATGAATTGGAGTCCAGACATTTTACAATTCTGTGAAACTAAGATGAGGTGATTTTATTCTCTGTCCGGTATAGAAGATATCCCCAAGTATAATGGGTTGTTTTCCCCTCCTGTAAAACAGTAACCAATTTTGTATTGAACACAGCATCCTCATCTTGGCATTTCTTTTTTCCCACTAATGACAAAAATCCCAGGTTTTTATATTCTCTGTGGCTTAAAACACATTTATACTGGCCATACCAAGTGTTGGTGAGGATGTGGAGTACCTGCAACTCTCAGAAATAATTTATGGCAATGTGAAGTGGAACAAACACACCGGAAACTGGTTTGTCAGTTTCTCATCCCATTAAAATCCTTTTAATTTGCATTTCTCTGATGAGTAATGATGTTGAGTATCCTTTGACATGCTTATTGGCCATTTGTATACCTTCTTTGGAGAAATATCTATTCAAGACTTTCACCCATTTTCTAATAGGGTTGTTTGTTTTTGTTGTTGACTTGTAAAAGATCCTTGTATCTTCTAGATACAAGTCCTTTGTCAGATACAGGTATTGCAAATAGTTCCTCCTATTCTATGATTTGTCTTCATTTTCTAAAAGGAGTTTTCCCAAAAAGCAGAGATTTTAAACTTTAATAAAGTCTAAGTTACTATGTTTTCTTTCGTAGTCCATGCAGTTTGTTGCGAGTGCCTGGAAACGCAGTTGCCACACTTCAGTCTCTTCCTGAAAGTCAAGGGAACATTAACCCTTCCACAGCGCCCTACGTCCCTGTGTGGTAGTTGTCACGTGAGTGGGGAACAAAGTCCTGGCACACAGATTCAGATAGAGTAACACAGTTTTATTTGGGAGCCAATGTCCCTCCAGAGGCCAATGCTCTGGTAAGCACAGAATTATAGAGAGTAGAGTAGAATTTAATAATGAACCAAGTTCCAGAGTCAATTGAGATGGGGAAGGTTCCTGGTCTGGGAGAGACGACTGGGCCCATGATGGGTCTGAAGCAAGCTGGTTTTGCAAGGAAGAACTTTGGAGAGTCCCAGAGTATTGTGCTTGCACCTCGCAGAGGACTCTGTCGGATAGTGTCTCATCCAGAGGCTCGCAGAGGGGCTTAGCCGGAGCGCCCAGGCAGACCACTCATAGCATTGCTCTTGCGCTCTACTTCTGTTCTCTTTTCCTTGGACTTGTTTACGTCTTAGGTGATAACCAGAAGCTGTTTGCCAGGAGTTGTTTACCTCTTAGATGATAACCAGAAGGTGTAGCCAGGAGTTGTTTTGGTGAAAGTGTTTATCACTTATCACTCAGTTTTGTTATGCTCAGTTTCACACAAAAACATGTTTTTTACTTCACACATGTGGGGCCATAGTCCTGTCCCTATTAGTAAACAACTTGTTTTGCAAACCTCAATCCAACATATATAATACATTTTATATGCTCTGTACAGTACTGTCTAAGAAATCTTTGACTATCCAGATTGGGAAGATTTCTTCTGTTCCTTTTCCCTAGAAATTGCTATAGTTTAAGCCTTTACATGTAGGTCTCTAATCAACTTACTGTTTATGTATGGTATGAGATAAGGGTCAGAGTTGTTTTTTTTTCTCCCTGTGTATATCCAATTGTTTCAGCACCATTTCTTGAAAAGAATATCTTTTCCTCATTGAATTACTCGTACATTGGCCCTTGTATGGTAAATCAATGGGCCATATCTGTGTGGTTCTATTTCTGGTCTACCTCTTCCTTTCCACTTAAACGTCTATCCTTACGCCAGTACCACACTGATTTCATTCCTATACTTCACCTACATTCTAAGTCTTGACATCAGGCAATGGAAGTCTTCCAACTTTATTATTTTTCAAAGTTGGTTTGGCTTTTGCGTTTCCGTATAAATTTTTAAATCAGTTTGTAATTTCTACAAAAAAGAAGAAAAGCCTGCTGAGACTTTTATTTGATCATATTAAATCTGCCATCAATTTGAGCAGAACTGCTGTTATAACAATATTGAAACTTCTAATGGCATGATGGTATATTTCACTATTTACTTAAGTTTTCTTTAATTTCTTCAGTGTCTTGGAATTTTCATTGTACACTTAATAAACATAAACATTTTGTTAAATTTACACCTAAGTATTTCATGACTTTTGACACTGTTTTTAATGGTATTGGTTTTATACAAGTGGTGAGTGTATCATCCTGCTTTCTCCCTATCTTAGGAGGAAAGCGTTCGGTCTCTTACCATTAAGTGTTGTTACCTGTAGGTTTTTAATAGATGCACTTTACCAGGCTGAGGCAGTTTCTTTATATTCCTAATTCGCTGAAAAAAATTTTAATCATAAATGGGTGTAGACTCTACTTGTTACTTAAAAGTCCAGTTTGTGTCTCTTGCATAGTAGAGAGATTAGCAGTCCCCAAAGAACTCAATACCACTGCTTTAAAAATAAATAAAGTGCTGAGAGGGGAGTGGTAGATGAGGGTAAAGAGGGTCAAATATATGGTGATGGAAGGAGAACTGACTCTGGGTGGTGAACACACAATGTGTGTACAATGTGTGTATAGATGATGTAATACAGAATTGTACACCTGAAATCTATGTAACTTTACTAATAATTGTCACACCAATAAAATTTAATTTGAAAAAATAAAGTGCTATAGAACAATTAAAAAAATAAATAAATGGGCGTTGAATTTTTTTACTTTTTATTTAGAAATAATTTAAGCTGTATATAAAATTCTAAGAATATTACAGAGTTCTTTTTGGGTTAATGAATATGTTTTGGAACTCCAGTTGGTGCTGATTGCATAACATAATAAATGTACTAAATGTCACTGAATTCTATATTTTAAAATGGTTTAAATGGTCAATTTTATGTTATGTGTATTTTACCACAATAAAAAAAACTAGTACAGTGCTCCCATATACCGTTTTCCCAGCGTCCACCAATGATAACATCTTCCATAACCATAGTGCAAGTATTAAAGTTAAGAAATTAATATTGGTACATTACTATTAAACCACATGCTTTATTTGGATTGCACCAGTTTTTTCCCTAAGGTTTATTTCTTGTCTGTTTCAGTTTCTAGTCCAGGATCCCATATTCCATTTACTTGTCATACCTCCTTAGTCTTCCCCCTTCTGTGACAGTTCCTCACTTCCTTCCTTGTCTTTTGTAAAAATTCTGGTCTGATACTTTGTAGAATGTCCCTCAGATTGGGTTTGCCTAATGTTTCCTCATGATTTGACTAAGGCTTTACATTTTGAGAAAGAATACTGAGTGGTAATGTGCTTTTCTCAGTGTCTCAGATGAAGTCAATGTCTTATTATTCACAATATTAACCTTGATCATGTGGTCAAGGTAATGACTGCCAGATTTCTCCACGGTAAAGTTACTCTTTTCCCCTTTGTAATTAATAAATTACATATTTTGAGACTATGCAGATTTCCTGTTTCTCTTTAAACTTTCACCCTTTTATGTTGGCATTCACTGGTGGATCTTGCCTGCAGCAAGATTCCTTAATGGTGATTTTCTATTTCCTTTATCCCTTCTATATGTATTCATTTGAATTCTTCTCAAAGGAAGAGTTGTCTCTTCTCCATTTATTTATCTATTAAATTATTTAATTATATCAATATAGACATATGAATATTTATTTTATTCTTTGGATTATAATCCAATACTATCATTGTATTGCTTACATTGTTCCAACTTTGGTCATTGGGACTCTTTCAGTACTTCTGTATCTGTGTGTGTGTTTATTTTTTAAGCACCAAAAGGTTCATTCTCGCCTTCTTCCTTTCCTCACTTGTGACTTCCTTCTCCAATAGTGAGAAGGCTGCTCTCATAATTTACAACAAATTTGTTCAACCCTAGAGTACATATAAAGTAGTTTCCGGAGTCCCAAGAGCTCCTCTTAAAGGCACCGCGCATGGGCTTACCCACGGATGGAGTCACGGCTCTGAGCTCCAGCACTGGGGCGCCAGCTGCAGAGGTGACAGGAACATATGGTGGGGAGCTGAGTTTTCTGGCTTCAGGATGGGAGCTGGAGGGGCAGCTTTCTCTCCAATGTTGGAGCCGGTGGAAGCCATTTTTTCTTTGTTGACCCTCCCCTTTTCCAGCGTGCAGACACAGGTGGATGCCATATCTGAGTCTCCAACAAGCTGGCTAATGCCATTCACCATTCTTCGATGCCTTGTCTAGGTGATTCTGAGACCATGCCCCGTACAATCTGCTTCCGGTGGCTTTCTTACAAACCACCTGCCTTGTCTGCAGATTTTGCTAGAGTTTCTCAAAGGTTTGTGGAACCCAGACAAGCAGCATCTAGCTTGAGTGTGTCCTGTACGTCTGGCTGAGCAGCCCTAAGCCAGGCACTAGCGCAGCCAGCCTTGATTCCTGGCTTGGCTCCTCGAGGCACTTCCAATCACGGCCCCAGGTGGCTATCTGTGGATTTCTTTGTGGCTCCTGCCAGGTGACCCCAAAGAGTGCATGGGCTGTGACTGAGCTTGACCTGAAGCAGGTCTCCTCCCAGGTGGCCCTAGGGCTGGCACCCCAGTGGCCAGCTTCAAAATGAGCTAGAGCATCACCCAGCCACCTCCAAGGACAACACACCCAAGGGGCAGATTGAGAAGGCATCAGAGCCCTGCTGAAGCAGATCCCGCTGTGTAGGGTCAGTCCCTGCACAGCAACTCCTCCACTATAATCAAGGCCATTCCTCACAACCAGTGATCCCAACGGTCAGTCCCTCCAATTGATGTGCAATCTCAACAAAGGCTCAACTACAAGAGGAGGGCACACACAACCCACACAAGGAACACACATTGAGTGTGTGGCTCAGGTGGCCAGGAAGACTGTGCCACTGAGTCCCACACACACCTACTATATAAGGCCATTTTACTGAGACCAGGAGACATTGCAGCCCTACCTGATACACATAAACAAACACAGGGAGGCAGCCAAAATGAGGAGACAAAGAAATATGAACCAAAATAAAAGAACAGAACAGAGCTCCACAAAAAGAACTAAACAAAATGGAGACAAGTAATCTACCAGACGTCAAATTCCAAACATTGGTTATAAGTATGCTCAATGATCTCAGAGAGAACTTCAACAAAGAAATAGGAAACATAAAAATGGAGATAGAAAACATAAAATAGAGGGCCAGCCCGGTGGCTCAGGCAGTTGGAGCTCCATGCTAACTCTGAAGGCTGCCGGTTCAATTCGCATATGGGCCAGTGGGCTCTCAACCACAAGGTTGCTGGTTCGAATCCTCGACTCCTGCAAGGGATGGTGGGCAGCGCCTCCTGGAAATAAGACTGAACACGGCACCTTGAGCTGAGCTGCCGCTGAGCTCCCAGATGGCTCAGTTGGTTGGAGCGCGTCCTCTCAACCTCAAGGTTGCCAGTTCGACTCCCACAAGGGATGGTGGGCTGCGCCCCCTGCAACTAGCAACTGGCAACTGGACCTAGAGCTGCGCTGAGCCCTCCACAACTAAGACTGAAAGGACAACAACTTGACTTGGAAAAAGAACTGGAAGTACACACTGTTCCCCAATAAAGTCCTGTTACCCTTCCCCAATAAAACATCTTAAAAAAAGAAAACATAAAAAAGTCAGAAATAAAGAATAAAATAATGGAAATGAAGAATGCATTACAGGGAATCAACAATAGATGAGATGAAGCAGAGAATCAAATCAACAGTTTGAAAGCTAAGGTAGCAGAAAACGGCAACAATCAGAATGGTAAAAAGAGAAAAGAATCCAAAAGATTGAGGGGCGTTAAAGAGGCCTCTGGGACAACATCAAGTATACCAACATTCTCATTATAGGGGGACCATAAGGAGAAGAGAGAGCAAGGAATTGAAAACCTATTTCAAGAAATGACAGAAAACTTCCCTAATCTGGTGAAGCAAATAAATATACAAAACCAGGAAGCACAGAGAGTCCCAAACAAGATGAACCCACACAGGCTCACACCAAGACACATATTTAAAATGCAAAGGTTAAAGACAAAGAGAATCTTAACAGCAGCAAGAGAAAAGCAGTTAGTTACCTACAAGGAGCTCCCATGAGACTATCAGCTGATTTCTCAACAGAAACTTTGCAGGTCAGATGGGATTGGCAGGAAATATTCAAAGTGATGAAAAGCAAGGACCTAAAACCAAGATTACTCTACCCAGCAAGGCTATCATTTAGAATCAAAGGACAGATAAAGAGCTTCCCAGACAAGAAAAAGCTAAAGGAGTTCTTCACTACCAAACCAGTGTTACAAGGAATATTAAGAGGGACTTCTTTAAGATGAAAAAATAAAATAAAAATTATGAAAATAAATGGCAATAACTACATGCCTATCAGCAATTACTTTCAATATAAATGGAGTAAGTGCTCCAATCAAAAGATAGGGGAGCTGAATGGATAAGAAAACAAGACCATTACATATGCTACCTGTAAGAGATGCACTTCAGATCAAAAGACACACACAGACTGAAGGTAAAGGGATGGAAAAGACATTTCATGAAAATGAAAACAAACAAACAAACAAAGAAACAAACGAAAGCTGGAGAAGCAATACTTATGCCAGACAAAATAGACTTTAAAACAAAGACTATAACACGAGACAAAGAAGAACCTAGTAATCCCACTTCTGGGTATTTATCCAAATAAACCCAAAATGTTACTTCGAGGGGACATGTGCACCCATATGTTCATTGCCGCATTGTTTACAATGGCCAAGATGTGGGGGCAGCCTGGGTGGCCCTGGATGAATGAATGGATAAAGAAGAGGTGGTACATATAAACAACGGAGTATTACTGAGCCTTAAAAAAGAAGGAAATCTTGCCGTGTGCGACAACATGGATGGACCTAGAGAGTATTGTGCTGAGTGGAGTCAGTCAGACAGCAAAAGACAAATGTCATATGATTTCACTTGTAAGTTGAATCTAAAGAACAAAATAAACAAACAAAACAGAAACAAATTCATAGAAACAAAGAACATTTTGATGGTTGCCAGACGGGAGGGAGGTTGGGAGTGACTGAAAAGAGGAAGGCGTTATGAAGTACAAATTGTTTGTTACACAGTAGCAAACAATCTCATGGGGATGTAGGGTACAACATAAGGAATATAGTCAATAATATTATAATAACTCTGTATGGTGTCAGAGGATACTAGATCTATGGGGGGGATATAAAGTATAGGGATTATAATGAATAATATCGTAATAACGATGTATAGTGCCAGGTGGGTACGGTTGAATAACTATGATGTACACCTGAAACTAATATAATATTGTGTGGTAGGTATATTTTTTAATAAAAATCTTTTTAAAGAATAAAAAAGTAATTTCAGGATTGCTAACCCATAACCCACTGAGAAACAAACTCACTGAGTATGTTTTCCTGTAGTTCTTTTTGTCTTTAGCATTACAGTATACAGTCAAAAAATCATTTTCCAAACTTAGTTATGTCAGTTCCTTTCTTGCCCATTCCTTTCAGTGTGGTTATGTGATTCATTTGTAATACAATTACATTTGTTTGTCACAGTGTGCATGCTATTTTGAGTTGCCTCCACAGTCTGATTAATTTCCTAAAACTTGCATCCATAATGTTTATCTTTGTGGTATACAGCTCAACAGGTTTTGATAAATGTTTAAAGGCACGTATTCCCGACATTGATGCCATATAGAATAGTGTTACCTCCCCCAAATTTCCCTTTGTAATTAACACCACCAAATGCCTGGCAACCATTCATCTGTTATCCATCCCTATAATTTCCCCTTTTTTAGTATGCCATATAAATGGAATTTTAAAAACATAGCATTTTGTATGTGACTTCTTTCACAAAGTGAAATGCATTTAAAATTCATCTATGTCGAGTTCCACTTCTGGCATAACAGTATAAATACCTCTGTGGTATTCACCACAGAAAAACTGGTGAAACTTATTATTATTATTTTTTTTAAGTCTCTGGAAATGGTCCTAAGGGCACACAGCAAATGAAGAAACATTTATTCAAGAAAATCTACTAAATACAGTGAGAAAATTAAGTCTGTGATGTTTGAACCAAGACGTTGTAGGGATGAAGGAGTTAGTCGGGCTCCCTCTCCCGGCCCGCGGCTGACCCTGACTGGCCGTCCACCGGTCTAATAAGATAGAATGTCGCACAGCAGCTGTCCATCCTGAACTGTTGTTTGTGTATACGCTTATGTAAACACCTTGGCTGTGTGCCACTTTTGTCTCTGTATGATATGAAGGGTCTGACCATTTTAAGGGACTGCTGAGATGGAGACCCTGGGCTGAGACCCTGGGCTGTATTGTACCGGGCTGTTGAGAAATGGCCTGTGGGGGCCGTGCCCAAGGGCTGCTGAGCAACGGCTGCTGAGTGATGAGGCTGCTGCTGGCTGCAGGCTGTAACCTGCAAACATCCAGCTGTGCGCAGCAGTGAGAAACTCTGGCTGTGTCAAGAATGCCTGTGAATAAAACATGTCTGCTCTGCCTTTGGCTCCACGCATTTTCTTCCAGCTCCCAGAGTCGCAGACACCTTCCCCCCGGGACACCACCCACCTGGATGTTGACATGACAATTTTCTTCTTCCCTCCTCCCAGCTCACACAGAAAATGCCACCACAGACTCCCAGTCCGAATAATAGGACTTCCTCTGTGCCCAGTTCCAAGCCCCTGAGCTACCTTCTCAGAAGGGGCAGGATGTCATCATTTCTCAGCCTGCCCTTAACTCCCAGTTGCTTAGGCTAAGCTCTGGGTTAGTGCAAACAAGAGTGGGGGCTTCTTTGTGAGACCAAGGCTCTGCCGAGGTACCCATCATCCCTGCCCTTGTGCATGGGACTGGGGTTCCAAGCTGGGAAAGGAAAGCCAAAGAAGTCTAGGACTGTGGCCTTTATCAGCATAAGAACATCCAAATCGATAGAGAATTTTTTAAAAATCTTTATTGGGGAATATTGGGAGACAGTGTGTTTTTCCAGGACCTATCAGCTCCATGTCAAGTCGTTTTCAATCTATTTGTTGGGGGCACAGCTCACTGGCCCATGTGGGAATCGAAAGGTTGATCTTGATATTATGAGCAGTGCGCTCCAACCACTGAGCCAACTGGCTGCCCCGATAGAGAATTTTTATAAGAGTTTATTTGGGCCACAACTGATGACAATGCTGGGAAGCAATTTCTCATACTCTGGAGAAGGGGAGTTTGTAAGTTTCTTTTATGCATTTGAAATTAAGGAGGAAATTTAAGGAAGATTACACAAAGGTGGGCTTAAGTAAGGCAAGATTGAATCACATAATAGTTTTGATTATGTGCTCTCTTGTGGGTGCTTAACTCTTATTTCAAAGGTATATTAACATAGACGCACAAAAACCATGGACAGGGCTTATTTAAAGCAAAGATAAACCTTTCACTAAAGAAGTTATATGCCTGGGTATCCCTACCCACCATGACCTGCCCAATTAGGAATTGATGATCAGATCACCCTGTGAGGTTACTTTCTGTAAGAACCTGTTTTTTTGTTTTTGTTTTTGGTTCACAAGACAGTGAGTGCAAAGACAGAAAGAAATTTCACCCCCTTATACAGCTGTGGGGGCTCAGAATGAGTCACCCCAAGATGTGCCTCTGTGGTATGTGGATTGTTTTGAGCTAGAGGCAACCAGGACCCTGTTGGCTCAAGAGAAACTTCTGCCCCCCCCTTAACTACTGAGAAGAACTTGAATTAGGGCCTTGCCCACAATAAGAGATTATCAGAGATAACCTATTTTACCTGCCAATAGGGCAGGGCAAACTTCTAACTACTAAATATCTGCTCTTCCTATCACCCTGCAAAGACACTTTGGAGACTCCAACGGTGCCTCACCTCATCCTTAGCTGACAGTGTCAGAGATGCCACACTTTTCCTTTCTCTTTGAACTGCTCATGCATGTGGGGTCTCTGACTCACTCATCTATGTGGGGTTCCCATGTGTATGTATGTATTAAAATAACAATGCTTCCTCTCCGACTTCTTAGGGATCCTTGCTCTCTCACTGTCTTTCCCTGGACTTTTCTGAATCAGTTTTGAATTCCTTCATTAATTGTCACATTAGTCACATTTGTTACATTTTGAAAATCACTTTGAAGCAGGGCCTGGTAGCAGAGGCCTTGCTGCATCTCTGGCCTCACCTTTTCTTGACCTATAACTTAGTCATAGATTGTCCCCCTGCAGCTTGAGCTGAGAATGCCCCCAGTCCAAGTTCCCTGTTGTAGAAAATTACGCTGAAACTTATGATCAACAGCCTTAGGCTTATCGATCACAATTTCAGTGGTCTAGAATTCTTTCCAGGCTACTCCCATCATGGTTCCCAGGTTGCTGACACCACCAGAGAACCACTTTGCCAGAAGGAAGGCTGTGGGGACAGAGTCCCAGAGAGTTTCCAGGCTCTCGGCCTCATGTGGAAAGGTGCTGGCTGGGGTAGTAGATGGCCGTCAGCTGTGGCTAGCTGGCTGTCAGCTGTAACCAGTTAGCCAATTAGCCACTGATATAACTGTCATTGCTGCGCTGGTGGGAGAGTTGGTCGGTTGGTTGGCAGGCAGAGAAGCGGACAGCAGGTTGCAGGTTGTGTGGAGCCAGCCTCCAGTGAGACTATAGCGGTGTGACTCCCCTACCTATGGCTCCGTGGGCGTTCCTTTTTGGCCTCACCATGTCCTGCGTTCTTATGTGGAGAGCGGGACCAGAGACCCCGCAGGCCACCTCACACGACAAATGGCTCAGCGAGCAGGGTCTCCCACACGACTAAGGCTCCACACAGAATCCCGGAACCATCATGTAGCCTTTAGAAGAACTCCCAGATTTTCCCTTAAAAACTCTAAACCAGTCTGAGAATGTTAAGGCAGTTTTTTTGTTTGTTTGTTTCGTTTAAAAAAATGTTTTTAATTAGGGAATATTGGGGGACAGTGTGTTTTTCCAGGGTCCATCGGCTCTGTCATGCAGGGTGTCATGCGGGGTCTCAGCTCCCGCTCCCCACATAAGAACGCAGGACATGGTGAGGCCAGAAAGGAACACCCACGGAGCCACAGGTAGGGAAGTCACACCACTATTTTCTCGCTGGCAGCGGCCAAGACACACAAACTAGGATGCACACGAAGTAGGATCCACATGATCTGCAAGCCGCCGTCCCCTTTTCTGCCAGCCAACCAACAACCAACCAACACAGTCACGGCAGTTACATCAGCAGCCAATTGGCTAACAGGTTATAGCCGAAGGCCAACCCATCACAGCCTACGACCATCCACTACCGGAGCCTGCAGCCCCCCACCCCACCCGAGGCTGAAAACCTGGAAACTGCTCTCTGGGATTCTGTCCCCACACTCCACCCCTCAAGGGTCTTTCCTCACAATCTACGCGACAAGCGTCTTCCGCGAGGGGCTCTGTGTCAGGAACCCAGCTCACGTAAAAAAAAAAAAAAAAGGTCCCAGTCCAGTTCCAGTAATGTCCCAGGGACAGTGTTCCTCAATGTCCACCTACTTTCTGGGCACAGCCAGGGCTCCCAGAGCACCGCCAGTCCTTCTGGGCACAGCCAGCCTTCCTAGGCACAGCCAGGGTTTCTCATAGACAAGACTGCAGTCTGCGCCAGTGTCAACTAGGGCCAAACCCTCTGCACATTAGAAAGGGACCAATGTATGGACAGTTCCACGTGGGGCCTCCAGTCCCTGCTGGTCCCCTCTGACTGGGTACCTTGGCCCCACCCCTAATCAAGCTGAAAGGAGTAGACCTCAAGAGGCCGCATGAAGTCCCGGAGGGACACGGGTCGCGCTTTCCTGGACTTCTCCTTTAGGCTTTGCCGGAATTGCTGTTCCGGACACAACTGTTTCCAAAGTTCCAACAAGAGTGCATTGGGTCGTCAGTCTATTTTTTCCCCCATCAACCCCTGGTGCCACGAGATCATGCCACATCTGCCTGCGTAGTACTCTCTGAGGCCCGCAAAATTGCCCCCTTACTTTTGACTTGGGCTTCCAGGCCTTAACTTCTCAAACCTCCTGTCTTAACTTCCTTTGCTGCCAGTTTTCAACATGACTTAGGGTGGCCATGGCAATTGTAACTTCATGGATCTTCCACCCCACATAGGGTGTAAGAATAGCAACCAAGAATCCAAAAGCACTAATAGGGGCAGTATCCAAAACCAGATCTCTCATGCTAGTTGTAAAATGTTTGTCATCTGGGCCCCGCATATTAGGGGTGAACATAGCATGTCTCACGGATGATATGAGTAAGTTCCGTATACGATTGCCATTGACTCACAGTGTCTGGCAGCTCGCCAGCCTGTCCCCATACTGTGCGTACCGCAGCAGTGAGCCACTCCATTAGAGAATGGTTGCCCTGGCCGTGGGCCAACCTATGGCAGTTCTGTAACCTTTGTCATAGGGACAGATGCACTGTCACGAAGGCTAGCTTTTCCATCTCGCGTGGGGAGCAGAGAATGCTGTCTGCCCCCTCATCCCATAAACATAGTAGCCAAGCTGAGACTGGCTCTCCAGGGCGCTGTCTATACTGCCCCTCCCTCCCCCAGCTCCTGCAACTCAGTGGGAGTGTACGGGGTGTAGGTAGTGAACTCAGTCACAGCTGGGTTGCTGGCAGAAATGCCCCCGGAGCCAAAAGGTTGCTCACGTTTTACCTTTTGCTTCAAGATGGGACAAGCGTGGGGGTTGGGAACTACATTGTCTACAGTTGCGTCATCTGCCGCGGCCTCAGAGTCTCCACTGTGGGGGGCTCATCCTCTAACAGGTGACCCGAACTTCCAGCACCTCCCATCGGGACACCTGGTCCCGCACCTGGGCTATTCCAGCAAGTGCTTCCTCCGAGTTATGGTGCACCGCGGTGAGAACCTCCTCCAACCGACCGTGCCGAGCTTCCAGCGCCTCCCCCCGGGGCTGCTGGTCCCACACCGGAACTATTTCATTGAGTGTGCCCTCCATGTTATGACGCAACGCGGTGAGAAACATCCATCCCACACGGCCAGCTGTACCCTTCGCCTCCTCCGGCAACTGCTCAGCGAGAACCTGCAGGGCCTTCTCCACGTTGGCCGGAAAGCTATCTATGTCCCCCCACCCCCGCTCCTAGGGGGTCCAACTCCTGAGAACAGTGGCCACCGGGCACCACACACTGTGTGGGGGCCACATGTCCTCCTCCTGCCCAGAAGTCAGACACCATTTCTAGCTGGCCGGAATCCCGTTCGCCATGCCAGGCATCTGATTGGGTGGAGACTTCACTACAAGATGTCCGCAACCCTCGGAGCCTACGGTAGCTGCAGATTACCAAAGGGAGGCCACGCCTTCCGTGGCCAAGAGGGTGGTGTGCCATCTGGAAGCTCGAGTCTCCCAGGCAGACCGCGCCTCCGTTCCCGGCGCAGCTCCTCACGGGCCTTCTGAAACTGAGCTTTCATACATATAAACCGCTCCGTTACCTTACGGGAGAGTTTTGGCCGACACCAAACCCTGCTCGCCGCGCCATTTGTCATGCAGGGTGTCATGCGGGGTCTCCGGTCCCGCTCCCCACACAAGAATGCAGGACATGGTGAGGCCAAAAAGGAACACCCATGGAGCCATAGATAGGGGAGTCACACCACTACGGTATCGCTTGGTATCGCTTGCGGCCAGCCAAGATACACAAACTAGGATCCATATGATCCACAATCCACCATCCGCTTTTTCTGCCTGCCAACCAACAACCAACCAACACAGTCATGGCAGTTACATCAGCAGCCAATTGGCTAACAGGTTACAGCCCACGGCCAACCAATCACAGCCTACGCCATCCACTACCGGAGCCAGCACCGCACTCCCCATCCCCCACGCAAGGCAAAGAGCCTGGAATCTGCTCTCTCTGTCCCCACAAGTTCCAACTCATTGTCTTTCAATCTAGCTGGCCAGTGGCCATTTTCAATCTTTAGTTGCAGGGCAGCCGGATGGCTCAGTTGGTTAGAGAGCGAGCTCTGAACAGTCGGTTTGCCGGTTGGATTCCCACATGGCAAGGCAGGTTTTGAAGGTGTTAACCCGCTGCCTTCTCAGACCACCAGTGTTTTGACAATAAACACTTATCCTATAGCCCAACTCCTGTGTCGGTGTATTGGCTGAGCGGCGCAGGCAGACAAGCCCTGGACTTGGTGGCCCTACAGTTTCTGCTTGACCTTGTAAAAGGTTAAGTGTTGTAAATACACCGAGGACTGAAAGATTTGAAGGACAAATTATTTAATAACACGGTAAGAAGACATATTCAAAGGGAGACTATTTCAATAGGTATAGGGACGACTGCCATAGAATCTTTCAGTGGGGTGCAAGTATAAATAGGGCATGGGCAAGTTGGAATTTATAGCCAAGAAACAGATTGGGGGGTCAGTGTATGCAGAAGTACTAGGAGATGGACAATGCAGAGACAACCACGAAAGTCTAAAAGGCAGGCTAAGTTTAAAAAAGAGTTCAGGGGAGCCTACGTAGAATATGGTCTTTTGTCAGCTCTTCTCCCTATATTGCGCACCCCCTTGGTTTTTATTATTCTTATCAACAGCTAATATTTATTGAGCCCTTATTATGCGTCGGGCACAATGTAAAGTGCTTTAGATATGTCTGCTAATCCTTCAGACAGCCGTGCCAGGCAGTTATAATTATCTCCAATTCAAAGATGAGAAACATGAAACTCAAAAAAGTTAAGTCACTGGGATAAGATTCCACATATGCAGAATAATAGTTTCGAAGTTCGAACCCACGTTTGTCCTCTCTAAATGACCACTGCGCTAAACTGTAAGTAGGACAATGCACAAGTTAAATATAAGCCACAAAATTCACCGCCAATCCCAGCGCTCAGCGGTCTTGCCACAAGTCCCCGCCTCCGCTACCCCGGGTGCGGCCAAACGCGCCCGCGCCGCGGTCCTCGGGCCTCGGTGAGCAGCCCCTTGCGCGGGCCTCCCAGGCACCGGGCCAAGACACGCCCACCGCTCCGCGGCAGCCAATGGCGCTGGCGCCCTCTGATTGGGCGCCTCCAGAGGCGGGGCCAGGCCCAGGGCGGCGCCCGCCGGGTACGAGTGAAACGCCAGCCTCCGAGCGGCAAATTCACTGTTCGAGGCTAGCGCGGCGGTCACGTGGCGGGTGCGCGGCGGGGCGCGGGTGGACAGATCTCCGAGTCTGGTGGCGCGGGCGGCATCGTGGGGCAGAGGTGTCTCTAGGCTGGTGCTCGGGACCCCGTTTCGGTAGGTGGGCGGCTTCGGGTCCCGGGGCCTCGGGGCCAGCGGCGCGCGCGGGGCGCGTGGGTGTCAGCGCCTTCGGGCCGTACTCCCCACCCCCACCCGGGCTCTGAGAAGCGGGAGAAGTTGAGCACCTTGGTGGCTGGGGTGAGGGTCGGACGGCGGCGAGCCGGGAGCGGCCGCTTCCTGCACACAGATCGGTGCGGCGGGGGTGATGGCCTCCCCGTAACACAGCTGCGGAGGCTTAGTGCTGATACAGGTCGCCGCTGTCTACTGAGCACTTTTATCGCGGAGCATTTTAAGTGCCGCTCTTCACCTCGCTACAGTATCCTCACGATAAAGCTGCAAGGCGTGTGCTATCAGGGAGCCCATTTTACAGATGAGGAAGGTGAGGCTGGGAGACAAGAGCTGCCTTAGGCGCGACCGTGCAGCGAGCAAAACGGCAACACCCGGAATTGAACCGAGGCTCTCTGAAGCATGGGCTGCGGATGTGGTCGCTACGCCTTTTAGAGTATACGACCAGATGCCTGCCCGGGATAGGCTGCGGGGAGGGGTTGCGCCTGTTGTCTGCAATCTGTCACCCCCTGTTCTGGGAGACAAATGTTGCACTGTAGGGTTCTTGGCCCAGTGCCCTGTGCTTTGAGGTCCTGGAAGTTAAGAGAACCTCGATCGGTTCAGGCCAGCACAAACTTGTGCAATCAATCAGGCAGCTGCTGCACTGGAAACACCCTTTTAGGGAACATGCAATGGAAGTGGGTAATTGTGCTTTTATTTAGAACAGTGTCATGAAGAAGGACTTCGGAACTAGAGGTAAGCCGTAGTTCAGATTCTGACTCTTATTATAGGACCTTAGACCAGTTAGTTCTCTGAGCCTCAGTTTCCTCCACAGTAGAGATCACAAAATCTGTGTGTAAGACAGGCATTCAACAGGGTAGTTTCCTCAGCAGACCCCTGGCTGGTTGCACTTGTGTGACAAAAGCCCAGGGAAGATTTTGGAGGTATGGGGAGGGTGGTGACCTTGGAGAGTGAATTCACTTTCCTGGGGTTGAGGTGAGGGTCATGCCACAGATGAGTGACATTTCCCCAACAGAGCTATCCAACACTGTAATGGCTGTTAAGGCTCCAGTGAGTGTGTTCCCCTGAGGTGCTCAGCACGGGTTACTGAGTGGTAACAAAGATGGCCCTAAGGTTATCTGATTCTTTAGTAACGATCGTACCGGATAATTTTGGAGTACTATTCTGCCTGGCACTGTTCTGAGCGTTTTTTGTCTGGTACCTCATTTAATTCTTATACCCAGCTTCAGAATTGTCATCGTCCTTATGTTACATTGAGGGGACTGACACATAGAGGTGTTGGTAATTGGGGTTGCTTATTAGAAAGTGGAGAGTGGGCTTGGAACCCAGCAGGCGGGCTCTGTGCTGAGCCCCAGCGCTGTTTCCCCAGGTGTGACCTGCACGGTTGAGAAACGGGAGCATCGATTTCCCAGATGGATTGAGATGCAGCCCAAGACCGAGGTTTCTAGAACACAGTTTGAAACTTGTAAAATATGTACTGTCAAGGTGAAAATCTATTCTCCCAGCCCTGCTCTGACCCTCGGCCCGTGAGTCTCATCTCCTGTGCCTGTGCTTTAGTCCCCAGGCTTAGTCACAGAGGTGTGATTTCTGACCCTTGACAAATTGAACTTTCAGTGTCAGGGTCTTTGCACTTTGTGTTTGCTCTCCCTGCTGTTTGTTCTCTCCTACCCCAGATCTCATAAGCTTGGCTCCTTTCTACTGTTTAGCTCCCAGCTCAGGCACAATCCAGGCCCCATCTGAAGAGCGCCCCCCTTGTGTATTGCCCTCATAGCAATCATCATTGCCTGACATTATCTTGTGTATTTCTTGTTTGCCTGTTTATAGTCTGTTTTTCATAAGAGCAGGACCTCTGTCTTGTTGGCCCTAATAGTCTTAGTTCCTAGTTCAGTGCCTGGGACATAGGAGTTGCTCAATAAATATTTACTGGAGGAATGAAGGCATTCAATGTAGGCTGATAGTGGAGTAGAGCTTGTAAATATCAAAGGCTTATTTTCAGTTAAACATAGAATTACTATGTGATTATATCAAACGTAGAATAACTATATGATCCAGCAATTCTACTTCTGGGCATATACCCCAAAGAATCGAAAGCAGGGACTAGATGTTTGTACACCCATGTTCATAGCAGCATTACTCACAATAGCCCAAGGTGGAGGCAGCGCAACGTCAGCAATGGATGACGGGGTAAGTAAGATGTGGCATATACATCTAGTGGAATGGTATCCAGCCTTAAAAAGGATGGAAATTCTGACACGTGCTACAACATGGATGAACTTTGAAGACATTATGCTAGAGACATAAGCCAGATACAAAAGGACAAATATTGTGTGATTTCATTTACGTGCGGTACCTGACATAATAAAATTCGTAGGGCTAGAAAGCAGAACAGTTGCCCCCATGGGCTGGGGGAGAGAGGGATGGAGAGTTGTTTAACGGGGACAGAGTTTCATTTTGGGAAGATGAAAAAGTTCTGGAGCTGGATGGTGGGGATGGTTTGCACAACAATGTGAACGTGTTTAATGCCACCGAATTGTGCACTTAAAAATAGTCAAAATGATAAGTTTTGTGTATGTTTTATTACAATGTTTTAAAAAGTGAGAGAAGTTAAAGATATATTGTTTTTCAGGCAACCTCCAGTCCTTAAGAAGAGATGCGAAGTGTGACTTCCGTAAATGTAGTATTAACTAAACATGGTGACGCTCTCTCTGCACCTTAAAGAGTGCAGTCTCAGGATCTTGGTCTTTCTTGTTTTACCAGCTGTCCGGCTTCCCTAAGTCCCGTTAAGCTGACACGTAAATTGACCATCACACTCAGGATCTTTGGCTTTCTTCCTGTATTTCAGAATGCCTGGAGATATGATAGATTAAATTGATTTACTAGATATGATAGATTACATCTGTAATAGATATAATTGATTTAATTGAAACAAGACAAAGAATCTTGAACTCTGAATGAAGAATTCAAACTTCTTCCTGGTTAAAACAAAAATGGTTAAAAAAAAAAAAAGTTTAATTTGGACTCCAGGAGGGTGTGGATTTAATGAGGGAAAGATTAAGTCCTCCCTTTGGGGGATGACCTGATCCTGAGTGGTAACAGGGTGCAGGAGAGAAAACTCCTTCAAGTGGGTGGATGGTGAGAGCAGGGTGCTGGCCTCAGGAGGGGGAGACGCCACACTGCATACTCGCTCCCCGGGGTTAAGAAGTGACTGTGACTCAGAACCAAGGAAAAGATTTGCAAGGAGGGCAAAGGGCAGTAGGTTGTTAGCTGAAGTGAAATGAGTGAGACCACAGATGGAGACAGATTCTTCTTGTTGCTGAGCAGATTGGAACCGAATGCCTTTCCCGGGGTGACCTGTCCATCTGTCTGCCTGTCCTTAGAGAAGAAAGGTTCCAAATGGACATTAGTTATTTGTTGGTTGCTGTGTTGCTGGCCACCTTCAAATCCTTTTTAACCTTGATGAGTCAATATTTTAAAAAAGCTTTTCTCTTTGAGATCCTAGGACCAGGAAGCCCATTTTGCCTCTGCAGGTTTTTTTATGGGCTCGCCCCTGCTGAGGGCGTGAGAGTTGGCCCAGGCAGAGGTCCATGGGATGCACTGGCCGTGCTGGAGTGTAGAGATCAGTGTGGAGAAGCCACGGGCATAGTGCCCAAACCAGTTACACGTCTCTCCCTCCACCTCTGATGGGAATGGGGATGTGGCTGGCCACATGCCAGGCTCCCTGCCTGACCTTGGCAAGGTGACACTGCTGTTACCACCCGTGTCCATTGCATTCAAGTACAAGTGCCTCACCTTTGCTTTGCGTTTTGCAGGCATGGCTGCATTTCTAATCATGTTGTGCTTAGGGTAAAATAATGGGTGCTTTGAAAGCTCTAGTGAGGCATCTCCTGGTTAAAGGTTATTGGTAGTTTCTTCTCAGTAGTAGCTCTGCCAGAATTTAAGCACGATCACTGTGGTTTGGGACCGTTAGACTATTTTATTGAATGGGTCTATCTGTCTAGCAAATGATACTGCGTATTTGTATAGTAGAAACTACAACCTTCCTGCTGTGTTTCCCTTTCCTCTTACATCACTGCCACACTCATACTTCTGACACCAAGTGTGCGGGGGTTCCCACACGCCAGCAGTTCTGTGACACCAGCGGGGTGCCCTACAATTCTATTTAATTCTGATACTAACTGTAGCCCCACATGACCGTCCCCCACTTCAGATGCCAATCACAAGTAATAGGTCCCCAGGTTACCCACAACTTCTGTCCGACTCAGCTACAAATCAGAGGTTCCCATGACCTCCTCCTTGGGTTCCATTAATTTGCTAGAGCAGCTCCGGGAATTCAGGGAAATACCTACTATTACCAGAGGCTGTGATAAAGGACACAGATGGACAGCCAGATGAAGAGATACACGGGGTACCATCTGGGGAGGGTCCCGAGCTCAGGGGCTTCTGTCCCCGTGGCGTTGGGGTGTGTCACCCTCCTGGTTCGTGGTTGTGCTCACCGACCTGGAAGCTCTCCGAACCCCGTGCTGTTGGGATTTCACGGAGGCTTCCTCACATCGGTACGATCGGTCATTAACTCCATTTCCAGGCCCTCCCCTGTCTGTGGAGAAGTGGGGGCTGGAGCTGACAATTCCAGCTTCTCATCATGGCTTGGTCTCCTGGTGAGCAGCCCCCACCCAGGAGCCACCCAGAGTCACCTCGTTGAACAAGAGATGCTAGTTCTCTTACTAGAGCATGTGATTTAGAGTTTCAAGTCTGACCTTCATGGCCAACTTGTTATGCAACCACGGGCTAATTCCTAGTCCTCTTATCACTTAGGAAATCACAAGGGTTTTAGGAGTAGAGACCAGTACGTATTTCTTATTATTTCATAGGACTCTTGGGAAATGGGCTCTCTCCTCATGGTTGGGTCTTTCTCAGCACAGAGGTCCTCTCCTCAGATACGCCGCGGCCCAGTGGTCTCGAGTGAGCCCTGCTTGCCCCAGCCCCCCAGCGCTGGTCCTTAGCAGCACTTGTTGTCATGGCCGCTCACAGGCGAGTTGTGAAAGAATTCACGAGGCAGGTAGAAATAAAGAAGGAAGACTTATTTAAGGAAGAGAAGGGTCGGCTGGGCAGTCTGCTGGAAACTACTATGTCGAGTCTTAGTTTCATCTGAAGTTTTACATTTTCTAACCAGGACGTAAATTGCTTCCGCCTATAGTGAATTTTCTATTGAGTTCAGCTTTGCCCGTCGGGGTGGGGGAAGCAGTTAAACTTGTCATAACAGCCTTTGCACATGCTCTGTAGATTTAAGTTGGAGCCTGGAGTGGATCCCATAGAATGCAAAACCTCTCATAAGTCTCAGGCCAGCACTGGGTGGAAGTAAACAGAACCACTGAAACTGGTCTGCACCGCAAATCTATAGTAAACAGTCATTAAGGTTTGGCAGAAAGGAGGCCAAGAAAAGAGAAAAAAACTTTTTAAAAGTCCCAAGCTAAATTACACTTGTTAAATCAGAGGTTCCAATCTCAAAATAGAAGATTTAGTGTCGTTATAATCTCGTCTCATCATTTCTCCCATCTCTGCTCAGCAATGAAAAATCTTTGGAAATTGGGGCGAGGGTCCATCTTCTGTTTCAGAGCTGGGCAGGGGCGTAGAGTTGTCCCACCTACGAGATTGGTGGGCAAAGAAGGTGGAATGACCGGGCCCCAGAAAATCCAGACGGCTGTATCTAGAAACTGGATTGAGTTGGGGGCTCCAAACTGGGCGTTGGAGCTCTGATCTCTAGGGCCAAAGGCCACTCCAGGGCCATCTGCAGGGAGGGGCTGAGAACCATGTGCCATATAATGGACTCGATTCTGAAAGAGACCAGTGTAACCAGCAGGTTAAAGAGGTATAATCCAAATAGAAGTAACCTAAAAATAATGAGGGGAACTGGAAAAGGTGAGAGAAGAGACCACAACTGGGATCCCTAAGAGTGAAAAGGGGGTCCCAGGTAGGGTGCAAGAGGAAAACAAGAGCTCTTAAGAGAACAATAGTAATAAAGAGCAGCTCCAGGAGTCAGAGGTTAGTTATTAGCACTTATCAGTCTTTAACAAGGGAGAGTGACTACCTTGTTTGTAGAGGCGCTTTAGGTCTTCAGCTGGCTCACAGGAGCAGAAGCAGTAGTCTTCCTTCTGGGAGAGGCCTGTGGAAACTTAAATGAAACAGGTTTGATTGGAGGGAAGGGGACCCAGCTGCTGACTTTCTGCAGCTCGGCAGCAGTTGGGGTGCTCGGGAGAACTGCATAAGGTCTCTTCTATTTAGGAATTAACTGGACTGTCAAGGACCCTTTCCCCCTCTAGGCTTCTAACAATACTTGGTCCTGACTTCAGGGGGCTGCGATGTGTAGAGAGGTTGGCCTGGGGGAGGTGCCGGTCCCTATATTTCCTGAGAGCCCGCTGAACCTCTCAAGTTAATAATATAGGAAATAAGAGAATTGAGGTCAGAATCTACAAGCATAAAGCAATGGGCAGCAATTAGAGCTGGGGCTTAGAGGTCTCCTGACCAAGCTTTCCCCCGGTCGTTTTCAAGGGGCCTCTATTGACCTTTACAACTGAGCAGGTTTCAGAGAAAATAGGTCCAGAGTGAGCAGTTGAGATAGAGACAGAATAAATGGCTAATTAACAGGCTTACGTGCTACGTCAAGGGTCACCTGCAGTGGTGCCCCTGTGATAAGAACAGCTTGGGAGCTGCTTGGAACTTCAGGCCCGTTAATTAATCACAGCCGTTTGTGGGGAAGGCGTTGGTCCCAAGTCCCTTCAGAGCAGGGGACAATCCTTCCTCCAGTGCCCTTTTATTTTGCACAAGGGGAACAACTGCTCTGGAGGATTAGGACACTCCTTACTGCAATGGTCTGGGCTTCTATATCCAAAGCAGGCTCCTTTACCTGGTGTGTCTCTTCTGGGGTTCCAGGGTGCTCTGAGGTGGCTTTGGCTTGTCTATTAACTGCACCAAAACGTCTGGCCTATCTCTGGCCTCGTCTGGTCTCTCTAGTTCTTTCTTTCCTCATCTTCTCTGTCTCGGTTGTTACAGACATTTAAACAAATTTCCTGGCCTTCTGTAAGGTCTGTGCCTTTTCATTAAGATGCAACAATGGGTCAGAATTAGTATACTATCTTGCCAGGTTAGGGAAAACCGACCAAACTTAATGAATTTACTCTAAAATTATCTAGGTTTATAGTAAAAACACTTAAATCGTTCCTTACTCTGGCTTATATCTGACATGAGATGGGCACATGTAGTCCTAGAATACAGAAGCTTACACAATTATTAGCAAAACTTAGTTCTTACTATTGTGAAGATTTACTTTACTAACCAAGGAACTGATTAGGACAATATAAAACAGAAAATTATTCTGATGACACATAAAATCTTTGCTTTTTAGACAGAAAACTATTTTATAATATTAGTAGCAGACCAATAGTCTAAGAAATTTGTCCTGTTTAGCAGAGAGAGAGAAAAAACTACTGGCTTACTTTTGATACTCAAATTTACTTAATCATATTTATGTAGCTTAACTATACGTAAAATTCTCTCAAGACTTTTTACAAACCTTCTACAACTTTCCCAGTCCCTCTTAGTTTGTCTCTTCTCACTCATTCAGAAATAACCATCTTTAGGACAAACTACTTGCTTTCAGTTCCCTCAAAAATGAATGTCCATACCTTATACCTTCCTTGAAAAAACATAATTTTTTTTCATATTAGTTAGAATCCATAACCTTCAGAACCTTAATTTTTACTGCCAATCCAAAGCAAGCAATTAGCACTTCCATTGGCAAATCCAGGAATATATTTTGCAACCTTCAGAAACATAGGCTTTTATAATAAAATATAAGATATATTTACTAACATCTCAATTTATCTTTTAATGTTCCTGTGACAAGAAGCCAGAAATAGATGAACTCAGACGTATCTAATTATGTCAGCATTTCATTGTTACCATTTAACACAACTTAGCAAACTAAAGTCTTAAGTTACCAACAGATGCTGAGAAATCACATCCAAGCATCCACATTATATAATTAATACTGAAAAGTTTCATTTAAAACCTTATTTGAGTTACTTCTTATTAGTTCTTAACTCTATGAGATTTTAAAGTTAATTGTCCAAGCTATTTTCTTGACAAATTTGGTAACAGAGATAACATGAATTTATTTTAAAAGTAATGCCAGAATGCCAGCACGTGGGAGGATGGCGGACTCCTGGCCAAAGGCAGTCTCCCTTATAATGAGTCGCATTGTGGGTGGTCCCTGCAGGACTTAGAACTGGACCAGTGGAGTAAGGAGGAGGGGTCACAGGAGACAGGGAAAGGGATGGGGCAGAAGAATGGGAGGGAGAGGAAGGGGGGTTGCTGAAGCCTGGGCAGGAGGAAAGTCCAGAGACTGTCTCCACCATGGGGGGCACAGGATAAGAGAGGACCATCAAGGAGGTCGGGGGAGGTAGAGTGAGGAAACTTAGCCAAGCACATGCCGCATTGTTTCTGGCGGTCCGGATCTTGACTTAGGGCCATTAAGGCATGTTCATAGGGGGCCTCGGACCATTTTTGTAGCCACAGGAGGAAGAGGTCTAGTTGCATGGTGTTAAAGTTAAGAGTTCTGTTGGCTGGCCAGACTTCCTGATTATCTACTGTGTTTCCCCGAAAATAAGACCTAGCCAGGCCATCAGCTCTAATGCGTCTTTTGGAGCAAAAATTAATGTAAGTCCTGGTATTATGTTATATTATATTATATTGTATTATATTATATTATATTAAAGACCCGGTCTTATAGTAAAATAAGGCGGGTCTTATATTAATTTTTGCTTCAAAAGACGCATTAGAGCTGATGGTCTGTCTAGGTCTTATTTTCAGGGAAACACAGTAGCTTATATTGTGGCCAAGCACCATTACAGAAAAAAACTATTAGAGAAGACAGGTCGAATTTTGTCCAATTCTTAAGAAGTCAGCAGAGAGGAGAGTCTTGGGAAATAGAGGGGAAACCTCCCATGAATGAGGGACCATTACAGAAAAAAACTATTAGAGAAGACAGGTCGAATTTTGTCCAATTCTTAAGAAGTCATCAGAGAGGAGAGTCTTGGGAAATAGAGGGGAAACGTCCCATGAATGAGGGACCAGTAGTTTGTGATAGCTGGGCAGGAGCTCAAGGGGCATTGCCCGCCACCCTGCCCCCCCAATCTCCGAAGGGTTCCTCCAACTCGGTGATGGACTTAACTGGTGCTTTACCGCGCACCCAAGAGGGAGTGAACCAGAGAAACTGACTGACCGTTGGCTACTAGCGCGTCCCCTGCAGTACTAAAGTCGTGGGTGGTGGACCTGGCCCCGCGCCCCATGGTCGTCCCCAGGTGTATCTATCCACTTACCGACTGACATTCTGAGGAGTCACTGGAGGTGCTTACTGGAAAGATCGGATAAAAGGCGACAGTAGGAGATAGGGAGTGAGAGAGAAATGGGAGTCTCACACCACTCAGCCTTGGGAGTCCCCTTTGGAGAACAGGCGGGCTTTCCATTCCACTGGAGAGCAGCCCCCTCCAGGAACCGTCAGTTCCCGCCGAACGCATGGGGCATCCGAGAGAGACTCGTGAAAGGGAGAGGAAGGAGACCTACTAGTGTGTGTGGGTTCGCCCTGGATGAGCTGCCACTGCCAGCTGCGCCATGTTGCAGAGTAGGTCTCGGAGGGGGTAGAGCCACCGGAGAAGAACCCTGGTGGGGACAGGAGACAGCCAGTCCCCATACGGGCCACCAAATGTCATGGCTGCTTGCTTGTGGGTTGCGGAAGAATTCATGAGGGAGATAGAAATACAGTAGGAAGATGTATTAAAGTAAGAGAAGGATCGGCTGGGCAGAGTCTGCTGGAAACTACTACGTCGAGAATTGGTTCGTCTGAAGTTTTATATTTTCTAACCAGGATGTAAATTGCTTTGGCCTGTCGTGGAATTTTCTATTGAGTTCAGCTTTGCCCGTTGGGGTGGGGAAGCAGTTAAACTTGCCATAACAGCCTTTGCACATGCTCTGTAGGTTTAAGTTGGAGCCTGGAGTGGATCCCATAGGTTGCAAAACCTCTCCCAAGTCTCAGGCCAGCACTGGGTGGAAGTAAACAGAACCACTGAAACTGGTCTGCATACCGTGTTTCCCTGAAAAGAAAACCTAGCCTAGCTGGACCATCAGATCTAATGCGTCTTTTGGAACAAAAAATAATATAAGACCTGGTCTTATTTTAATATAAGACTGGGTATAATATAATATAATACCAGGTCTTATATTAATTTTTGCTCCAAAAGACGCATTAGATCTGATGGTCTGTCCAGGTGTTATTTTCGGGGAAATATGGTTTGTAAACGTATAGTAAACAATCATTAAGGATCTGGCAGAAAGGAGGCCAAGGAAAGAGAAAAAACCTTTTTAAAAGTCCCAAGCTAAATTACACTTGTTAAGTTGAATTATGCCAGAGATCTAAATCTCAAAATAGAAGATTTAGTGCCACCGTTACAATCCCCCGTCTCATCACTTTCCTCATTTTGTCCTTGTGCATTTAGCGCACTTGTTTGTTTGCTGCTCGTCTTCCCTGTGAGCGAAGTCCCGGGAAGGCAGGCCACAGTCTGTTACGGTCACCGCTGCATTTCCTGCAGCAATGCCATGGCCGGCACAGAGAAGGGCCTCAATAAATAGTTGTCGAATGAATGAATTTTAGCTGAAAATGTACCAAATTAATGGGAAAGTATTGAAAAGTTGCCAACTGTTGACTAAGGGAAATTAGTTCCTGTAAGTGTTTAAACTTTCCACCATGGGACATGCCACTGATCACAAACTCTGGTTCTTAGTAGAAACATGTGAAGGATTTTCCAGGATTTTAATGGGATGTAATTTTCTGATGAAAAATATAGACACAAATCTGACCTTGTAATTCTTTGTTTTTAAATTTATTGGGATGACAATTGTTAGTGAAATTACATAGATTTCAGGTGTATAATTCTGTATTACATCATCTATAAATCCCATTGTGTGTTCACCACCCAGAGTCAGTTCTCCTTCCATCACCATATATTTGATCCCCTTTACCCTCATCTCCCACCCCCACCCCCCTTACCCTCTGGTAACCACTAAACTATTGTCTGTCTGTGTCTATGAGTTTTTGTTTCTCATTTGTTTGTCTTGTTCTTTTGTTGTTTTTGGTTTATATACCACATATCAGTGAAATCATAGGGTTCTCTGCTTTTTCTGTCTGACTTATTTCACTTAGCATTATACTCTCAAGATCCATCCATGTCACAAATGTTCCTATATCATCTTTCCTTAACGCCTGAATAGTATTCCATGGTGTATATATACCACAACTTCTTTATCCATTCATCTATCAAAGGACATTTTGATTGTTTCCATGTCTTGGCCACCGTAAACAAAGCTGCAATGGACATTGGAGCACACGTGTCTTTATGTATAAATGTTTTCAGATTTTTTGGGTAGATACCCAGGGGAGGGATTGCTGGGTCATATGGTAATTCTATTCGTAATTTCTTGAGGAATCTCCACACTGCTTTCCATAGTGGCTGCACCTGTCTGCATTCCCACCAACAGTGCATGAGGGTTCCTTTCTCTCCACAGCCTCTCCAACACTTGTTGCTGTTTGTCTTGTTGATGATAGCCATTCTGACTGGGGTGAGGTGATATCTCATTGTGGTTTTTATTTGCATTTCTCTGATGATTAGTGATGTTGAGCAGTTTTTCATACGTCTTATTGGCCATTTGTGTGTCCTCTTTGGAGAAACTGACCTTGTAATTCTTACAGTGGGATTTGTTTTGAGGCAGGGGAGTGCTTTAACTGGCAGTTTCTACAGGAACCCTAAGGAGTACCTAGAGCATGGGATTTGGAGTTCCAGTCTGACCTTCATGGCCAACTTGCTGTGCAACTATGGGTTAAGATGCTTTACTTCGCTGAGCCTCATTTTTATTACTTGAAAAATGGAAAAAATAACACTTAATTCAGCAATTCATTTGTTCAGTCATTTGGCAAATATTACTTCGTGTATGGCCATGCTGGATTCTGTGGTTTCAAAAAAATTAAAAGAACATAGGCTTTGCCTTCAAGGAAGTTTGGGGGAGAAAAGCCATAACCAGGAAAAGGTTACTTGGGAGGACGCTGCACAGGGCTTTCTGTCTGCTGAGTCAGGCTTCAAAGGCAACCGGGTAGTTGATGTTACTAACGGGATAACAAGCTGACATCCTAGTTCGGAAAGGACCCAGAAGTTCCACACAGTGGTTTTGCAGAAGAATTTCTTCGTGTTTACCAAGCCGTTCTGAGGGAAATGCTAAAAATATAATGTCAGTACTTTAGCAACTCACAGAACTAAGAGGTTGCAAATGAGCTTTGACTAAATTTAATGTTGGAAGTTCTTCCTCTTTCAGGCAACTTTTGAAGCAGTGGTGCAATGGCGACTCCAGTCAGCGGGTCTCACAAGGATGCCAACCTGTGGCCCTCTCATGAGAAAATGATGGCGCAGCCCCTGAAAGACAGCGACATTGAGGTGAGGGGTGTGGGTCTTCATAGGTCTTCTTAAACTGGAGTCTCTTGCTTACTCTAGTTAGAATCATAAATGAACTTTATTCGGAACAGCCTTGCAATTAGTATAAGAGTGCGGATTTAAGAGACAGTGGCTGACAGAGTGCCAAAAGGCCTTCCAGGGTAAATTTTAAATATTTCAGAATTTCTACAAAGTACCGAGAGAGCACTGTGCTGTCTGCTCTGGAGGAAAGGGGAGGGGGACGAGTCGCTGAGTGCTAACCCTTACAGTTCAGAGGAGTACATCTGGACACTGAGAAGCGTCTTTTCTTTATGTATCTTTACGGCAGCTTTATACGTGAGGTATCATTCACTAACCATACAAATCATGTATTTAAAGTGCACAATTCATTGGTTTTTAGTGTTTTCAGTCAAGTTTAGAGTATTTTTATCCTCCCCAAAGGAAACCTCAAACCCATTAGCCGCTACCCCAGGCCCTGCCAGACTCCCCAACCCTCGGCAACCTCTGGTCTACTTACTAAGCATCTTTGATCTTAAGGAAGAGAAGCAAGGAATAAGGTTCAGGGAGGGGAAAGCTTGGTGAAATGTAGGGATAAAAATAACAAGATGGTGTAGAATTAAAAATTAGGTGAGATACTTATTTTAAAGCTCATTTTCTCTTTAATTATGTCGTTTTCCTTAAGTCGTTGTCTTCTATTAATTCCTTCCCAGATGCTAAAATGTTTGAGGAAGATTTCCTCTATTCCTTAAGAGCTGTGGGAGTCTTCTGAGTTTGCTTATTTGAGTTATGGTTGGCTTCTGAGGGCACAGCACAGCTGTATACTAGTGGCCCTTCTCTTTCCTGAGTTACTGCTTTGATCAGAGCAAAATGTTCCAGTGAAAGGCCCAAATGTCTAGCGTCTGCTTTCTTCTCATCAGGTTTACAACATCATTAAGAAGGAGAGTAACCGGCAGAGGGTTGGATTGGAGCTGATCGCCTCCGAGAATTTCGCCAGCCGGGCAGTTTTGGAGGCCCTAGGCTCTTGCTTAAATAACAAGTACTCTGAGGGGTACCCAGGCCAGAGGTATGTGAGTGTTGTCAAGGCCTGCTTCTGAATAGTGATGGGAGGTCCTGAATCAGGATAGAATCCAAACCACGTGGGGATGTCTGTTCCGCTCCTGCTCTGACACTCTTCCAATGCCCAGTGTGTGACAGATAGCACCTGTGATTTAGGAGCAGGTACACTCAGGGTCACATTAACAGTCCCTTTGGACGCTTTCTAGAATAACAGGCTAGTCCATAAGGAATGTGGAGCTGCTGGACTGTCAGCAAGCCTCTAGAAAAAAGTCACCAAGTGCTCCGATGCCATGGAAGGAGGCTGTTGCTATGGGAGTAATCAGATCTGTATCAGGAGTCACCTGGACGGGAAAACGGAATCTGTTGCCCCGGCAACCGTTTCTGCAATAGGAATGTTGGGTTTACATATGCAACGATTTCGGTCGACTCTTTCACCCTGAGAACCATGAGAAGTTATACTCATTTTTGTTTTTTACAGTCATCATCAACCAAAGGTGATGACTGCAGAATCTGACATATGTTTTTTTTCACATGTGTACGTTTATGTCCTAGAGAACACAGAGCAAGAAGGGTCACCTTGGAGTTGAACTGGCATTCTATCCTGAGATACCTGGAAGCTCTCTGTTGAAGGGCATTATCTTTCTCCTGCTGTGAATGACTTAACTTTTGTGTTGTGCTTGGAAGAGTTTATTGGGTGTTTTCACAGCTAACCTCTCATTCGATCCTCGTGGTAGCCCTATAGGGAAAGTGGGGCTACGTTCCACATTTTAAAGATGAGGAGCTGAGCCTCACTAAAATTCAGGGACTTCTCAAATTTACACACAAGTAGCTGAGCTAGGACTCAAATCCAGACATTTTCAAACTGATAGGATAAAAAAATAAATATCTGGTCTTTGTCCCTGGTTTCTTTCACTTGACCTCCTAAAACCCTTCACATCTATGGTGATAGGAATGTCTTTTATTAGTCACAATGAGCCCTTTCGAGCATACCTGGGTTTGTATTAAAGAGGTGGCTCTCGGTGGATCCCTAGGTAGCTTCATGTTGGGGGCTGGTGGCTAGAACAAGCAAGGCACGATTGGGGGGCTGGAGACGAGTTAATCCGTGGTCAATGACACCTCATAATAAAACCTCCATTAACCCTAAACCGTGAGGTTTGGAGAGCTCCCAGTTGGTGAACAGTCGAGGTGCTGGAAGCGTGGCACTCTGGAGAGAGCATGGAAGCTCCGAACCTTTTCCCTACACCTTGCCCCATGCGCCTCTTCCATTTGGCTGTTTCTGAGTTGTATCCTCTATGGTAAACCAGTAATAGTAAGTAAAGTACTTTCCTGAGCTCTGTGAGTCATTCTAGTGAATTTTCACACCTGAGGGAGTGTTGTGGGAATCCTGTGTTTGTCAGACAGAAGTGGGGTAACCTTGGAACCCAGCACTTGTGACTGGCCTCTGAAGAGAGGGCGTCCTATGGCACTGAGCACGTAACCTGAGGGGTGTGATGCCAACTCTGGAGAGTCAGGTCAGAATTGAATTTAATTGTAGGACAATTGATTGGTGTCAGAATTGGGTGGTGTGAGGAGAAAAAAACCCCACACATTTGGCATCAGAAGTGTTGTGAGTAAAAACCTCTCATCCCCCTCTTTATTGTGGTAAATATGCATAACATAAAGTTTATCATTTTAACCATTTTAAATGTACAGTTCAGTGACCTTAAGTACATTCACAATATGGTACAACCATCACCACCATCCATCTCCAGAATTTTTTCGTTTTTTAGAAACAAAGGTCTGTACCCATTAAATCATAACTCCAGCCAACAAGCACATGAAAAGGTGCTCAACATCACTAATAATTAAGGAACTGCAAATTAAAACCAAAATGAGTTATCACCTCACACCCATTAGAATGGCTACAGTAAAAAAGAAAAAACCAGAAAGCAAGTGTTGGTGAGGATATGGAAAAACTGTGACCCCTGTGCAACCCCTACTGTTGGTAGGAATGTGAAATGGTGCAGCCACTGTGGAAAACAGTATGGACGTTCCTCAAAACAGTGAAAATATAATTACCATGTGACCTAGCAATTCCACTTCTGGGTATATAGCCAACAGATTTCAGAACAGGGAGTCAGACAGATTATTTGTACACCGTGTTCATAGCAGCATTATTCACAATAGCCAACAGGTGAGAGCAACCCGAGTGTCCACTGATAGATGAATGGACGAGCAAAATGTGGTGTATCCGTATGTATCCGTACAACAGAAGGTCCCTTAGCCCTATAAAAGAAGGAAATCCTGTGACATGCTACAGCAAGGATGAACCTTGAGGACATGATGCTAAATGAAACAAATCAGTCACAAAAAGACAAATACTATGTGATTCCACTTACATGAGGTATGTAGAGTAGTCAAAATCATAGAGCTGGAAAGTGGAATGGTGGTTACGAGGGGCTCGGGGGGAGGAGACGGGAGTTGTTTGTTGGGTACAGAGATTCAGTTTGGAAAGACGGAAAAGTTCTAGAGATCTGGAGCACGACAGTGTGAGTGCACTTGTCAATGTGAGGTACGTAACACCATTGAACTGGACACTTAAAAATGGTTAATAAGATGGTAAATTTTAGGCTACGTGTTTTTACTATAATAAAAAATATACATGTAAATTTCATTTACAATTTCTAAGGTTTTTTTGATTACAAGGCCTAAGTGTTTAAAAATTTCTTCTGGATTGAGTTACTATGATTATTAGTATGTATACAGATAGTAAAAAACAAATATATGATCAATTTTGATATTAAACGTAATTATTAAACAAAAAAATTTTTTATTAGAAGTATGAAAAAAACCCAGTAAGTCTCTCCCTCTCCCTCCCGAGCCCCTGGTAACCACCATTCCACATTCTGTCTCCATGAATCTTACTATTCCAGGTACCGTGTTTCCCCGAAAATAAGCCCTCGTTAAGATTGTCAGCCAGATGGACGTATTTAGTACATTATGATGATGTTCTAGAAGTAGATGACATGACTGTATTTGAATAAATGTAGATGTTGTACATGAAAAAATAAGACATCCTCTGAAAATAAGCCCTAATGCGTCTTTTGGAGCAAAACTTAATATAAGACCCAGTCTTATTTTCGGGGAAACACGGTACCTTACGTAAGGGGAATCATACAGTTGTAAATGGCTTATTTCACTTAGCATAATGCTGATGTCCTCAAGGTTTATCCATGTCGCTTATGTCAGAATGTCCTTATAGATGAGGAGACACTTGCTTAATGTAACACAGCTTGGCACTGATGGAAGATGAGTGGTGCTGGGTTCTCACCAGGTCTCTACTTCTGTTCTTCTGTGCCACCCCCGAGCTCTTTGGCCTCTGTACTAAGCACAGAGGTTTTGGCCTAAATCTCCTGCTTTCCTTACCACAGGTATTATGGCGGGACTGAGTTTGTCGATGAGCTGGAGATCCTCTGTCAGAAACGAGCGCTGCAGGTCTATGATCTGGACCCCCAGTGCTGGGGGGTCAACGTCCAGCCATATTCAGGTAATGCCCACTTCCAGACAGGCCTGGAGCCGTCTCCTGGGGCTGACATTCACAGAGAAGGGCCCTAAAAAAGGACGACCCCTAACAAAAGTTACAAATAGCTAAACCGTCCAGGTGTGTGTTTTCCCATCGCCCTTGGCTCTCAGTTGTGCTCGCCTCAGCAGTGCCCTACCTCTGAACAACCCCTTCCCTTCCCCCCAAGGCGACTGGTGCAGGGGATACCCTGGGGGTTGGGGGAATGCATAACGGTGGCCAGGCCTGTTCTGGCCACATCTGGTTGATGGCTTAGTGCCCAAGCTCGCGGTCCTGCTTGGTGCCTCATGGACAGAAGCAATGAGGTCTCCTCTGGCCTGTCCGGTCCAGGCTCCCCTGCCAACTTCGCAGTGTACACCGCCCTGGTGGAGCCCCACGGGCGTATCATGGGTCTGGACCTGCCCGACGGAGGCCATCTGACCCATGGCTTCATGACAGACAAGAAGAAAATTTCGGCTACATCCATCTTTTTTGAATCTATGCCCTATAAGGTAAGAGTGCCTCTTTTCTCCATAGCTCCAGTGCTTGGCTACACCTACAGAAATAAATGTTGTTCACGTGGCACTAGAGGAAGTCCCCCCCCTTTCACCATCTGTCATTTCCCTGCCTGGGGACTCCTCAGGCTTACAGGGCAGGCCGGGGACAGTTGGAACGGAGACCAAGGGGCTGAGGTGAGGAACAGGGAGGAGGGTGGAGGAGGCTGGAGGAGGTCCCAGCTGCAGCAGGGGTGCTGGCTGCTCCAGAACTAGGGGCAGCGACAGCTGGGACGACGGCTCCTAGCAACCAGGCCTACCATGGCCGCAGCCGCGTGACAACAGCTGAATCCCTGCATCCAGCGCTGATGCCAGCACCACCAGCACCTGCTCAGCCCTCCACAGTCCCGTCAGCAGCCCATGTGCCCATCGTGGGACCAGCACGCATTTGTGGGCACCCTTGTCATAAACAGTTTGGTTAAAAAGATTCATGTGAGATTCATGAGCTCATGGGGGGCATAGTGACTTATCTATAAGGATGATTAGAGCAATGGGTGAAGAAGAGGTACCTTGCACACTTCTTTTGGTGTAGACTGTGCACGTGGTGATTCTTTCTCGTATCCAGGAACCATCCCGTGGTGTTTACTGTCACCTGGGCCACTCCTCGTTTCACATGTCCTACCACGAGCAAAGGGAGCCATGCATCACTGTGCTGGGTTGAATATCAGACACATAGTTTGATTCCTTTGAGAAAATCAAGCCAGTGCTCTCTTGGCATTCTGTAGTCATTGTCGCATATCCTGCATTGTTTGCTGTTTTCATTTATTATTAGCCTTTGTCTCAGTTCTGGTGATTACACATATACTTTTTGTGCAAATGACAGTGCATTGCTTTTCATGGAACACCTTTGTACTTCCAGTCACAGGTATCTGCCTTGGTCAGCGCTGACCTTGAAGCTGGATTTTTCAAACAGCCGTAGTAGCAGTGTTTTCTGTCTTTGCACTTAGAACACAAGCCAGTTACTACAGTTTCTTTCACCATGGACAGAATGGTGGCAGAGTAATCACCGAATTGTTTTCTGACATTAGATGAAGTCTCGGGGAGCCTCATGCTTTTTAGCCCAATGTCTGCTGTTACTGAAGTGTCTTCCAGGCATTAGCAAGCCCGGAACTGCATCCTGTCCCCGCCAGCCACCCCCTGCTTGACACCACTGTGCAGGCTGCAGCCCTGTGGGCACAGTAGGAAGGCCCACGCAGCGGTGGGCCTGCGGGCGGTGCAGAATGGTGGGAACTGGGACCCTGGCCAGTATGGGCAGCAGGAGGCACAGCTCAGCCAATGGAGGGACTGCTGTGGGCACCAGCCTTTACGGGCAGGGAGGGAGACAGAGCCCTGACTGGCCTCCAGCAGCAGCCCCTCAGCTGCCCACCGAGCTGCCGCCATGCCCAGCCTTTCTGGCCCCTGCCCTCCGTGGGACTTCTCCCACCTTCCGGTAACATCCCCACACAGAGCTAGGATTTCCTCTCCCTGGAGAAACAGCAACGTGAACTCTCTGCCGCTCGCCCTCCGCTGGTTCTAAGCGCCCCAAAGAGGAGAGGCTGCTTCCTTCCTGACCAGGGCCTCTGCACCCCTCTGGCCCCGGCACAGTTTCTCACACATGCCTATGAATTCTCCCAGGCGCTACTATATCGTTGAATTTTCAAGATTAAAAAAAGCAAAAAACTTATAAAAAAAAATCCCACAAGTTTCATAAGCAAAATGCGGAGGGAGAGAGCAGCAACAGATTTTTTGGGTAATTATGTCTTTAAAAATTTTTTTTTTTAGAATTATGTCCATTTTTTCACCATGGGATCAGCTGTTGATTTTTCATTAAGATAACAGTTTCTTTGCTGAGTTCAGGTGACTGAGAAAGAATCAGCTACATACTTAAAACCACACATTGTCCTTCAGCCTGTCTTTCCAGATGATGTCTCAGTTCCCATAAGCTTGCACATGAGCTTCTGTAATTATGTTGAATTGAAAGCGCTTTTTTTATTTGGCCAGGAAGGAAGCAGCCTCCCCTCTTAGGGGTGCTTAGAACCAGCGGAGGGCGAGCAGCAGAGTTCATGGTGCTGTTTCTCCAGAGAGAGGAAATCCTAGCTCTGTGTGGGGATGTTACCGGAAGATGGAAGAAGTCCCACGGAGGGCAGGGGCCAGAAAGGCTGGGCAGGGAGGCACCCGGTGGGCAGCAGAGGCCAGTCAGGTCTGGGAGCTGGGGGCTTCAGCACAGGACGTTTCTCACCACCTCCTCCCTAGAGGGCTCCCATGCCCCACACCCCTAAACCTTTCCTCCAGTAACTCCCTTTGATTATTTTTACTTACATTTAGCAGAAATGCTTTAACACAACTTGAATAAACTGAAGTTAGTAAGAAATGTGTTGCTACAAAAGAAAAGAAGTTTCTTTACGTGTAGATGGATCCACAATGGAATTGATTTCTGTGTGTGGTGGAGGGAGGCGTCTGGGTGACGGTTTTCCATGTGGATATTTAGTTGACCTAGTGCCATTTACTGGAAGATGAAACTTTCCCTGCAGTGCCACCGCTGTCATCGATCAGATGACCACCCGTCCCTAGGGGTCCTGTGTGCTGGCTCTCCTGCTCTGTCAGCTTGTCCGTCCACAAGCACACACTGCCTTCGTTAGTGTAACTGCTTAAGTGTTTTTCATTTTCTCTCAATGTTTTGTGTAGAGGTCTTCTACATCTTTTGTTAGAGCCTTTATGGCTTTTGAAAGTAATGCTATAATTATTAAAATTCCATTTTCTATATTTTGCTGCTTATATATATGACTGTAATTGAGTTTTGGTTTCCAACACTATATCCTGGCCTGGGACACCTTCCTGGTTGTCACGGCAGAGGGGAGCTAACAGCTGTGGGCAGGTGCAGAAAATCATCTTGTCCTTGACAACTGGCGCCAGTTTGGGCGGGAGGGCAGGCTGGCGGGCGCAGCTCGAGCCCGCTGTCTCCGTGACACTCCACAGGTGAACCCGGAGACTGGCTACATCAACTACGACCAACTGGAGGAGAACGCCCGCCTCTTCCACCCGAAGCTGATTATCGCAGGTGAGGGGCTGGGCAGACAGCAACTGCATTAGCCGATTCCAGGCCTCTTACAAAGTGAAGAAGGGGCAGCTCCCCAGCTTGCCCTTGCTCCCTGCTAGCTTCTGCCTTGGATGGCTGAGCTTCTTGGGTCTAAGTATATTCTTCTCTTTCAGGACCAATGTCCACGTTTGCCACCATTAGGTAGAGTAATTCTACTAGGTAGAATAAGATCTGGGGTTGTTCTCAGAGAAGCATCTAGAAATTATCCCTGACTGATTGGGGGCGGAGAGAACAGTCGGGGGCCACCCCAACCACCATGACATTGAACAGGCAGAGATCAGAGTGGTTGCCTTTGGCACAAAGAGGTTCTTCGAGAACATTCTTCATTTCTGCTCTCAGATTTTAGAAGGAGAAATCTCTAAGCTTTCAAATATGCATATCCAGAGGCCACTTTGGAGCCGACTCTCAGCTGGCCGTGGGTATCTCTGACTCTACGGTGTCACCTTGGCCATCTTAGGAACCAGCTGCTACTCCCGAAACCTGGACTATGCTCGACTGCGGAAGATTGCCGATGACAATGGGGCGTATCTCATGGCTGACATGGCGCACATCAGTGGGCTGGTGGCGGCGGGCGTGGTGCCCTCACCCTTCGAACACTGCCACGTGGTATCCACCACCACCCACAAAACGCTGCGAGGCTGCCGAGCCGGCATGATCTTCTTCAGGAAAGGTGTGCTCTGAGCGTGGGGTCCGGGCGCTGCTGGGTCTGCCCTTCTGGGGGGGGGGGTTGCGTTCGGCTTAGGAAGCGGGGGAAAACTGAGCTGGGATCCCTTGAAGATATTAGGGTCCCTTAAAGAGTTCCACGGGGGATCTCAAAGAAAGCCCTGAGCATACATAGCTAGCCAGGTCCTGGGAAAGTAGAAGTATTGTTCTGGGTGCTAGCACCCCTTGGCTCAACTCATCCTTTTCTCGAGGTCGGTGTTGAGTGAAAGGAAGATGTGCGTGTCCGGCCGGGGCTGCCAGGAGACCTCACAGTGTAGCAGGGTTTTGGTGAAGTTATTGTAGTCTAGGTGTGTCTCCTGGAAAAAGACCCACAGTGATTAAACCGTGAGACGCTGATGTGTAAATCCTGGCCCCCACTTTGTCATTTTAGTAAGGACTTTCTCGTTCTCGTAGTGGGATGCTTAGAGCCCACGGGAGGTGCTCCCCGAGTTCCGCAGCCCCCATTACAGAGAAAGCCAGAGCAGCGACCAGGCCATCACTCAGCCCTTGGGACCTGGAGCGCGAACCTGGCATCGGCAGAGAAAGCCGCCTCTGCTGACCGGCTTTCCCAGGCCCTGGCCAGGCTGCACACGCCGTGTGCCTACTCGAAGCGTCCACACTCCTGAGGTCCTTCTTCAGTTGTGTTTTAACGTTTCTGAGGCAGGTGGCCGTTCCCGCCTGCCTGGAAGACATTTGTTTTTCCCCCGGGATGTTGGTGTGATTTGTTTGACCCAGCCAGCTGCAGCGCCTCCTGGTCGGCCCCGTACTTGCTGTGTGATGTTGGGCTAATTGTGCAACCTCTCTGTGCCTCATTTTCTTAACTCCATAGTGATCTTAACAGTACCAGTGCGTTTGGATTGCTGTTGTGAGGATTAATGAATGAGTTTAGGTAAAGTGCTTAGAGCAGTTCTGGCTCGGAAGAAGCTCTGTGGAGACAGCAGTTATTACTGACTACTAACTTTTTCTCTGAAAGGAACCCTATTCCCACATGAGTCTTGTCTTCCTCCACCTCATCACCGTGGAAGACGGCTCCCTGGTACTTTAAGGAAATATGCCCAAGGCATGCTTGTTGTTACAATCTCAGTGGAGGGAAAATGTTCATCTTTTCCTTTCATCTGAAAGGGTGGTCCGCCCTCCTCTGGAAGCAACCGCCCTCGCTGCCCAGCAGGAGTACGGGCCAGGCTTGAGCTTAGTGCCCCCATGGCTAGTCTGGGTTTGAGCCCAGGCAGGGAGAAAACGGGAAAGCCTATCTGATGTTTTCTTTCATCCAGGAGTACGCAGCGTGGATCCCAAAACCGGCAAAGAGATTCTGTACAACCTGGAGTCGCTCATCAACTCTGCTGTGTTCCCAGGCCTGCAGGGAGGTCCCCACAACCACGCCATTGCTGGTAAAATATCACCAAACCCAACTGCGAGCCTTTGGAGGGAGCTCCTTTACCCAGGGGGGCCCCCATGCCGTCCGCCTGGGGGCTCCCCGCTTTTGCTCATCCCGTGGCCCTGAGCTCCCGTCTCACCTGACCACCACAGTGTGTGCCAGGACTTCACACTGGGGAGAAAGTAGAGGAATCTCTCTGTCTAGGAGAGGCTAGCAAGGAAGACAGCGGAAACAGTGGTGACTGGTATAAGGGAGGGACACGAGGCAGTGCTGGCCTCCCTGGGCATACTCAATCAGCCCCGGTTCTGTGTGTAGCCCTCTTGAAGAAGCAAGGGAGGAATCTGACAAGTAGAAAACAGCACAGCGAAGGGAGTGCGATTAGCAAGGACGAGCTGCCTCTTCGCAGACATGCTGACCTCCCGTGGGGCAGAGGCACCTGTGTCTGAGCAGCACGCCGTCGACCTCGGGGTCGCACCAGGAGCTCCTGGGTCTGTCTGATCCCATGACCCTCCAGCAAGCATTCAGTGAACGATTCTTCCTCTGTTTGTACAAAGGGCTTAGAAAATTTGTGATGATCTCAGTTACTTCACTGTCTTCTTTGGAACAAAGCAGCTGGTCAAAGAGCCCAGGATGAAGGTGTAACTTCTCCATGAAAAGCAGCACTCCTGTTTCCAAGCAGGGAGAGGGGGAAGCAGTGAATGGAGGATCTGGGCAGCAGCAGGCATGGGGCAGGGCTGGGCGTCCACCAGGGTGGCTTCACGCCCCCCTTTGTACCTGCAAGCTAGCCTCTGCAGTTTCTTAACCCTTGGATGATGGCATGGCCCAGCCTCCAGCCACTCGCGGCCTTTTCCAGTCATTGCCAGACACACTGGAAGCTTGTGGGCTAGGACTCAGCCACATGCATTTTGCATTCTCCTCTATTTTCTGTGCCCTGTAAGCAGCCTTTGGGATTCAACACAGGGTGTCGGCCAGGTAAGTCTGGATGTGCAGGGCAGAACAGGCCTGCACCTCGCACCTGGACTCTGCAAGCTCTGCAGAATTTGGCATCAAAGCGTCAGCGCTTAGTGCAGCTGAGGAAGTGTTTTCACATATCGAGCTCAAGAGGGACTGTAAATTTCCGGTGGTAATCTTGTTGGCATGGGACTTCCATGCCTGGATCAAGGTGACCTCAAAAGCAGTTGCTCAAACAGAAGAGGTCTGGCCGTTTAGCCAGGTAATTGTAGGGTTAAAAATATATGTCATTTGGTGGTGGGGGGAGGATGTGATCTACCCCCTTTGGTGACACTGAGAAGCGAGGAAGCCTGAGTGGGGGCAAGGGTGTTTTCTGACTCTCAGCCTGTCTTTTGATCCCGTCCTTTCTTCGGGACCCATCGTCTCTTCCTGCCAGGTGTCGCTGTGGCCCTGAAGCAAGCCATGACTCCAGAGTTCAGAATCTATCAGCGCCAGGTGGTGGCCAACTGCAGGGCTCTGGCTGAGACCTTGATGGAGCTGGGCTACACGGTCGTCACAGGTACTACCAGACACCTGGCGGCCCCCGCCAGCCCGGGACACAAGGCTGCCCCTTAAGCTCGCACGAAGCCTCGCAGCGCCTCACAGCACGAAGCCAGCCAGGCTGTGGCTGTAGGGCAGTGGCCCTGGCGCTGCGGCTACAGCTGGGGTCCGAGTCGGGACTGCCTCCAGAGGAGATGAGCCCCCCATGGCTTCCGCCTGCCTTACTCAACGGCAGCTGCCTCCGTGGCTAGGCCAGAGATGGTGGTAATATCACCTGCTGTTTGTCACCTGGCAGGTGAGGCCTCAAGTCCTCAGAACAGCTTTCTGAAAGGAGTACCCGAGGCTCACCTGAGAGAAGTTAGGTCCCGGTGGTCACACGGCTGGTGGGTGGCAGAGCCAGGATGTGAGCCCAGGGCCTTCTCCGCAGCGATGCCTGTGCTGTCCTCTGGGCCTGTCCCCACTCACCAAGAGTCAAGGTGGAACCGGCTGTCCTGCCGGGAGTGCGTGGGTTTGCTATGTGTACGTGCTTTAATGCAAAGATAGTGACGCTCAGTGACCCTCGGTGAGAGGGACTTTCCCGGCGAGGGCCCCGCCCAGGGGTACACAATTAGGATGGCACAGTTTTTCCGGCAGAGCGCGTGCTTTGTTATTGCGAGGAAAGGCAGCTTTATTCTTCTCACAAGGCTGCCGTGCACGCTAGCGGTAGGTCCAGGAAAATGGGTCCTGGTCTCCTGTGTGTGCAGGTGCCCACTCCCTGCCCACTGTCCTTTAGAGGTTACAGGCCCGTCTGAGGAGTGGGCTCCTCACCAAATCTTGTGAGCAGCAGGACTGGGGCAAACCATCTTCTCAGCAATCCGGGCTAGCACCTCTTTTCTGTTTTCCTTCACTTCCTTTATTTGCTCTCTTCTCCACCCTCCACATCTAGTAAGAAAGCCCCAGAAATCTGTGTGGACTGTGACCCTCAAGGTCCCTTAGGTCACTGTTTCTCAAACTTGGATGTGCATACAAATCGCTGGGCAACCCCTTAAATGCAGGCCGGGGTGGGGTCTGCCTTTCTGCCCAGCTCCCAGGTGGTGCCGGTCCAGGAACCAGGCGTTGCAAGGATTTAGGCCAAACTCCCTCTGGCTCCCGGCGCCCAGGCCCTTCACCTGCACCTGGCACGCCGGGTCGCTGCAGCGGGCACTCTGATCCCTGTGCTCTCAGCTTGCAGTCCCCTCAGCTCCAGGCGCGCTTTTACCCTACCCCGTCCTTTCTGTCAAACTCGCAGGCCCTGATTCAACCCCCCAGAACACGCCGTCCTGGCCTCGCCGGCTTTAGCCCCCTTCCTCCACCACCCCCGTCTCAGGAGAGCAATTCCTTCGCTTGGCATGGAATCAGCCTTCTAAGGCATTGCTACATGTCCAACTTGGTTTCCAGGTGGTTCTGACAACCATTTGATCCTCGTGGATCTCCGTTCCAAAGGCACAGATGGTGGCAGGGCTGAGAAGGTGCTAGAAGCCTGTTCTATTGCCTGCAACAAGAACACCTGCCCAGGTGAGAGTCCTTCTTGGTCTCCTCTTCCACACCTCTGCACTGAGGGCCGGAGTTACAGCTGATGGGAATTGGCTCTGGGGACACCTCAAATGATTTGGGAGGTAGATAGACCATGCTGTTTGGGAGCTCAGCTGTGGCTTGCTCTGGGCTGCTCCTTGACAAGCCTGTCACCCTGGCAGGGACGGGGGACTGAGATGGAAGGTGGAGTGCTTGGACATGAGGCGGCGTTTGGATGAGGGAGGAGGGGCCTTTGGAAAACAGGCTGGATTTCTTAGTGGGTTGTTAATAAGACGTGGGCAACACTTCTCAAAGCCAGACAGATGCTAGCCTCACTTTTAGAAGCAAAGGCCATGTCACAGAAGGCCACCTTTTTTTTTTCCCACAAAGCCACTTTCTTAACTGTTTGAAGTAGAATGGTCAAAACGTGCCCACTGCCTGTGCCTTTGCTTCCACCTCTACTGTGGAAGCCAACGGGGCTTGTCTCCCTCTTGCTAGATCGAGCTGGCATAAGCAGGCTATTCCTTTTGCCCACGTGTCCCTTTTTAGTACACAGTGGTCAGTGGTGAGTTAGTGCAGCCCAAGTACAGAGTTTGTTTATGTTAAAGGTGACAAAAGTGCACTGCGACCCAGTGGGCTGCGACTGGGGACCCCAGCACTGACGTCCCGAGGACTTCTGGAAAAAGAGTTCCAAAAAGTAGCCCACTTTATTCACAGAGGTAAGGACATAGGTTTGGAAGTTTGCCACATCATGTTGTGTCCATGGAGTCTCTCTGACTGCGTGGTTGGGACCGCGCCACTGAGGGGCATTTCTGTGTCAAGGCTGAGTGCTGGGGACAGGACACAGCAGTCACTTAGCAGACCACCTGGTCTGAGGTTTGTAAACTTGTCCTGCTCCAGGGAGGGTGCATACAAGACTCATTTCCCGGGTGAACACTACTCCCGAGGGCTGCCACACCCCCAGCGGCTGGGGCGCTTGGGCAGTTGGGCCTCGGGTGTGTCTTGCTGGCCCAGCAGCCTCATTGTCTCTGCCGCACAGGGATAGAACTGACTCTGCAGCTTCAGAGCGACATCGGTGCCAGAGCCACCCTGAAGGAGTTCAAGGAGAAGCTGGCAGGGGACGAGAAGCACCGCAGTGCCATCAGGGCTCTCAGGGAGGAGGTGGAGAGCTTCGCGTCTCTCTTCCCTCTGCCTGGCCTGCCCGACTTCTAGAGGAGCCACCAGGCCACAGCGCCTCGGGGCCAGAGCGTTGGGCCTGCCCAGGAGTGCCTGCCCGACGCCCCTCGCCCTTCTGAGGACACGGAGAAGCACCGCCATAGGGGACCTGGTCACCTGTGTGCTCTCGGAGGCTTGCTGTGGGAACTTTTCTCACGTTACCTTCTTCATGAATCAAAATCTGTTTTAAGGCCCATTGTTAGTAATTCTGGGACAAGTTATTAGGGAGTTTAAACCTGAGTCTCGATTGCTACACAGCTACATAGTTACTCTGGAAAAATGAAACACCTCTTTAGCCTTAATTAACTTAGATAGGGGGATAGAGCAGAGCTACTAGAAAGATTCCAGTAAGTTTACTTACCCTTCTCAGTTACTGGGCTTCCCCCAGTCAGTGCAGCAGCTAAAAAACACCCCAGTTTGTAGCTTGTAAAAGCTGCCCGTTCTTAATATTCTGTTACCAGGTAGGACGCCAAAGGAGACCGGAATTAGGACATTACAGCTGAAGAGGGAAATTCTCAAGTGTCTGCTGTGTGCTTTCAATCTGAATTCTAAGTTAGACAAACCTATGCAAGGTGCCCCCAGTATGTGGTTTCTCTGTTAGCAGCTGTGGAAATGGTGTCCTTCATCCACCACTCCTGGGCAGGTGGGAGCACCTGGGGTACCTGGTCCTCCCCTGGTGTCAGCATCAGGCCAGGGGCCCCTCTCCCCTGCGTGAGAACCAGCTCCCTCCTGCAATCAGGAAACCAAAGGTCACCTTCCCAAAGGCAGTTTATTTTTCACAAAGCTGCAGTGCAAAACATAAATGACCATTTGTAATAAGCAATCAAATTTTTAACCACAGAATGTCTACAAGAATTATAGCTTTAAAAAATACAACCAATTTTTATATTTCAAAAATAACGCAAATAAATTAGTTTCTTAAAAAGTACACTTCTCATACTATTTGTTTGGCATTTACTCTGGTTGAACTCTGGTGCAGCCCTACCTACGAGCTGCTGTCACACGTCTGGCGTACTCTTGCCCTCGCCAGGGAGGATGACCGCAGCTCACGTAGCGGTCGGGTCACATTCACGCACAGACAGAGGAACATGCAGTAATAAAATACTTTTCAAAAAATAACGAATATGACTTCCTCACAGACTATGCTTTTCACTGCAACCCTAAGGGCAGGCGGCACTGCTCTCGGCCCAACCTGTGTAGACAGCCAGCGTCGGCCGTCGGTGGGAGGGGCGCCCTGGGTCCTGGAAGGTGCCCCTGCAGTCTGGAGTCTGGCACGTTGTTGGCATTTACTCCAGCATGCGGGGGACGGCTGCTGCAGTCCCCTGGGGTGTAGGTGACACACCAGTCCCCACATCTCTGCCCAATTTGGGAGTTCTTATGCTGCCGAGTCTTCTGGGGCTTGACTCCTCCCCAGCTAGGAACAGACATCTCCAAGACCTCTGTGTCGCCTCCACGTTGGAGCTGAACCACCAGTCCCAGGAAGCCAGAACTCCCTGCCAGCAGCTTAGTTCACTGCAAGGTGCTTCCCCCTTCCAATGGCCGTGACCAGACCTTCACAGGTAGCGCCCGACTGGGTCAGTGCTCAGTGGAAACAGGGCTTGGGAAAACTTGGCATGCTCGAACCTTATCAGCCGAGGCTGGTTTCGCTTTCCAGCAAAAAGTAGAAATTTGATACTTTTTCCTTTTTGCAGTCTGTTAACACTGTCCCTCTAGTCCCTAGGACAGTACTGGACAAAAGCTAGAAAGCTGGCTGGTTTGATTCAAAGTGCGAACCAAGGCACTTTCTTCTGAGCTGTCCAGGGAGATGGCAGGTAAAACCGGATTGCTGGCTGGGGAGCTCAGTGCCTCTGAAGGCCAATCACACCTGATGGGTCCCCACCAGCTGAGTGCTGCCACCTGTGCAAAGATGACACGGCAACAGCAGGAGACGCTGACCCACCTGGCAACAGCAGGTCCAGGGAGGCGGAGGCTCGCAGCACCGGCAGACGCGGTGGTCAGTGTGCGTGCTCGGTCCTCAAGACCGTACTAGGCCTCCAGACGCCGGCTCTGAAGAGCAGCAGCCTGGCCTTTGGAGTAGAACGGGTGGCCTGCCTTGGATTTTGAAACGGGAGGTTTATTTCGGCTTGGAGCCTACTATGCATGTAGTAACTGATCGGAAATGAAGTTAAAAGCTAGATGGGAAATGACAGCTGAGCTATCATGGCTCATGTCCAACTTCTGGGGCAATGTGTCACTCCAGCCATTGCAGTTAATTATGGAAAAGTCACTTCTAAAATCCAAAGATTCCACTAAAGGAGCAAGGTCCCTGGGGAAAGAGGAAGGTGTGAGGCAGCAGCTCAGGCTGGAGCCATCTAAGCGCCAGGTGTTATGCAAGACTTCGGCTGATCTCTAAAATGGAGCTCCTGGAAATCACTACTGCATAATTGCTAGCCTGGACTGCTTTTAAAAAGGTGGGGGGGGGGGGGTGCGGAGGCAGGTAATTGGAAGTTGAAACAAACCTCAAAGTTCAATGCCTGGTCCTTCAAAGTGACAGGACGGAAGAATAAGGGGCTCTGATGTCCTTTATTTTCTGGGAAGAGTTTTTCAATGTTTTATTATTAACACTTATATTGATCTATTACTAGAGGAAAACCTCAAATGAAAATTCTAGAAGAGATTAGTCCCATTGCATAGGGCTCCCCACCATTAAGATTTACAGATGCATCTGAGACTTCTAGTAGGTTCCAGTTCTCCAAAGTGGAAGAGGGCTGGGGAAAGGTAGCTTCAGAGTCTCAACTGCCTCTCCCGAAACTGGCTCAGTCCAAGTACCACTTTAAGATCCCTCTGAAAAGAAACATACTTGGCATCAAGCAATCCTTTCAAATGGCCGCACTGAAAAGTTAGATTTTAACCACAAATTAAAATCCTGGCATTCACCTACTGGTCAGTGAGGGGACTTGCCTTCTTCGTGAAGAACAACTCCAGGGAGCCGCTCCGTTTGCTCTTTCTGTGGTGGGCGCTGCAGGGCCGTCTTCTGGTAACACCTGCCTGGCCTGCCTTCGGGACCAGGGACCATCGTGGAGGCTGAGCTTCCGAGCAAACGCCCTGTGAGGCAGACGTCTGTGGGAGGGTGTGGCTTGCGCCTCCACAGGCCAAGTCTGACTAACGTGCCCGTATCAGTTTCCCGGGTGAGAACTGTATAAACCGCCGAGCCCACATTGGTGTGAAACACAGCAACGAAACAGCAACGGTCACGCCTATGATCCCTTTCCACTTCGTCGTTGGGACCCCAGACTCACGCCCCTGGAGGCCTCGTACACAGCATTTAGCCACCCAGTTAGAAAACAAAGTGGCATCTGAACACGAGGGAGGGGAGAAGGTGACAGATGGGAGCTGAGAGAAACAGGATTCCGACGCAGCTTTCCCCACTGGCACACCCTTCCCATTTCAAAGCTGCCAAGATGTTCCTGGAAACACGTGTGTGTGTGAACATAGGCACAGGTACAAGGAACAGGGATGAGACGTAAGCAGTACACTTGCCACAAACGGTTCTCGGTCAGAGAAACAAAATCACATCCATGAAGACAGCCACGGCAGAAGGCTTTCGCCTTTCCTGGAGAAATCTCTGCCATGACAGGAATGGGACCCGGACCAGAAGCTGGGGGTGCGAGCCAATGGCTGTATCCTTGAGAGGAGGCCTGGGCAAAGAAGGGACCACAGGAGTGACGTGATGCAAGCCCTCCTGTCATAGGGGGCTCTGCCTCTGGGACCTCCGTGACATGCCACCAAGCTGACAGGCGGACCGGTCCCCCAACGACACAACACGGCCCAGGAGACGCGCTCGTGCTCAGCACTGCTGGCTCGCTCAGATGTGTTTTATCACAATTTTCTGGGAACAAATGAGAAGCAAATACCGAGAGTTCTCCCTACTTAGTGGGAAAAACAGCTTAAAATAGTATAAAATTTTCAAGATTGCAAGAAACCCTCCATCTAGATACCAGTGGCATTTGTTTAAAAACCTTCAGGGAGGTCATGTTGGTTGGACCAGGGAGCGTCTCCTGAGAAGGTTGGGGGGTCATGAGGGTAGAGGTGAGCTGCTGCAGTGAGGGGGGCCTATTTGGGGGGTCCATGTGGGGAGCTGAGGACTTGGGGGGGTCCATGGGGGGGAGGAGCTGTGGGGAGGTGAGTATTGGGGATCCAAGGGGGAGGGAGCTGTGTGGAGGTGAGTGTTGGGGGTCCATGGGGGGGAGGGAGCTGTGGGGAGGTGAGTATTGGGGGTTCATGGAGGGAGGGAGCTGGGGGGAGGTGAGTATTGGGGATCCATGGGGGAGGGAGCTGTGTGGAGGTGAGTGTTGGGGGGTCCATGGGGGGGAGGGAGCTGTGGGGAGGTGAGTATTGGGGGTTCATGGAGGGAGGGAGCTGGGGGGAGGTGAGTATTGGGGATCCATGGGGGAGGGAGCTGTGTGGAGGTGAGTGTTGGGGGGTCCATGGGGGGGAGGTGAGTATTGGGGGTCCATGAGGGGGAGGGAGCTGTTGGGAGGTGAGTATGGGGGGGTTCCTGGGGAGAGGGAGCTGTGGGAGGTGAGCACTTAGGGGGCTCCAGGGGGGCGGGAGTTGAGCTGCCTTGAGGTGAATATACTTGGGGGGTCCAGGGGGTGGGAGGGAGCTGCGGGGAGGTGAGCACACTCTGGGCCTGCACAGCCTCCCAGGGCACGTACATGAAGTCAGCCACACAAGAAAAGCTTTCTTCTTTCCTGGAGGAAGTCCCTGCCATGAGTTATCACCAGCTGGGCTGCCCATCCAGACCAGCCAGCTGAGCAGAACTCTGCTGTCACCGCGCCCACAAGACCCCATGAGAGGTAGTGAAATAGTCACAAAGGTTTGCTTTGGGTGAGGGGACTGGGGTGTGACCTCTGCCAAGTTCCAACACGCATCTGCAGACCTTCCTGAAGAGGACAGTGCTCTCTCGCTCTGCAGAGCTGGTGGGCGAGCCCCCGAGCCTGCCGGCCCTCCATCGCGCGCACAGTGGTGGCCTCATGGCCCCGCCTGGCTCCGGGTTTTCCAGCATCTCCACGAGCGTCCGCACTGACACGTATCTCAGTGACACGACCAGTGACTCCTACTGACCTGTGGGCCCAACCCCAGGCATTTCTGCGCCTGGTGAGGGCGGGAGCATGGGGATGGGTGCCGCTCATGCTCACTGTAGCACGGGACCCGGGTCGGTCTTCCACCCCAGCGGGGGCACAGTTTCCTCCCCCCACCTCACTTGTCGGAGCCTCCCCTGGGACGATACGCTGTAGCAGGCCATTCAACTGGTGTCTGAATGAGACAATGGACGTTCCGGCGTCCTGTTTTCCACCAAATCGGTGCAGTTAGCGGCTGCTTTACTTGCTTTTGCCGCTCAGTGTCCCGCGCAGCTGCATGTGGCCCCTGTGGCCCTCCCATCAGGGCTTTGCCTTCCTGCCCCTCATCCCGCCCCACTGAGGCTTTCCGCCGCTCTGGCTGCCAGTCCTCCGGAAGCCAAGCACCCCTTCCCAATCCTGGGGCCACTCGCCAGGGAGACAGAGCTGTTACTGTCCTTCCAGACGCCTTCAGAGAGCCAGGCCCCCGCTCTGCCCAATTCCAACTTGCAAGCTGCCTGGAGCCCCCTGAAGACCCCAGCTGCCACCCTGGTTTCCTTCCCACCTACGACACCACAAGTCTCAACAGCCCTGAGGGCAGCTTGGTCACGCCAACCCTTCCCTTCCCTGTGCCGAGTCACAGTGGCTGGGACTGACCTCAGATTTTGTACAAAAAACTGGGGACATAGTCAAACCTGAGCATGGGGTGGCTGGTCCCAGGAGACTCCTGCATGTAATGCAGCTTGAGCAGCTCAGCCAGGTACTGGACCACCTTCACGTCTTCATTCACGAGACCAAGATTCAGCTTCAAGAAGCTGGCCTGCCGGCTGGCAAGCAGCTCCTGTGTGTCCTGGTCGTGGGCTGGCAGGTGCAGGTGGTGGCAGAAGGTGTAGAGGAAGGCCTTGGAGCAGAGCTGGGCGAGCATGCTCTGCACGTGCAGGTAGTAGGTGCTGCCCCGCTTGATCTGCGTACGGTGGTCTGCCAGCCGAGGCACGAGGGTGCCGCGGTACAGAGGGCAGCGCAGGGTTTTGTTGTCCAGGTCCAGGACGCTCGCGTAGCGGCTGTAGCGGCTCAGCGCGTGCAGAGTGCCAGCGCTGGCAGGGGACGCCGATCTGAAACACACAGGCCAAGGTCAGCAGGAAGGTGAAGCGGACACCGGGGGCAGTGTGGCCTCCCGTCTCCAGCCAGCGCCCACCCGGCACACACTCACTGGCTTTCTGGAAGGCCAATCTGACCGTCATCATCGTCAAAGGGCTCCTTGCCACCCTCATGACCAAATTCACGTGCCTTGGCATGGCCCACAAGGCCCTGCACACCCTGCTTCGTGCTGGCCTCTAAGGCCTCATCTGTCCCTTCCCCAGTGACTCTACCTTGTAGCCAGGCCAAGCTTTCGGTGGGGCCTCAAACTCATGGGCCTATCTGCTCTGCCTGGGATACCCTCCGCTCCCTTTTACACTCAGCTTATGCCAGTTTAAACCTTCTCCAACCTCCTCTGATCGCCTTTTGCTTTCTTGCTGTGTGACCTTGGTCAAGTTCCTTAACCTTTCTGAACCTCATCTGTAAGACAGACCTACTAGTTCTACCGCATGAGTCGCTGTGGAGACGAAATGAGCTGTGCTCAGGAGAGTGCCTGGCCCTCAGCACCACCAGCCCACACTAAGCAGTGTGGCGACAGCTGTCGGTCTCGTCCTGCTCACTGGACGAGTTTCTGCAGACCCAGGACTGGCCCTAGTTTGGCCTCCTACCCCTGCTGCCCGGGGCTGTGCCCGGCACATCGGAGGCTGGCAGCAGGGTTCGCTCAGTGAGGGAAAGAGGTCGGCGGTAGGTCTTGGTAAGCAGCTCCTCAAAAACCCCCTCGGCATCAGTTTCCCCAGAGGGGCTGGGACGACCCTACAGTACGGTAAATGGCTGGCTGACCAGAGATCTCACAGACTGACACACGTCTGGAACTGAGGGCCCGTGTTAGACCCAAGGTGGTGTGTAAAGAGGACTGACAGTCGCTTGGGACCAAGGTAATCTATTTTCCCTTCCCGAGTGTCACCTTATGTAGTTAACAATCATTTACTGAGCAGCTACTATATTCAGGCAGCGACCCGCGGGCTGTGCAGGCAATGAAGGATGAGCCTGCTGCCTGCTGTGCTGGGAGAAAACATTCCCTCAAGCGCAGGCGGATGCGGTCTGTCCACGGGGGCCCGGGGCTGGAAGCTCCCAGAGGAGCGGCCGCGGACGGGCTGGGCCGTGAAAGAAAGGTGGGCCGTGCGAACGTAGAAGGCACCCACACCACAGCCAGAGCCAGGTCGGCGACATGGGAAAGCAGAGGGCCACACGTTCTGGGAACCGTAAGGAGAGCAGTGGGCTGTGGCCCGCATGCCACAGGGACGGGAAGGAAGTCAGGCGTGCAGGCAGCTCACTGGCTTCTCGGGGAGGCGACCTTTCCCCACACATTCCCGGTACGCTAGGGCCACTCCCGAGGCACCGCTGCAGCAGCACAGCCACGCCCCATCTTCTCTTCCTGCTCCTCCATTCCAGCCCCCTGTCCCGCCGGAACACACCGGCCGCAGGCCCAGCCTCGTCGGGGCTGCTCTGACACCCCCACCCTCTCCTACCTGTGGCAGCACATGTTCTCTGAGGTGTCGCACCTTCTACCTCTTCCTCCATGTTTCCCTCAAAGCGCCTCATCAGGAGGCCAGATAACAAGGGAAGGAAGAGACAAGCCCCAGGCCTGTCCCTCGGCTGCACAGCAGGTCTGGGGCGTCTGTGAGCCTCATCCGTCACCTCCCACACCTGGTTACATTCCTTTCAGCCTATCCCAAAGCCAGGGCGGCAGCCTCTGCACAGAGGAGAACACTGAGGCCCAGAGAGGGGCCGCGGCTTGTCCACGGTCACCCCGCTAGAAAGTGGTTGAGCCAGGACTCAACCCAGGGCCTCTAACACGTTTCCCACCAGAACTGAGCTGTTTATCTAACAGTCCAGGGCTTGTTACTGCTGCTTAGTAAGTTGTAAAATAATCTCTGGTTTTGATTTAAAATAATGGGAGACTGACTTGACTGTTTATCCATCTCTTGCACCCACTTTGTGGCAGAGGGCCTACTTTAGTGAAAAAAGAAAAAATCAAGGGCCGACGAGACTGGCAGTTCTGGGCGGGAGCCCGTAAAAGCAGTTCATCATCTGAGCTCGTTTTAGCTGGAGTCAAAGCACCTGAGGGGGACGCGACCCTCCCGAGTCACAATTCCCTGATTCCAGATTAACCTGGCACACGAGCCCGGCCCCCTCTATCACTGAGCACCCCAACGAACGGGAAGTTCATGATCACACAAAGGTCCCTTTTCTGCTCATTCTCTTTTATGCTGATTCTCTGGCTCCCTGTTTCAGTGCTGGGTCTGGCTGTGGGACTGACTCGCCGTCCGTCTACAACTCCGAGCACTTCCGAGGGTCTGGAATGGCACTGGGGCTGTCCACACATCCAGCCCCGCATGGGGCTGTTACTACAAGCCCCTCACAGACGGGCCGGTGAGCTTTGCTGAGTGAATGAATGCGATGGTCCAAATGGTCCAAATTCACAGCTCGTAGAGCTAGCACAGGATTTGGACTCAGAACATCCACTGCCCCCCTCTAACAGCCACAGACTTCGCGCCACAGGTTTCCATCTCGTGACCCTTTCACATCCTGTCTACCATTCACCCCCAAGGATTCTAGCCCCTCAGCTGACCCTTCACTGACAGGTCCCCAGGGGAACAAGGCCTCTGACCCCCTGGAACCTACCGTTCCTCATGCCTGAACGGGACCGCTGGAGGCAGCTGTCCCAATTCCCAGCATGTGTACACAGGAAGTCTGAGCAGAAGAGCTCTGAGAGAGAAGTCATCACTCACTTCCCACTTGGGACTCTTGGAAAGACCTCAGCGATCACTTCTGACAGGTCTTGTTTCTGTGGAGGGCTGCATCAGCCCCGCCACCCAGGCCTGCCCTCCTCGCAGAATGCTCGGGGGTCACACGTGATGGGCCCTGTTGTCACACAGCGCCTACCCGTCTGTCCCCTCGTACCTGCCCCTAAACAAAGGAGAGTCTGTGAGATGGATCCTTTCAGGGACTTTGCTTCACCTTTGTGCTCACACCTTACGTCTCCCTGTTTGGCCCCAAAGGATGGCTGGTTAGTCAATGACGGGTAAGATTCCTCAAGGGAGGCACAACCTAAGCCAGGCATAGCCCCATGGGGGCCATCTGGAGAAGCCACGGGGTTGACAGAGGTGGCATAGACGCCCCTTTCCCCGGCTGAGGAGAGCCTCGGCCTCTGTGTCTGCATTGCTTCCCACAACCTGCTTGGGCAGAGATGCAATGATGTGAATGCATCAGTCCTCCATCTGTTCACACCAGTAAGTTTCGGCATAAAGGTTTGGGCCCTGGGGAGGCACATGCAACAATGACTGAGACACCCTGGGACATTCGCTTCCGGCTGCCCGCAGGCAAAGGGGTTGGTTTCAATCAGTTTCCTAGTATGACGTATGAAATTCACAGATCTTGAGATTAACAAGCTTTACTTCCTCATGTGTTAATCAATAAAAGCTACGTGTTGGCCCGATTTGGCGCTCAGTCCTTGAGGCTCGGGTCCCTCGGCCCTCCTCTCCCCCCACAGCTCCTGTCGTGCAGGGCGGACAGGGCCCTCCGGCCGCTGCGCTCAAGGGGCAGGTCTTGTCAGCTCCCTCTGCAGATGGAAACAGCCTCCGAGAGGTCAGGCTCCCAGTGGTGACAGCTGGGGCTGGCGTGAGGGCTGCTGGGTCATGGGACGCACCATGGCTGCTGACTCGCCTGATAGTGCTGGCACTGGCACAGTGGCTGGCACACAGCCCCCAATAAATATTTGGCAAATGATCATTCGCTGATCCAACCCTCATTTCCTCAGGAGGGCACAAAGCCTCGCCCAGGTGCCCTCTTGCACTCCTGGGTGCCGAACACGGCCCAGCTGCCAGCTGCCCTCTCCTGCACCACGGACACGTCGTTAGGTAATCACAGCGGGATTTCCGTGCAGCCGACTGCGGCCTCAGGACCCTTCTCAACACCGCCTCCAGCCAGGTACCTGGTAGAGCGCAGCTGGCGTAAGAGAGCAACCTTCTGCCATTCGGCACAATCTAAGGAGGGACGTTCAGGAAAAGCCTCTGGAAAGGGCAGGACCGTACTGAACCTGGTCCTCGATAAGCCAGATAATGTCCACAGATTGATGTGCATTTTAGAGTCTGTTCTGAGGTAAAGTCAAAGGTCAAGAGTTGGGGTGAGGGGATTGAGTTGGAGGTGGGGGGAGAGGTAGAGGGAGAGGGGGGAAAGGGGAGGGGGAGGGGGATAGGGAGGGGAAGGAAGGAGGGAGAGAGGGAGGGAGAGAGGGAGGGAGGGAGGGAGGGAGGAAGGGAGAAAGGGGTACCAACCTATCATTCCACCAAGAGCGGTAACAAAACATAACCCCTGGAAAGCCCTTCCCTCCCCGGGACAGAATGGTGAAACCCAAGCACACAGAGGCGGCGTGAGCAGAGGGTCAGGACCCTGGGAGGAAGGACAAACTGCAAGGCCACTCGGTGCCGTCACCCACCTGCTGAGCCTCGGCTTCTGCCTGTGTAAGCAAGCACTCACAGCTTCCCGCGATGCCCAAGGAAGGGGCTTGTCCAGGTGTCTCAGTCTATCACACCAGGTCCCCATGGTGTCCCTCTAACCCCAAGGGCAACCCCATCTTTCAGGTGGCTCAAGCCAAAGACCCCAGACCTTCTTCAGCCTCCCTCCCTTCCTCCCACCTGTCACTAAATTACTCCCGTTGTCTTCTTAGAAGGCACAAAGCACTGTTAGAACTCGCATCTCCCTGCATGGCGAGGCTCTGGTCGCCTGTGTGCCCCCTTTCCTAAACTACACACCCTTCCGGAGCAGTGGCCTGGCTGCTACCCCAGCACCCGCCACCATGGCCTGGGGTAGACTCTCAACAAGTGAGTCCAGCATGACATGGAAGTGGCACCTAGTACGGGGCCAGTGGCGCAATGGATACGCATCCGACTACGGAAGTGGCACCTGCCTGAATCTCCCCCCACGACCCTGGGGAAAGCTTAATGCCGCAAGCGTTGGAGTGAATCCAGCTGACTCACAAGGAGACTCGGACGGTGACTTCACTGGTACCAGAGACCCGTGTAAAGGGGAAGCCAGAAAACGAGAAACGGTGCTGACTGCAGCGTGGAAGACATTCCTTTGCCTTCCTCTGTGGTGCGGGAGGCAGAGACTGTCTGTGCCAGCCGGGACTCCAAGGTTCACCTCGCTCGACACCTTCATCTTACACACGAGCGGAGTGGGGCGCAGAGAACTGAACACAGTGCGCCTGCTTGAGCCAGACAACTTGTCAAGCAGTGTTCGGGAAAACAAAAAGAATCTACCGAAGCACAAGTGAGTAACACGGGAAATGAAACAGAAAACACTCAAAGAGAGGGAGAAGGAACTGGCTTTTGCGTTTCCCTATGAAGAAAGCCTTCTCGGGCAAACAGGACAGGGAGTGAAAGCCGCTGGAGCCGAGGTCCCTCGTTGGCGATGGCTGCCCTCTCCTATTACTACCCCAGTCCTTTCTCGGAAGCAGGTCTCTCCTGGGCCACTTACACCATAGCGCTCCTTTGAGATTCAGCAAGGACCCGAGATCTCAAAGCACATCCTTTCCCAAACCTTGCTGTACATCACAGAAAGTCCATGTCTCACCCAAGACCAACTGACTCAGAATCTCTACAGGTGGGGCCCAGGAATCGTGATTTTTACAATTCTCTAGTAATTCCGACACAGCAGGGAGCACAGCAGGCTTGGCAACCACTTATGAACTACGACGCCCTCATGTGACAGACAAGGAACAGAGGTCAGGCAAGGGAACGAGTTGCCCAAAGTAACAATGAGTTGGTGACGTCTGGAAGCTAGACCTCCTGATTCGGGGTCCACCACACCAACTTGTTAACCTTAATTGGGGGGGGGTGTACATTTGAAGCCTCATTTCTAACTGGACAGGGCCCTTCCCCACCCGTAACCAATTACCTCTGCAGGCCAATAAGCTTCCACTTCTGAAAATCCATAATGTGCAAAGGGGAGGAGACCCAGTGCTTCACGGGTTTGGCATAGCGGCTGTAGTTGGGGATGAAGATGGACAACGCTGTCACAAGCTTCCTGACTATGGCCTCGTCCTCCCCCAGGACCACGAGTGTCCTTCCGCTGAGCAGGGAGTAGATGGCTGGGTGGGCAAAGGGATACTGACGGATGAATTTTAAGGCATTCTGGCCAGCCCTCTTTTTATGCCTCTCAGAAGAGGCGCCGGCGGGATGAGCAGAGGAGGGAGTCCTGTCCCAGCTGCTGGAGGCGACACTGCTCACGTAGCTGGTGGTGTCTGAGTAGTTGTCCAAGCTGGTCTTACTGACGTCCCGGCTAGCCAGCAGGTGACTCGGGTCCAGCTCATAGGCAGGGCAGCCTTCGGAACTGTTGTCTCGGGAAGAAGGGCTGGCGTTTTCCACCGTGAAGTCCACGTGGAAGCCCTGGTCCTTCTGCCTGTAGCGCTGCGGGGGGGTGCTCACTACTCCATTCTTGTCAGAGAGTGTGGGGGCTGGAGTGGAGAGCGGCCCCTGCAGACTGTCGCTCTCCTTCCCGATGCAGCAGGAGTCTGCCTGTGAGGTGGCGTTTTCTAGGCTCCCTTCCTCGGCTTCTCCCAGCTCCGGCAGGCTGACGCCTACCTGGAAGTGGATGGCTCCCTCACTGTCATCCGCATATGACTCCTCTTCATTAATGGCACTTGGGTAGCTGGCCTTGAAGTCCTCAGGGATGAGGGCCTCGGAAGGGCAGGTGCTGAGGACCTCGATGCTGTCCTCACTGACTGTCCTGTGGCTGACAGCTTTGCTCCGGACCACCTGGGGGCTCAGTGACACCGTGAGGCTGGCCTGGCTGTCGGACGTGGCCAGCACACAGGTGGGCTTCTCCGTGCCTAGAACCTCGATGCTTTCCCCACTGCTGACGCTCCCTTTCATGTCCATATCCAGGTAGTCCAAGTTTTCCTGGGGGTCAAAGCTGCTCAGTCCTGTCCCCTCCACTTCCCTGTACTCCTCCTCTCCAAGTTCCTGCTCCATCTTGATGAGCACAGACTCCACACTGGACTTGTAGGAGCCAACGCTAATTAACACTTGAGGAATTGGACATTCTCCTAGGGACCCGGAAGGCGGCCTGTCTTGACTGGGCTGAGGGGGTGTGCTGGCTTGTTTCTCTACCACCCTCTCATCGACCTCCACAAAGTCTTCAAAGAGGAAATTCGTTATGTGCTGTTGCTTTAGCAGCGCTTTGTCGATCTGGCTGGTCAGGAGATAGCACAGGTCTCCTCTGAACGTGTGCTCAATGTGGCTGAGCTGAGCCAGGGTCTGGGTGAAGTACTCAGTGTCACAGAGCTCTTCCAAGGTCTTCAACTTCTTGTCAAAACACTTGGCGGACTTGGCCTTGATGAGTTTTGGGGTGTAGGCAGGTCTGGAGGTGTATAGGTCTGTGTCGGCACGCTCATCAGGATTAGAGGTAGTGGCTGCCTGGTCAGGCTGATCCTGGGTGTGCCCCACCGCCCCAGAACACAAATCAGACCCCTTCACCTTCCGATGAGGGTACGAGCGGATCTGCTTCAGCAGGTCTCGGTGCTCGATGATGGATTTCTCCACACTGGCCAGTTCATTGGCCTTCTCAATTGCCTGCGATGAGTAAAACCCTCTGTCGTTGGCGTTCTTCTGGATCTCCGTCTCGGTATGCAGCACCGTCCGGGTGTAATCCAAGTCTTTTAGTTTCTTCTCCAGCTCCCCAGCAAAGGACTTCCTGTTGCCTGTCTTCAAGCACTCAGACGCCTTGGAAAACTCAGCTGAAAGCTCCTGAAACTGCTGCATGATCTTGTGCTGGTCTGCGGAGATGTAAGCCATGCAGAAGGGCCTCACGAAGCCACGGGCCTCCAGGTCGTACAGGGTGAGGTGGTGCACGTAGGCGAAGGCTCCCTCCTTGGAGTCTCCCAGGACCACCTTGGAGTCCTCCACGAAGTGCAGCTTCGGGTAGGCCGACCCGGGGGGGTGGCCCACGAAGGAAGCCTGGTAATCCACAGACATGATCCGCAAGGAGAAGTAATTGAGATCAAAAGTACCGAACACTTTGGTGTCATTGGGGACGGTCAGCAAGGGCTGGGGTCCCACCTGCTCCGAGAACTCGGAGATGAGGATGAAGTCCCGGGAGAACTTGGCTGCGGACAGTTTGGACCACGGGTTAGCCCCTCGGCTCGCGAAGGGGAAGAGCGGCACCGAGTACTCCTCGGGCAGGGCCGGCTCCTCGTAGGGCTCCTCCTCGTACCCGTCCTCTTTGGTGAAGGCCACCACGTCCGGGGCGCTGATCATATTTCCAGGCGTACGGGGACAACATGGAAAGGAAGGCGGGGAGGACGCCGGGGCGACGGGGGCGGCGGGGCCGGGCGCCCGGGAGAGGAAGCACTTCCGAGGACCGGAACGCCGCAGCCCCTCGCCGCGGCAGCTGCTCCGGGGCGCTCCGAGGCCGCGCGAACTCCGCGGGCCCTCCTCCTCCTCCTCCTCCTCCTCCTCTGGCGGCCGACGCACAGCACCTGCGGCGAGATGGCCGGGACGCCCCCGAACCCACCGTGACAGCAGCCGCCCCGACCCTGGGCAGACGCCTAACGCGGGGCGACGGGCCGCTGCAGGGACCAGCCAAGCGCTGCCGCCCCTACGACCCGAGAGCAGAAACCGTCGCGGCTCGTCGGACGCCACAGCCCCGAGCCAGCTACCGCGGCGCCGCCATCTTGGTGTCACATGACCCGTGCGGCCGGCGCCACGTAACCCGGAAGCGTCTGCGTAGACCTCCCAGCCGGCGAGAGGCTGGGACTGGACTGTAGAGCGGCTCGTCCCAAGGACGAATCGATCGAGGCCAGGAAGTGAGGCGGAGGAGCGGAAGCGTGAGGGGACGAGTGGTCCGGGCGCGCGGGGCAGTGTGGGAGTTGTAGTTCGCGGCCCGAGGACTCGCTCCTGGCGGAAGTGGCGGGAGAAGGCGGGCGGAAGCTGGACGCCGCGGTGCGGGAGTCCGTGCAGAGGCGGCGGTAGTGAGAAGGCTGCCCCGCCGAAGCCCGGGGGGCTGTTGGTGGGGAGCGGGAGTCGGGCAGCGGCGCTGGCTTCCCCGGCATGTGCGGGCCCCCGGGGAGCAGCTGCGGGCGCCGGGCCTAGGGATGATCTTCCCGGTGGCCCGCTCCGCAGTCCGGTGGCTGCATCGGCCCGGAGGCCAGACCCTGCCCCGGTCCGCCATGGAGGTGGCCTTGCGAGGCGTGCGGAGAGTACTGTGTGTGGCGGAGAAAAACGACGCGGCCAAGGGGATCGCCGACCTGCTCTCCAACGGTCGCGTGAGGCGGGTAAGGGGCGCGTTGGCCACCGGCGTGCGGGGCCGCAGCGGTCCTCGGGGCGGCACGCGCGGCGGGGCCCGGCACAGCGGCGCGGCGACCTCTCCCGCCGCCGGGTCTCTGACCACTCGTCCGGACCATTGCCGTCGCCCCGTCGTCCCTGCGGGCTGCCGCACCGTCCCCGGCCCGCCCGGCCCCTGCCACGCGTCCTGTGTCCGCGCGGTGTGTGGGTGCAGTGACAGCAACGCGGTGCAGGCGTCTGCGGGTTCGAGGCCACGTCAGCCTTGCTCCTCCTCGTGCAAAACTAATTCCGAGGGGCAGGCACCTAAGGGGCAAGGTGTGCTCTAGACACCCAGAGGGAACAACGGAGGGGAGGGAAGAAGGGGGTTCGGAAAGGAGGGCCCGTGCAGGCCGCAAGAGCTGTCCGGGAAACTCTGAAACAACACAAGTGGATCCTGCAGTGATTTTCTGGAGCACCTGTCCAAGGGCATGGAGTGGAAGTCCCCTGCTCCTTCTTCTTTCAAATCCCGGGGTCCTCAGACCTGGTTCCAGTGTGTGGCTAGCGGAGCAGGAGCCCAGGTTGTGCGGACGCGGCGGAGTCCTGCTGACCAGCCTGGAGGTTTGCCTACTTCTGCGGCCCCGGGCCCCTCGGTAATGGCCCACCTACACCTAACCGGTGTGTCATTTAAGTCTCTCCTTCAAGGAACCCTTTCCTCACATCGCTGTCCCCCACCTGGGTCAGGTACACTTTAGCATAAGCTGTCATGGCACCCTGTTCTATTGGGAAGGCACCTACCAACCACAGGTAAGTAGTGCACTACGCAGTTACTCATTTGGTGTCCCTCGCCATCCCTCCTTGGACCCTAAGCTCCAAAGGAAAGGGGCTGTTTCTGTTTTGTTCATTGCTGTATTCCGGTGCCTAACATAGCGTCTGGAATACAGGAGACTTTCAGTAAATATTTTTTGGAAGAATGTTGGAGCTGAGTCTTGAAAGTTTCAGCAGGAAGTGGAAACAGTATGTATAAAGAAGAGCCCCTCAGCCATAAAAAAGAGTGAAATCTTGCCATCTCCAACAACATGACTAGACCTCGAGGGTATTGTGCTGAGTGGAATAAGTCAGACAGAGAAAGACAAATGCATGCGATTCACTTATATGTAGGCTCTAGAGAGCAGGATAAATGAACAAACAAAACGGAAACGAGCTCATTGATAGAGAGCATTTTGATGGTTGTGAGGTTGGTGTAGGGGATGGGTGAAGGGGGGGAGGGGATGCAGAGGTCCAAATTGGTAGTTACAAAATAGTCATGGGTACGTAGAGTATAGCATGGGGAATATAGTCAGTAGCATTGTAATAGCTGTGTGTGGTGTCAGATGGGTACTGGGTTGGCCGGGGGGATCACTGCATACGTTGTATAAATGTGTAGTCGCCGTGTGTACACCTGAAACTAATATAATATTATGTGTCAACAGTAATTGAAAAATAAAAATAAAATACACACAGGAAGGGAGGAAGGGCAAGCAATGCCTTTTCATAAAAAAACAAACAAAAACTGGCTTGAAACAGCTCAGCATGTTGAAAAACTGAGAAGTTAGTGGTGTGAGATGGAGGAAGCAGTGAGTTAAGCAAGAGGCAGTTGAAGGCAGGCCATGAGGATGTTAGCCATGTATTTTATGCTCGAACGTTAAAGTACAGGATTTACTATTTAAACCATTTTGACGTATACAATTCACTAGCATTTAGTACATGCACAGTGTGGGGCAACCATCCCCACTCTCTAGTTCTAGATTTTTATCACACCGAAAGGAAACGCCATAACCATTAAGCAGTGTCTCCCCACTCCCCACTTCCCCCGGCCCCTGCCAACTACGAATCGGCTTTCTGTCCCCCAAGAGTTTGCTTATTCTGGATGTTTCATATAAAAAGAATCATATCTGTGGCCTTTTGTGTAAGGCTTCTTTCATTTAGCATGATGTTTTTGAAATCCATCCATGTTGTACCTTTTCCTTTTAAATGGCTGAATAATATTCCATTGTGTAGATACATCACATTTCATTTATTCATTCATTAGTCGGTGGACATTTGAGTTTGTTCCAGCTTTGGCTATTGTGAATAGAGTTGCTATAAACATTCATTGTCAAATTTTTGTTTGAATTACCTGTTTTTGGTTCTTTGGAGTAAATTCCTAGGAGCCGAATTGCTGGGTCATAGTTAACTCTATGTTTCACTTTTGGAGGAACTTCCAAACTGTTTTCCACAATGGCTGGGACATTTTACATTCTCACCAGCCATGTTCCCAATTTCTCCATATCCTCACCAACACTTACTATTTTTTCCTTTTTTTGAGTATCACCATCCTACTGGGTGTGAAGTATCTCGTAGTTTTGGTTTGCATTTCCCAAATGACCAATGACGCTGAGCATCTTTTCATGTGCTTATTGGCCAATGTGTATCTTTGGAGAAATGTCTTTTCGCAGTTTTGAATTGAGTTGTTTGTCTTTTTGTTGTGATTTATAAGAGTTCTTTATATAGTCAGGATGCTAGATCCTTGTTAGGTATATGATTTGCAAACATTTTATCCCATGCCTCGGATTGTCTTTTCACTTTCTTGATAGTGTTCTTTGATGCACAAAAGATTTTAATTTTGATGAAGTCCAGTTTTATCTGTTTTTTCTTCTTTTGTGGGTTACGCTTTTAGTGTCATTGCCAAATCCAAGGTCATGAAAATTTGCCTATGTTTTCTTCTAAGAGTTTTTGCTCTTATATTTAGGTCATTGATCCATTTTGAGTTAATTTTTCTATATAGTGTAAAGAAGAATTCAACTTCATTCTTTTCCGTGTGGATATCCAGTTTTCCCAGCACCATTTGTTGAAAACTGTCTTTTTCCCCTTGGATGGTTTTGTCACCTTTGTCAAAAATCAGTTGTCTGTAGATGTTTGGGTTTATTTCTGGATTCTCAATTCTGTTCCATTGTTCTTTATTGCTGTCCTTATGCCAGTAGCACACTGGTTTGATTACCATAGTTCGGTAAGAAGTTTTGAAATTGGGCAGTGTGAGTCCTCCAACTTTGTTCTTCTCTTTCAACATTGTTTTGGCTGTTTGGGGCCCCTTACGATTCTATTTGAAATTTCGGATCGGCTTTCCATTTCTGCAAAAAAGACTTGGGAGTTTTGTAAGGATTGCGTTGAATCTATAGATCACTTTGGGAAGTATTACCATCTTAATATTGACTTCCAATCTGTGAACTCAGGTCGTCTTTCCATTTATTTAAGTCTTCTTTAATTTCTTTCAGCGTTGTGTTGTCATTTTCATTGTGCTTTTGGATGCTGTGATGAATGCAATTGTTTTCTTACTTTCCTTTCCAGATCCTTCACTGCTGCTGGTTTTGTGTGTTGATCTTATATCCTGCAACTTTGCTGAATTTGTTTATTAATACTAATAGTTTATGGCTTCTTTAGGATTTCTATCTACAAGAGCATGTCATCTGTGAATAGAGATAGTTCTACTTCTTCCTTTCTGATTTGGATGTTTTTATTTATTTTTCTTGCCTAATTGCTCTGGTTAGAATCTAGTCATCTTGACTAGCGATGGTGGAAATGAACATCTGTGTCTTGTTCCTGATCTTAGAGGAGAAGCTTTCAGTCTTCTACCATTGAGTGTGATGTTAACGGGGGGCGGGGGGAATGCCTTTTATCATGAAGGGTGTTCGATTTTTATTAAATGCTTTTTATGTGTCAATTGAGATGAGCAATGTAGGTTTCAAGTGGAGGAGTCCCAAGGTCCTATTTGTATTTTATAAATCATTTTGGCAGCAGAGGATTTGAAGAGTGGAAAGCTAGAGTCAAGGTGGCATCTGTTGGAGTGCCCCTTGTGAGAGATCAGAGGCCTGAACTCGAGACCCTTGTAACAGTTTGGGTAGGAGCAGAGGGAATGGCAAGGAAGGGAATGGTGAAGCAATGAGAGTGTAAGCGGTAAAGTTCACCATGCTTTTACAAACCTTGGTCCTTCTTCCTGGAATGATAATTTCCTTCTTTTCTCCTGACGAGCTCTTCATCTTTTGAAAGAAAAATAAAAGACAACCTAAATGTAACCTCTTTTGTGAAGTCTTTCCTGAGTGTCCATTTCCTTCTCTGTTTCCAGATTCATTTTCATCTCTCATGATAATAGCAGTCGTCATGGGTCAAGATATGTAGCTGTTTGTCCATCTCTCCCATGGTGTTTCACCTCCCTAACAACAGTGACGGTTCCTAGTCACTTACTTATCCCCCAAACAGAGCCTGCTTCATGAAAATCAAATGGTAAATATACATCAAATGTCGTAATCCCTACCTTTAAGGGACTTAAATTCTGGTAGAGGTGCTAAGACACATAGACACACACAACTCAGAATCAAATGATGATCATTGCAGCTTTATAATAGCAAGGAAGTGAAATAACAGGCACTAGTAATGGAAATAGAGTGGTAAAATAAATTGTATGTTCTTATGACAGATTATCAGACACCTATTATAGAAAAGACTTTTAAACATTTTAAGTAATACACGTATGTGTTTGAAAGAAATTCACTAATAAGTGATAGAATCTTTCTTTTAAACCGTAGTACTTGAACAGTTCAGAGAATACATATGTAGATCAAGTAATCCATCCCCACCATCCGCAGTGACCACCGCTGATAACTCACAGGTCCTTGAGGACTTTTCCATGTGTGCACAATTTTTTCATGGTTTTATTTTTATATTCAGAAGGAGAAATCTTAAAAAAAGAAACCCTGGCAGCAATATGATCAATTTCTCCAGAGTGCTTAAAGAAGATGGACTTAGGCTCTTTTTTTCCCTTTTTTAATAGAGTGGCTAGCACTGCAACAGAGATCACAGAAGTTACATTCTTGCTCTGTCTACTAGATTATTCTCTTTCTCTAGGCTCCAAAACGCCACTGTAATTTGGGAGCAGCCCAAAGCACCTGAGCGCCTCACCCAAGCAGTGGAGCCACACACAATCGCATCCCATCCTCAGACAGGAATTACAGGGAGGAAAGTTTGGAATATCAGGAAAAACATTTTACATCCTCAAGACTGTCCATTGGTCGAGGAGGCTGCCCGGGAGAGCCGGGACTGGGGTTGCACACATTGTTACATAAATCTTTACCCAGAGAGGATTAGAACCGTGTTTTTCAGACTGTGTTCCCAAGAGACCCAAGAGCCGGTGGATGTGCACCTCAGGAGCCGCTTGGGGCTGGACTGGGGCAAAGTTGTGTTAGCCGGACTCGGCCTTGTGCAGCCAGCATACCTCAACCTTGTTGTGTCAGGCTCCATGTAAGATTTTGTTTGGGAAGGCCTCAATGCTTTCTTTAAAGGAAGTAGGGAAAAAAGTAGAAACCATTGATAAGACAATTTCTATTCTCTATTATAGTAGTCTCCCCTTATTGGAGGTTTCGCTTTCAGTGGTTTCATTTACTTGTGGTCAACCATGGTCTGAAAATATTAAATGGAAGATTCCAGAAATAAACAATTCATGAGTTTTAAATCGCACACTGTTTTGGTAGCATGATGAAATCTCACGCTGTCCCCCTATCCCACCTGGGACGGGGCTCATCCCTTCGCCCAGCATACCATGCTGTATAGGCTTCCCGCTCGGTAGTATCTCCTTAGCAGGTGCGCTGTCACGGTCTCGCAGTGCTTGTGTTCGGTCACCCTTATGTTGCTTCATAATGGCCCCAAAGTGCAAGAGTAGTGATGTGGCAATTCGGACATGCCAAAGAGAGGCTGTAAAGTGCTTCCTTTAAGTGAAAAGGTATGTATATAAAGAAAAAAAACTATGTATAGGGTTCAGTATTATCCGAAGTTTCCGGAATCCACTGGGAGTCTTAAAATGTATTCCCCAAAGATAAGGGGGGACTACTGTACTAAAAGGGTTAACTAGTAATTGGAGATTATAGAGGGGAGTTTCTCTTCTTGGTATCATTAGAACAGTGAACTCTAAAGTAGCAGATACTAAAAAGAAATTCCCTTTTCAAATTTGCCATTATGCCTCAGAGAACCTCGTTCAATGTTCTTCCACACAGAAAAGTTGTGTTTGTGAGGCTGAGGGAGGATCGTGCCGACACTGGTCTTTCCTGGCCCCAGATCCCAGTTTGCCTTTCTCTTCTGCGCAGTGTTAGTGTGAAACTCACATGCAAACTGCAGTTAACCCTTGAACAACACGGGCTTGAACTGCATGGGTCCACGCATGCACGTGGATTTTTTTCCAATCAATACATACTGTACTGTAAATGTGTTGTCCTTACAGTTTTCTTAACAAGATTTTCTTTTCTCTAGCTTATTTTACTGTAAGAATGTAGTATGTAATATACAGAGGGTGCCAAAAAAATGTATATACATTTTAAGAAAGAAAAAAATTGTATTAAAATTATAATACTCGATATATAACGATAACAAAAGATGAATACAAGTCACGTTTGACTTCTGCAGTTACAAGAGGTGCTCGAAGTGGTTACCATTCAGCGTAATTTTAATACAGTTTTTTCCTTTCTTAAAATGTAAAAAACTAGGGAAAAAAAACACAAAAAAAGCCGTGTATACATTTTTTGGGCACTCTCAGTACATATAACATACAAAATGTTAATCGACTGTTTATGTTATCAATAAGCCTACTGGTCAACAGTAAGCTACTAGTAGCTAAGTTTGAGGGGAGTCAAAAGTAATACGCAGATTGTTGACTGTGGGGGCTTAGCACCCCAACCCTTGCGTTGTCCAGGGGTCAACTGTACTTTAACCCCTTTGTGGAAGAAGGTGTTATCTGCTTAGAGAGGATCTTATTCATCCCTAAGTGCAGCTGAAGTAGTGCTGTGTAGACTGGATTCCAGCCCTGACTGGGTTTCATGTGTTACTGTACTTCAGAGCCAGGGGGACGTTGGAGATAACTTTATTCAAGAATAAACAGGTTCAGAAAGTGAATGGTTTGCCCATGGTCGCCAGTTTACTGGTACAATTGTATAGCCAGGAAGTGGTAGAAATGTGTGTGACAGGGAAGGAGGAAATCATCAAAGGAGTTATGCCCTAACCCTTCCTCAGCCATTAATTTATCATGTGACCTTAGACAAGTCCATTCTCATCTATAAAAGGATGCTGTATTAGCTGAGCTCGAGGTTTCCTCCCAGGATAAGAACTCCATGGACACTATCAACTCCATGTACAACTTCAAGTACATCCTTGAAACTGTGTTTTGAGGGACCACTTAATGGTGTTAGTGGTCCCTCAAATTTACCCTAGTTTTTATCTATAGGAAATACTGCAGTTATTTTTTTTAAGATTTTTTTTTTATTATTGGGGAAGGGGTACAGGACTTTATTGGGGAACAGTGTGTATTTCCAGGACTTTTTTTTCCAAGTTAAGTTGTTGTCCTTTCAATCTTAGTTGTGGAGGGTGCCGTTCAGCTTCAAGTTGTTGTCCTTTCAGTCTTAGTTGTGGAGGGTGCCGTTCAGCTTCAAGTTGTTGTCCTTTCAGTCTTAGTTGTGGAGGGCGCAGCTCAGCTCCAGGTCCAGTTGCTGTTTCTAGTTGCACGGGGCGCAGCCCTTGTGGGAGTCAAACCGGCAACCTTGTGGTTGAGAGGACGCGCTCCAACCAACTGAGCCATCCGGGAGCTCAGCGGCAGCTCAGCTCAAGGTGCCGTGTTCAATCTTAGTTGCAGGGGGCAGAGCCCACCATCCCTTGCGCGACTCAAGGAATTGAACCGGCAACCTTGTGGTTGAGAGCCCACTGGCCCATGTGGGAATCGAACCGGCAACCTTCGGAGTTCGGAGCACAGAGCTCTAACCGCCTGAGCTACCGGGCGGCCCTACTGTTGCAGTTTTAATATTCCCACTTAGCAGGGTTTTGCTTGATCTTTCTGCTAAGGAATCTTTTTTTTTTATGAAATTTATGTGTTTCCTTTATTTTTGTTTTCTAGAGGGAAGGACTTTCTAAATTCAATAAGATCTATGAATTTGATTATCATCTGTACGGCCAGGTAGGTACTACAATATTTCCGTCATGCAACTGAAGTGTACTTTTAGACCCATGTGCCATTTTGGTTTATGTTCCCTGGGGTTTTAGTTATGGCTTAAAAAGAGCAGCTGATTACTACAAACCCTCTCTAAATTGCTGTATTTTAGAATTACTTAATCAAGAAGAATTAGCCTGACCATTGTAGAATATGTCACTGTCTTTTAAGAAGAACTGTTGTGACCAAAAGATCCCCGGTCACAGGCCATCATTTTATAATTCATAAGGAAGTCTCTTTTTAATAACATGTGGTCCCATCTCAGCTCTTTATAACAGGAAAGAAGCCAATGTACAATAGTTTGAAGAAGTTTGAAATGCTATAAAAAGCATCATGGTACTAGAATTAGAATGGTGATTGTGTTACTATGACTTTTGGCTTCAAAGAGTTTTATTTATGTTTGTTTCTTCCCAATCAACTGGTTTTTCTTTTGTTTTATTTTTCATAAACTTTATTTTTTAGAACAATTTTAGGTTCACAGCAAAATTGAAGGAAGATACACAGAGTTCCCACATACGCTCTGCCCCCCACACACTCAGCCTCTCCCATTACCAACGTCCCTCACCACAGCAGTACATTTGTTATAATTGATGCACCTTCCTTGACACATTATAATCACCCAGAGTCCGTAGTTTTATTAGGATTCGTTCCATGTTGTACTATATATGGGTTTGGACAGATGTGTACATAAACATATCCTTCATGATAATATCATACAGAGTCATTTCACTGCCCTGAAAACCCTCTGTGCTCCACCTGATCCTCCCTCCTCCTTCCCCTGCAACCACTTGTTTTTTCTTTAATAGAAGTTTCTCCCTTTTATTTGAATGATTTGGCAAAAGCTAATTGCTGAAAGACTAACTCGAATTTTGTTATCATTCAGAATGTTACCATGATAATGACTTCAGTTTCTGGACATTTGCTGGCTGATGATTTCCAGATGCGGTTTCGCAAATGGTCAGTACAAGTCCTAGGGGAGGGACTTTGAGATTATTACAGCAAGTTGTAAAACATTACAGGAATTTTGAGGCATGTTGGTCTTACTGTATAACTTACAGTACTAAGATGACTGATTCAGCTCACACTGCTGTAACAAAATACCATAGACTGCGTGGTTTCTAAACAACTGTATTTCTCCCGGTTCTGAAGGCTGGCAGGAGATCAGAGTGCCAGCAGCTGGGTGATGGCCTCCTTCTGTTTGCCCACTGCTGACCTCCCACTGCATCCTCACCTGGTGGGGGTCTAGAGAGCTGCGTGGGGTCTCTTTATAAACACACTCACCCCCGTTTACGAGGCTCCGTCCCCATGACCTCATCACCTTCCAAATGTCCCACCTTCTAACACCGTCACTTTGGTGTTAGGATTCCAACGTGTGAATTCTGGAGGACCCGAACCCTAGAGACCTAGCAATGACCAAGACATTGTGAATTTTTACCATGTGCTTAGAATAAACAGCTACTTTTAGTCGTGTGCCCCAAAATAGCCAGAACTTTCCATGCAGTCATTGGATTGCATTTATCCTATTGCAGATACTGTGTTTCCCCTAAAATAAGACCTAACAGGATAATCAGCTCTAATGCGTCTTTTGGAGCAAAAATTAATATAAGACCCGGTCTTATTTTACTGTATTATAAGACCAGGTAAAATATAATTAATATAATATAATGCAGTATAAAAGACCGGGTTTTATGTAATATAATGTAATGAAATATAACATAATACCAGGTCTTATATTAATTTTTGCTCCAAAAGACGCATTAGAACTGCTTGTCCGGCTAGGTCTTATTTTCGGGGAAACGGCATATGCGTGAAAGGGTTCTAGAATTTCTCCTTAGCAGTTTCTATTAATTGTCACGGGAAGTGGAAAGTACATTGTGTAGAGGGTCAGAGGCTTGCTTTTAATCCTCTGGCATTTTCATGTGGGATTTTTGCTGTTGGGGATCCATCCATGAGTGTCCTGGAGTGAATTTTTCTCATTGATAATGGAGGACTTGCCGTCATGGGCTGAGGTGGGATTGTTTTGTTTTCATTTCTTTTTTAGGCAGAGCTGCAATCCCCTTGCCCTCTTTGAAGCAGAAATTGAAAAGTACTGCCCAGAGAACTTTGTAGACATCAAGGTAGGCTCTTTTGGGAGACATATATAGCACTGGAGTTGAAGAACCACAAAATACTTGAACTGAATGATCTCTGTAATGCATTGGAATTTAGAGATAAGGTTTTCCACCAAACTAAGTACCATGATGTAAAAAATTATTCCCACCTATTATGTAAATGAAGCCTAAGTGGCCAAGGGACTGAAGTAAGCCTTTTTATGAATAGCAGTTGTTGAAATAAACTTTAAGAATAAGTATTGTTAAATTATTAATTCTAACTCCCACCCCACCCCTAGTTAGGATGACGAGACTACAAAGTATACATGATCATTTGATAGTAAGTTGTGAGTTCTCAAGCAGTCTGGGGGTCTGTGTTAGTTCACTGCTAACTGGAAACCTTGGCATGAAACTCAATTAAGGGTTCATTTTTTTAAACCAGAACATAACCAGAACCACTAGAGTTATGCATATATGTTAGAGCTGAGTTTTAGGTTCCTTCATGCTAGTGTAGTTTTATTAAATGAGCCTTCTAGAAGCTCATTAACTGGGTCTGTCATTCTAAGCTGGAGGATTTTACTAGTTTCATCACCATCCTTAGGACTGGTAAAAAAAGTTTTCTCTGGTCTCTTTCTCACCAAGTTAGCATATTTCAAGAACATTATTAATGTTCAGTCAGATGTTTAGTGTAGAGGCATAAAGTAATTGCTCTGCAGATCGTGTTCTCACTGCTCTTTCCCCACCGGGAACTTCAGAAAACTCTGGAACGAGAGAGTCGGCAGTGCCAGGTCCTGGTGATCTGGACCGACTGTGACAGAGAAGGTGAAAATATCGGGTTTGAGGTTATCCACGTGTGCAAGGCTGGTAAGCGATGCCGCTTCTGCGTTTCTGTGCTTTGGGTCCACAAAAATAGATGGTTCTCCTACACCTGTGCGCGAGTGGCTGTGCCTGACTTCCTCCCTGTACGCTCTTCCTCCTGAACCCACCTGCCAGTCTCACTGGCTGTGTGTCCTGGAGCGAGTCACTGACCCCTGGGGAATCTCGGCTTCCTCATCTGGAAAGTCAGGCCCGTCTGGCACAGTTCCAAGGCTGCGTGAGAACTAAATGAGCTGACAAGTGGCATAGATGCTGTAGCCCAGGGCTTGATAGGTGTTAGGTCCTAGTAGATTGCCAGCTCCTCCAGAACACGGGCTGGATGGTTTTAAAAAATGATATGTATACAAAAGAATGTATACACCATGTGTAAAGTATGAAGAATAATCCTAGAATGTTCCAGGTGTTTTGTTTTTTTGTTTTTACTGTCTCCTCTTTTAAATTAAAAAAAATTTTTTTTTAACTTTTATTTATTTTAAGTGTGGTTCTCCAGGACCCATCAGCTTCAAGCCAAGTAGTTGTTTCACACTAGTTGTGGAGGGCGTAGCTCACAGTGGCCCGTGTGGGGTTCGAACCGGCAACCTTGTTAAGAGCACGGCGCTCTAACCAGCCGAGCTAACCGGCTGCCCCAAATTAATTTATTGGGGTAACATTGGTTAATGACAGTATATATTTTTCAGGTGTGCAAAATTCCATTTGCTGTTTAATCTCATATTCTTTATACAGTGCCTCAACATTAGTAAATGATTATTGAAGTGAACTTAAGTGCCTCTTCACACAGTTAGTGATTTCAGGTAACGTAGACAAAGCGATGTGCAGGCCAGTCTCGGGCTTCACAGTGTGGGGTTTCTATTTTCCCTAAGTGTTTTTGTGTCTGAAGCTATAATGACTCCTAGGATTTAAATACATTCACTTTCAGGGATAGTGTATATGTCTGTTATTTCCATGACAGGACATGAAATTCCCCCATAGGACCTTTTAATTAACAGTTTTCTTTTCCTAAAAGGTCTAAGAGAGCAAGTGAGATTAATGTCTGGAATCGTTCACCAAGAGAGTTTCAGTTAATAGCTAAAAATTTATTCCACCAGTATTTATTTATTTATTTATTTATTCATTCATTCATTCCACCACCATTTCTGACAACACTGAGTTTGGTGGTTAGAGTAGTTTCCTGTTTAGACAACATACTGTTAATTTAACCTAATCAGTAAAATTAGACACCTGAGCACTTCTTGAACTGGTTTACCTTTCGTTCAAGGTTTAAGAAAAGTGAGCCCTCGATGATGGGAGGGCAGTGTAACTTGGCTTTGACCCCGGTGCCACTTTCTGTTCCACAGTAAAGCCCACCCTGCAGGTGCTGAGAGCCCGTTTCTCTGAGATCACCCCCCGAGCCGTGAAGACAGCCTGTGAAAACCTGACTGAGCCTGATCAGAGAGTGAGCGCCGCTGTGGACGTCAGGCGGGAGCTGGACCTGAGGATCGGTAAGGAGCCCACGGACTGAGTCCTGTCGTGGCCCACGTGGCCATTGTTGACTCAGACCCAACACTGAGGTTTGTGTGTCAGCATGTGTAGCTAGCTTTGACCTTCATTTCCTTGTTCCTTCTTTCCCTCCACCCTCACTTTCCAGGAGCTGCCTTCACTAGGTTCCAGACTCTGAGGCTGCAGAAGATTTTCCCCGAGGTGTTGGCCGAGCAGCTGATCAGTTACGGCAGCTGTCAGTTCCCAACACTGGGGTTTGTGGTGGAGAGATTTAAAGCTATTCAGGCTTTTGTACCAGAAATCTTCCACAAAATTAAAGGTAGGGCTGGGGGAGTTGTTTATAATACGGAACCTAACGGCCCAGCATAAGCGAGGGCACCATGGGACCTCAGTGGCTCTAATTAAATGTGTGGGGTTTTGTTGGTCTTGCTGCCCTTCACCCTACTCCAGTCATACTCAGAATCCACCCAAGTTTCTTTCTCAGTGATCTTCTCTGTCTCCTAGTCCTTTGGTTTTCACTGTAATGTCCCTAATGTCTGTCGTTCCATGTAGTCCGCTGAGGATTTTACTAGTCCTGCCCGTTTGTGTTTCCCAATAGTAACTCATGACCACAGAGATGGCGTTGTAGAATTTAACTGGAAAAGGCATCGTCTCTTTAACCACACAGCTTGTCTTGTCCTCTATCAGCTTTGCATGGAGGTAAGACTTTTTTTTTAAAGATTTTATTGGGGAATGGGAACAGGACTTTATTGGGGAACAGTGTGTATTTCCAGTACATCCATCCAGGAGCTCAACAGCAGCTCAGCTCAAGGTGCCATGTTCAATCTTAGTTGCAGGGGGCGCAGCCCATCATCCCTTGTAGGAGTCAAACCATCAACCTTGTGTTTGAGAGCACGCGCTCCAACCAACTGAGCCGTCTGGCCACTCAGGAGCCCAGCGGCAGCTGCACACAGTGGAGCCTAAATAAAACTCAGTGCTCTCTACGTTTGATGAGTCAGCTGTGTCCACTGGCAGGTTTAGTGTCCGTTTGCTGAGGGAGAGTAACGACTATTGAGCATCTGCTGCGTGCCAGACACTGTGTACATGTGGTTTCCCTTAGTCCGTATGATACCTGTGTGGGTGGTGATGCTCTCCCCATTTCACAGATGGGAAAGCTAGAGAGGGAGGGAACTGCACGGCCACAGCGGAGCTCGTGAGGGACAGGTCATGGACGGGGTCCCGTGTGTCTGACTTTAGCTCCTGCAGACCATGCCGCCTCCCAGGCGTTACCCTGTCTGTCCACTGCTCTACCCTTTGACCCTGAAGGTCACAGAAGCAGCTGGCAGCTCCGTGATACTGCGCATGTATTTGTTCAGTCAGAACAACCTGCCCCTTTTGGTGCTTGACTAGGATGTGGTAGGTGGGATCTCTGAGCACCTGGCCCCAGTCTATTTGGGGAAGGGAATTTGGATTTTGATACACAAATATTCTCATTAACAAATTACTTGAGTTGAGTTCTTTGTGCATGTGGAGTCCCTTAAAAGTATGAAGTTGGTCTTAAGGTTAGAGTTCTCCAGCATGTATTCTATAATTTCTCCTGTTTCTAACTCTGTATTATCAAGAATTTAAAAAGAAAGAAAAATAGTAACACTGAGCATGCAAGATAGGACACTAAGGAGACGCTCAGGCTGTGGCATTTTGTAGGCTCCGGAGGAGGCACCGTAGGGCTCATGAAGTTGGTTTGTGTGGGAAGATGGCGATGGTGTCCACCCCACTGTGGGCTACAGGCCAACATTACGTGGGGCGCTCACAGCTGCAGCGGGGCCTGTGCTGGCAGGCGTGTGACTGGGAATGGGGAGTGGGGGGCCGGAAAGCGGGAAGACGCAGAGCAGGTGAAAGTGGCCTCTGCTTTCCTTGGCTTTTTAGGATCCCAGGGCAACCGTGGTGGAGGTCAGCTGTAAGGCGAAGAGCAAGTGGAGGCCTCAAGCTTTGGACACTGTGGTATGTGCGGGAAGGATTGTGCCAGCCCCTGACTTCCTGTTTTACGCACCAGGGCCCTGCCGTGGATGTTGGCTCGGTGACAGGAAGTGTAACCCTTCCCAGGGCCACACAAGAATGTGTTTGGGAAACACAGAAAGCCCAGAACATGGCCTGCTTGGCCTCAGGATTTTTTTTAAGCTAATAAATGCAATATAAGTACTTTATGTGGAGCTTCAGAGGCAGAAAGAGGAAGATGAATCACCCATCGTCTCACCATTTTTATGTGTTGCGTCCAGCGCAACACTGGCAGTGAGGGAGGAGAAGGGGCAGTGTTAGGTTAAAATTTAAGAAAGAAAGAAACAGAGACTTTTAGTGATAATGGCTTTTATTGATAATCATACAAGGAAATGGTACTGTTTTTTACACGGTCTGTGAGACTCATCCATCATGTCACAAAAGTGAGCTAAACCAATCATCCCCGTCCACTAGCAGCCAGAGCAGAGAGTCCCATGATGATTTAGGTGAGGTATATGCCTCCCCGGGGACAAATCTCATGTTGAAACTTCCGTTGAGCTAAGCGGAGAGAGCTGATCTTCATGGCTGTCATGATTTCTCTCACAATCAGGTGAGAGAGGAAAGCCAGAGTCAGCAGTGGCTTTTCCCAGGCAGAGGGGATGGGGAGGCAAGGCGCCTTCCCAGATCTTCCAAGGCAGCTCATTGGGGGTCCCCATGCGGTTCCGCCTGGCTTAGGTTGTTCCTCACGTGAGATATCTTACCTGTCTTTGGCTGCAAATCATCTTTTGGGGACCAGACAGAGAGACATGAGGTGTAAACATCATGATAAAACAAAGTCCCAAAAAGGCGGTCCCACAGACTCTTCTTTCTTTAAGGAAAAACGGGGGGGTTGGGGGGGCGGCAGTCGGCTAGGCTACTGTGTGACAACACTTACGTGATCTTGGCGTTTTCTCTTCCTATTTCTTTCATATGCCTATTTTTTACAGCGTTACAATTGGAGTAGTTTCTTTTTTCCACCCAAGTATTTTTTTTCAGTGTTTCTGTATCATCTGTGTAAGCATCATTTTAAATACCTGCTGTAGGAGTCTCCCCTAGAACAGGGCTTCTCAAATTTTTTGACCTCAAGAAGAGCCACCCTCATGGGACACATCTGAGTAAGCCACATTAGGAATGTCCCTTCCCAGTCACCGCTTTGCAGGAAAATCCGGGGTATAATTCCTGTCGGGGCTAACTCTAGAGGTTGACCCTGCAGAACGGCAGGCTGAGAAACAGTCGGGCACCGGTGGGCCATGCAGTCTTGAGTGGGACGTGTGTGGGGCAGGGGAGGGGTGAGGGACGACGGGAGAGTTAAGGATTCCTATAGAAGGCATCTGTAGTGTTTTATTACTCACTGGTTAAATGTGCTTTCACATGTAGCCAACACCAGGGTTTTTGTCACCAAGGGGAGAGGATAGCAATTATCTCCCAGGAGGCCTGGAAGAATGGTATTCAGTATCCAGGGGGATTGGTGGGCCTGGATGGTGTTCCCAAAGTGTCGCTGTCAGGCTGCCAGGGTTAGAAGCAGTGTATCAGATGCCTGTTAAAAAAGACAGATTTCCGGCCTCCTTGCCTGCCCTCCTCTGGCAGAATCCCTAGTGCTCAGGGCCCGGGAATCCCTGTGCTTCCTGGGTAATTCTTGCTTCTGCATATCAGAGTCAGAAGCACTGGAGTAGAATCTGACTCTGCCTGGCAGGCCCAGAAATCTGTGTGCAGCACAGTCTTTCTCCCTCTGTGACGGGCCAGACAGTTCTTACGATGGGTTGTGTGGCTGTGTGGTGCCCTCTGACTCCCACACTGTACCCTAACATAGCTGTCGACACATTTCACAGGAGCTTGAGAAGCTGGCTTCTCGAAAGTTGAGAATAAATGCGAAAGAAACCATGAGGATTGCTGAAAAGCTCTACACTCAAGGGTAAATAAATATTCCACGTTTGGGAATAGAATTTGGTGCATGTTTATCAGCCTGAAATGTTATAGAATAGACCTTATGGGGAAATACAGACTGTCTAGGTAGATGTCACCCAAGCTCTGAAGTAGAAAAATGTTGACACTGACTTCTATTTTCTGATAATGGAAAAGGCATTTCAAAATTTTTCCTAAAATCAGAGCCCATCGAGTGCATTCCAATCCCACTCCTGAGCCCTCAGCAGCTCCCCCTGAGGCCCTGGCAGGTGACAGGCAGCACCCATCCAAGTTGTTTGCCTGTCAGAAATCAGCCTTGAGGGCCAGGATCACCCCAGGGCCATCCAGGGCCCAGTGTGCGGCCACACGCCACAGCTTCCTATGGAATGTGCTGTAAGCGAAATACATACTTGGTTTCAGAGACTTGTCTGACAAACAATGCAGACAGGCTCAGCATGTTTAAGGGGCTAAGAGAAAGTGATCACTTAGGCATAGGGACCACATTCTAGGTTACTGGGCAGCATTGTTGTTTCTGTATTTGAAGAAGCACAGACTGCTGCAGGTGTCAGGGCTGTGGGGCTCCCCCGCGGTCACTGTCAGACTGACGCTCGAGCCCCGGGTGTGCCCCGGCCACACGGCTGCCGGCAGAGCCGAGCTGTAGTGAGCGTGCCCTGCTCTCGGCTGCCTGTCGTTTATCCTTCGGCTTCTCTGCGTGTCCCAGCAGGAGATCCTGCTGCTGCTCACCCCCTGGGGGGTGTGTGCAGGGGAGGGGGGCACATCTCAGAACTTCGCTCCCCGGAGGTCGCCAAGGTTGTCTTTGGTTGAGTTGGCTGGATCAGACGGGTTATTGCGGTGTGACCGGGTGTTTTCAATCTATTGCAGTTGTTTATAGACCAATTTCTTGTTCTGTTTGTTTGCCTTCATTTTAGGTACATCAGCTATCCAAGAACTGAAACAAACATTTTCCCCAAAGACTTAAACCTGACCGCACTGGTAGAGCAGCAGACCTCAGACCCACGTTGGGGGGCCTTTGCCCGGAGCATTCTAGAGCGGGGTGCCCCCACCCCTCGCAACGGGCACAAGTCTGACCAAGCTCACCCTCCCATCCACCCCACCAAATACACCAGCAGCTTACAGGTTGGTTTCCCTGACTCTGCTACTTGCTGGAACCCAGAGGGAGGGGAGGGCTCAGTAGTGGGATTTGAATTTTCTCCGTGGGCTCTTGTAGGAACTAAGTGATTTTGAAATATCTCTTCCATTTCAGAAAAGAGATGTCAGGGTCGAAATTCTCCTATTTCACAATCTTCTGCTTGGCTTCCATGCAAGATGCCCAGGGTGGGCTCTGCTCTCTCCCCAGCCCCACCCACGTGCCCACTCTGTCAGCTCCCTCTGCTGCCTCTCTGCTTCCTGCACACCCAGACTAGGCGCCCTTCCACAGCCCCCACACAACCACCTTCTGCATCCCTTGTCAACTAGAAAAACCCTATTCATCCTCCTAAGATCAGTTTCCATCACCTTCCCGAAACTTCCACATCATGCTCGTGTCACGGCAGGACTGTCGCACTCAGCTGTGCTCGAGCATGTCCCATGTCTCAGTACTTTTCTCAGCTGGGGAATAAGCTCAGTGAGGCCCAAGCTAGTTATGCCTTTTTGACATCTGCAGGCTTATTGCAAAGCTCAGTAAATTTTGGTCTTTTTTTTTTCCTTCTTTTAATTACGTATGTTATTATTTCTGATTTTGAAAGTAATATATGTTTATTTTAGACAATTTAGAAAATATAAAAGATGGTAAGGAAGACAAAAATTGCCTGTAATCTTACCTCCTACTGAAAACCACCTTTTTTTCTATGCATGTATATACAATTCTTACAATAAAATTATAACTTTAGTTTCATAAACTACTTTTTCCATTTTGCATCATGAGTATTTCCCCATATGCTGAACTATTTTAAAGTATAGTACTTAAGGATTGCATACATGTGCCATAATTTATTTTGCCAAATCTGTTTTTGAAGGATTGTTTACAACTTTCTGATACTTGATGTACCAAAGTTAACATTCATATACATAAACATCAGTGCGGCTCTCTCAGTCCTTCCTTTGAATACATTCTCCAAGGAGAAGGAGTGGGTATGAGTATGAGCCCCTTCCGGGCTTCTGATGGGTTGAGCCTCACCAGTGGCTTGATGTCTGAACTGGTAGGAAATCGCCGTGAACCCTGTGCTCAGGGAGTCGGTGTAAAGCTGCCGGGTGCATTGTCCCTGTGTGTCTTACACACGAGGGGCCTTAACTTCTTCTGCGCTTGCCTTGTTTTCTGCGTAGGTGGGGTTATGTCCAAAGAATCACTCTTCAGGGCAAGAGGACTCCCTTGCTTCCCTTTGCCTGATTGGGCTTGGGACGTTTATTAGCCTGGACCCATACACACGCAGTGGGTTTGCCTGGCACCCCACTGCAGTGCGGGGGCTCCGGGAGCAATGTGCCTGCTCTGCACAACATTAGGCTGGAAGGCGGCCTAAACCGGGTTCACCTACCAATGATGCCGAGATCCTGGAGTGGTGACGCTCTGGCGGGAGTTTCAGACTCTTCTTTTCTTCACAGGGAGATGAGCAGCGACTCTATGAGTTTATCGTTCGCCATTTCCTGGCTTGCTGCTCCCAGGATGCTCAGGGGCAGGAGACCGCCGTGGAGATTGACATCGCTCAGGAACGCTTTGTGGCCCACGGCCTCGTGATTCTGGCCCGGAATTATCTGGATGTGTACCCATACGACCGCTGGGGTGACAAGGTGATAAATCGTGGGTGCAGTCAGAGGTCAGAATCCAGGTGTCACCCCGTGGGCCTCAGGGTGAGGGGAGCACAGTTGTGTTCCCGACCCTAGTGCCATTGGATAGGGCAAGGCATGTTCTTTGAACTGGACGTTGTCTTTTGCCCGAGCGCCATGGCACAGGGATTTGACTGATGCTTCTGCTGCTCTCTGTAGACCCTTCCTGTCTATGAGAGAGGCTCCCGCTTTCAGCCCAGCACTGTGGAGATGGTGGATGGGGAGACCAGTCCACCCCAGCTGCTCACTGAAGCCGACCTCATTGCCCTCATGGAAAAGCATGGCATTGGTCAGTAGCTCGTTGTCATGGTAACTAGCGGCTCGGGAGTACAGCAACTCTAATGTGGGTTTCATTCCCACTTTATAGCTGAAGTGAGGCTTAGAGAAGTTAAGAACTTAACCTAAGGTCGCAAAGTGTGCGAGTTATTACAAACTAGGTCACAATAACTCCGCAGTCAATGCTCTGAACCACGGCTCTGCACCATCCACGTCAGGCACAGCTCCGAGGTACCGTGGGTGTGGTTCCAGACCAGGGCCATGAAGTGAGTCACACACACTTTGGGTTTCCCAGCACGTAGAAAAGTATGTTTGTACTATAGTCTATTATACATGCAGGAGCATTATGTTGGACAGAAACAGAGTACGTACCTTAATTTAAAAATACTTTATTGCTAAAAAATGCTAACCACCTCTGAGCCTCCAGAAAGTCGTAATGTTTTTACTCGTGGGGGTCTTGCCTTGATGTTAATGAAAATGCTGATCTGTGGAGCTGATAAAAGGAGGGATACCTGTAAAGACAGACATTTCCCATAACTCAGAGGTCTCAACCGGGGACAGGCGCTGTCAACAGAGTCGATCTTTTTGGCCCAGACTGGGATTTGCTGTTCTTGTTTTATTTTGAATGAGGTACCAACATTTAAAACGAGAGATTCCACATAAAACTCTGCCTCTTCACCTTTTAAACTATCTGGAGTTCTGGCACTTGGGCCTTTACTCCCACATCGACAGTTATTTGGATTGGAGCGGCAGCCACTCCTGTCGAGATGGCTCACCCTGGGCTGCCCTGACTTACTCCCTACATGCCAGGGCCCTGTGGGGTCTCAGTTTGTCACCCCGCTATTAGCCACGGGTGGCGATGTTCTTAGATTTTTGTTAAAGCATTTCCCATAATTGTTTAAGAAATAGAAATTAGTGGGGTTTTTTGTGTTTGTGTTTTTTTTAAGCTAGACCAGAATTGTTTTGCTCACTAAGCCCCATAGCCCAAGCTTTCCTGGTGGCTCTTCTTGTGCCTAACCTGCTGCCCCTTGTCATTTCTCACTGCAACTCTGAGGATTGTCTGTGGTGAGCCTGGTCCAGTAGAACCGTGCACGATGGTGAGGGAAGTGGATGAAGGGGGCGGTCAGCTCCCTGTGCGTCTGCCCCACTACCAAGTGAATTTTGTAGTTCTGTAACCTAGGAAGACGTTCTCCCAGCTGGAGTCCACTGGCCATCACTGGACCTCCAGAAAGCCCGTACATTTAGGTGAAATTACAGGTAGTTTTCGTTCCATGATTTGCTCATTAAAAATGTCTGAGAACTAGGCCCTGGCGACACAGAGAGGAGAAGGCCTAGGCCTTCCCTTTCAGGGTTTGTCTAGTGGGAGAGTCAAACCAGACCATTAGTTGCGATGCAATGGGTTCTGAGGGGGACAGGCAGGGAGGGACCTTAAAACCTCATCGTAAGAATTCCTAATGAATGAAGGCAAGCCCAGCAGTGCAGGCAGGGCCTGAGGACGGGCACGGGCAGGAAAGCATGTGCCGCCCGGGGTGGGGGACTCACAGAAATGAGGCCAGAAAGATGATTTGAGCCATGCCAGGCTTGGGCGTTGGTCTGTGGTCAGCAGAGAGCCATTTCTAAGATTTCTGAGGAAAGGAATGACAGACATATTTTTACAAATTCTAACAGGTTTATTGGCACGTAATTCATATACAGGATTCATTGCTTTAAGATGGACAAGTCAGTGTTTAGTGTATTCACAAAATTGTGCAGCCATCACTACAAATCAGTTTTAGAACATTCTCTTCACGTCAGAAAGAAACCCCATGCCCACCAGCAGTGACTCTCCATTGCCCTTGTCTCCAATCTCCGCCAGCCGTAGGCAGCCACTGATCTTTCTGACTCCATAGGTTTGCTTGTTGTAGACATTTCTTATAAATGTATGAGGGAGTTAGGCAACATGTGGTCTTTTGTAACTAACTGGTTTCACTCCGAGTGAAACTGAGTGAACTGGTTTCACTCCGAGTTTTCAAGCTGCGCGGTAACATGTGTCCGTGCTGTCGCATGGCCAGCCCTTTGTTCCTTTTTATTACCGGATACTCGTTCACCTCTTGTTTATCAGTTGTTGTCTAATCATTGATGGACGTTTGGGGTGTTTCCATTTTGGGACTATCATGAGTAATGCTTCCGTAAACTTTGTGGACAAGTTTTTGTGTAGACATGTTTTCGGTTCTTGTGAGTAGATACCTAGGAGTAGAATTGCTGGGTCACATGATGACTCTTTAATTTTGAGGAACCGCCAGATTTTTCCACAGCAGCTGCTCCATTTTGCATTCGTCCAGCTGTGTATGAGGGTCCCAGTTTCTCCGTATCCTTACCAACAATTGCTATTATCCGTCCTTTTTATTACACCCATCCGAGTGGGCGTGAAATGATATTTCCTTGTGGGTTTGGTGTGCGTTTCCTTGATGGCAGAGCTGTTTGAAAAGCCCCCTATGGCCACCCCATAAAGATCGGGGTGGGTGGAGGAAGAGCAGGAACTAGGAGGCTGAGGGTGTAACGATGAGATGAGACGGTGTGGGCTCTGGCCGTGGTTCTGACTCATGGAAGTGAGGAGAAGGACTTCGCCTCAGAGCTGGAGTTGGTGGCCTTACTGAGCAAGCAGATACGAGGGAGAGCGGAGGGGCCGTGGTGGTTTCGACATGGGCTGGGAGTGAACGGGAAATCCAGGCGGGGAAGGGGCCCGCGGGACACTTGGGAGGAGGTCTGGATGAGCCTGAGTAACCTGCAGTGGCTTCCAGGTACTGATGCCACTCACGCGGAGCACATCGAGACGATCAAAGCCCGGATGTATGTCGGGCTTACGCCAGACAGGCGGTTTCTCCCTGGGCATCTGGGCATGGGACTTGTGGAAGGTGAGGAGGAGGGAGCTTGTGGCGGGCGGCTGCGGGAGCCATGTGGCCGGAGCCCTGAGTGGCGCTGTCTGGGGCCTCACAGCACATTGCTCTTCCCTGTAGGTTATGACTCCATGGGCTACGAGATGTCTAAGCCTGACCTCCGGGCTGAGCTGGAAGCCGATCTGAAGCTGATCTGCGAGGGGAAGAAGGATAAATCTGAGGTTTTAAGGCAGCAGATCCAGAAATACAAGCAGGTTTTCATTGAAGCAGTGGCTAAAGCTAAGAAGTGAGTGCCAAGCCCCGCTGCCCTGCACACGTGGTGATCAGTTCTGCAGCCTCGGCCCTGACATTTCCCTAAGTGGGAGTCTGCGGTCATTCAGCAGAAACTTGGTGTAGACATGGAGACAAGCTGTTGACATTCTTTAACATTTTCACAAGGTATAGGTCCTCATAAGCCCTGCCCTTTAGGGTGTTAAATCCCCACCAGGCCAGCTCAGCTTCACGAGTGGCCCCGTCACCTGGCAGGGCTGTCCACATACAGTTCCTCCACTCCAGGCTTTCCTCCTGAGTTTTGCTTGTTTCTTTCCGTAGAGCTTTGCCAATGTAGAGACAATAACCCGAAATGACTGGGACCTGCTGTTCTGAGCCCTTGGCTTTAGAAGTGCCATTCTCTTGATTTTGATGGTCGTGAATTAGTAGATAGCACAGGCATAGAACACGCAGGTGCTGGTGTGCGACCGTTTGTTCTGGGGCGTACTTGGAGGTGGCCGTGTAGCAGGCAGCACGTGTGCGTTTTGTTACGAATATTTCCTACCCTGTGGCAGTTTTGAAAGTGCATGCGCTGGTTTATACTTAGACTCAGACAGACACTTCTGGAGTGTGTGCATGGACCTTGTGTGGTTTTGTGTGATGTGAAGCCAGCGACGAGGCAGAAATACCTGCCCTGTGGCCGGACCCCTCCTGGGAGCTGCCAGGGCCCAGAGGAGCCGGGGCTTGGCCAGCACAGTTCTCTGTCTGCCTCCGTTCTGTGGCTGACCAAGCAGCCGGTTCCCTGGGTCCCACACATGTTGTGTGCACGGGAGACTGTTGCAAATGCTGTGCTGTTTCTTCAGGTTGGACGAGGCCTTGGCCCAGTACTTTGGGGAAGGGGCAGAGGTGGCCCAGCAAGAAGCCATCTACCCGCCGGTGCCGGAGCCTATCAAGAAGTGCCCCCAGTGCCACAAGGACATGGTCCTCAAGACGAAGAAGAGCGGCGGGTCAGTGCCGGCCTGCGTCCCCCCGCCCCCGTTGCTCGCCCAGCACTGCCAGGCCCCATCGTTTTATTTCTGGGTTGTTATTTAAAGGCAGCCTGCTGTGGGCCTCCTGGGAGCTGGGCTTAGAGACGTGAAGTGCTATGGGATTCTGAGGAGAGGGGCGACCGGCGACCAGCTAATGGTGGGGCTTCTGTCCCCCGTGGAAAGCACTCACTCATCCAGTGTGTGGAGAATGGTGGAGAAGCAAGAGCTTCAGACCCGGAGGGTCCTGGGTTCAAATCCCACTTCTGCCACAGAATAGGCTTTTGTGCCTCAAAGCGGGGTACTCACTACTCTGAGCCCCAGTTTCCTCTTTCATATGCTCAGGGCGGTGGTGCCGTGGGAAAGGTGAGGATTCCGTGACGGGCAGGGAAGTGGCACAGAGCCGCGGACGTTAGATATTCGGTAGCACTGCTTTGCTGCTCTCCTGGTTTTGCTGAATCGGGTCGGAACGTATCGAAGCCCTCTTCCCTTTCAGTGCAGGAGTTCAGAGTGGGCAGTTCGCCCAGGGCTCGGGGGCCCGGCCTGGCCTGGCTGCCCAGCGCAGCCTGCTGCCGGGGGAAGTCCACGGCAGGAGTGGGGCATGGGGTGGCGGTCATCATTGCTCGCTAGCCATCCTGTGGCTGGCGTGATGCAAGGTGCTCGCCAGGCATTATGTCGTTTGACTGCATCGCGACCCTCCAGGGCAGGTGTTTCTAAGGAGTGAAAACGGAGGCTTGGGGGCTGAGGCGGTTTGTCCATGGCGGGAAGCCCCGGGGAGCAGGGAAGGGGCAGTTTGAACCCCGGTCTTCACAGCAGTGTGCCGACCCCGCAGGCGGCAGCATTGCTCACCCCGTGTGGCTACGTGACAGGTTCTCCCGCTCTCAGACAGCAGGGCTAGTGGCGCCGACCTGGCATCCCGTGTCAGGGCCCACAAACGTGGCTTAGCCAGTGCTGGTGCCGTATCAGTGCGTAGTAAATGCTGTCGGTGGGTTTTCTCTGCCACCAGTGGGTAAGTGGACTAGTAACCACTGGGATGGATGGGGAAGACTTGCTTTTGTGTTAGCTCTGAGTTCTCTAAATTCTTGAGTCACGCAGGTGGGTCTCAAGACTGTCTTGTGAGATTTACCACTCCAGGGTTTATCTGGTAATTTCTGGGGTTTTGGATTTGCTGTTTGAATCATTGGGATTTGGGATTTGTCTTTCCTGGTCTAGTTATCACCCAGGCGCGCTCGAAGGGCATTGTAAATTGTGTGCGTGTTGGCTAGTCCAGTCCTAAAGTTTCCCGACTGGAAGGCATCAGGAAGTGCTGGCCAAGAAAGGCGTGGTGCAGGCGCCGAGAGTAAAGGCTCTTGCGTCACAGACGGGGTTCTAGTCCTGGCGCCCCAGCTCGCTTCCTGTGCCTCCTGGAGCAGGTTTCCAGACTGCTCCAGGCCTCGGTTTGCTCCAGTGTAAGCTGACGATGTCACGAGGTGAGACAGCTCTCAGCACAGGGCCTGAGCGAGCCCTCGGACTCGGCAGTGCGTGTTCCGGGTGTTGGTAGTGGGTTGGCGGTTTCTAAGCAGAAAGCAGAGGCAGCGGCAGCCGTTTCACTTTCTTAGGGAGGTGAGAAATAAATGCAGGCCAGTTCTTCTAAGTCATTCATTACTGTGACTGGATCCATAAGTGTCCTCCAGAAAAATGAATGTCTTTAATCAGCTGAAGAAAAGTTGCTTTGCCAGATGGGCGACAGTGTAGGACTGTGTCCCCTGCTTCCTGTGGTCTGATGTTGGCTCCTGCCTCCTGGTCCCTGTGATCTGCAGGTTCTACCTCGGCTGCACGGGTTTCCCAGAATGTCGATCAGCCGTGTGGTTCCCTGAGTCGGTGCTGGAGGCCAGCAGGGATGGGAGTGTGTGTCCAGTGTGTCAGCCACACCCTGTCTACAGGTGAGCTGGGTGCTGAGTCAGCTGGGACTGGAATTCCTAGGACCTCGGGGAGGGTGTCCGCTGTGCACAGCAGCAGCCAGGCCTGGGGCCCGCCCGTCCTGCGAGGCCGCACTGCGGACAGCTGAGGAGAGGACGCATGCATTGAATGTCATTTCCAAGTTCTCCCCAAGCCCAGAGTCCTCGTGGGGAATGGATCCTCCCACCTTTCGGTCACTTGTGAAAATCATTGAGAAACCCAAGGAGCCTTTGTTGTGGGTTAATGTGTGTCACGATTTACCTTTTTCTAAATTAAAGTGGAGACGTCTTCCAAAATTTAGTTTATTGTTTATACCAAGTGTACTGCATGCTGACATAAATAACATGTTTTTAGGCTAACATACCTATTTTCCAACCCCTCAGAAATAAGAGTGTATGGGTTTCCATTTTTGTAAGTCTTCTATCTGGCTTAATAGGCGACAGTTGGGTTCTCATCTGCGTCCGCAGTCTGCTGAATTTACTGCATGTGTTGTGTTGTTGTAGTCTCTGGGAAACTACTGCCAACACTGGGAAAAGTGAGAGCACAACACATTTAACTTCTTAGCGTTGTTACAAAATACTTTTGACCTCAGCTCGAAGCTCCCAGAAGCTGCTGAAGCACAGTGAGAACCTGCTCCAGGGACGAGCTTCTGTATGGCCACGCTTCACTAGGGGCTTAGGCTCATGTGCCCCCACTCTGCACTCTCGGGAAGACTGGAGGGGGCTGGTGGTGGGCTGGTGCCTTGGGGGCGCTTCCTGAGGCAAGGGGATACTGAGGGGAGACCTAGGATGGGTGCGTTTCTGGGGACCAAGGAGAAGCCTCTTGTACCTGGTAGTAAATGCTTTTTCTCGTCTTCTGGCCTCACCAGGTTGAAGTTGAAGTTTAAACGTGGTAGCCTTCCGCCGACCATGCCTCTGGAATTTGTTGGCTGCATTGGCGGATGTGATGAGACCCTCAGGGAGATCTTGGACCTAAGGATTTCACGGGGCCCCCCCGGAGCTTGCCAGCCAGCCACCGGGCCCTCTGGCTACCTGCAGGCTAGCCAGTCCTTGAATAGAATAGACAGCCAGCACAGCCACCGCCGGCCTCCTGACACCAAGCAGGCCAGGCCCTCGCCGGCTCTGGCCCAGAATCTACCACCGCCCACTGCTGCTGGTGAAAGCAACTCCGTGACCTGCAACTGTGGCCAGGATGCCCTGCTGCTCACTGTCCGCAAGGAGGGTCCCCACCAGGGCCGGCAGTTCTATAAGTGCCACAGTGGCAGCTGCAACTTCTTCCTGTGGGCCGACAGCAGCCCTCCAGAAGCAGGAAGGACTCCTCCCTGCACGTCAAGGCCCCCAGCTGGCTCACTGGGGCGCCCACTGGGCTCAGGGAACCACCCAGGTGGGTTTGGCAGACCTGGGGCTGACCGTGACGGTGGCGTGTCCTGCCTGTGCGGCCAGCCCGCTGTCAGACTGACTGTGCAGAAGGACGGGCCCAACAAGGGGCGTCAGTTCCACACGTGCACCAAGCCCAGACAGCAGCAGTGCGGCTTCTTTCAGTGGGTGGACGAGAACGTGGCCCCAGGTGAAGAGCGGTTCCAGGGCGGGGCTGGGGGGTGTGCAGCTCCCTGCCTCAGGCTGCAGGCAGCAGGAGAAGGCCTGGGGGCGGGGGTGGGAGCAGGACGGGGAGTGGGTCGCCTTGCTCTTCCGGCTCCTCACAGGGCCGTGTTCAGCAAGGCAGTGAACGGCACTGTCTCCATTGCAAACCAGAGGGTGCCACCGTGAATTGAGTTCTTCACCAGGTAAGCGCGTGATCATAGCTTTACACATCAGGAAGGTGAGGCCCCAACGAACGGAGTGATTTTGCTCGGGTCACAGTGACACAGCCCAAGATCTGAGTGGAGGAGACCTGCTCCCACAGTCCTGTACTCCTGTAGCCTTTGTGAACCTTAGAAATTGTTATCGTCAGTCTCAATCAGTGTAAGAAACTGACCCTCCTGTCTCGGAACCTACCCAAGGTTACACGGTTTGGGTCTGATACCCCAAAAGTGGGTATGTGATAACTGGCACCCACATTTGAAGTGTGTGAGAAGCAGCTCAGACATGTGAGGGCCACCCCTGTCCCCCTCTGACCTCCAGGACAGCGGCCCAGCTCGTTGTCCTGGAGAGTCAGGCGCTCAGTCCTAAGAGGCCGGTGTAAGGACTAGAAGCAGCCAGAACTCGGGTTCCTTGCACGGGAGGTAGGGAGCAGGTCGTTGGTCGCGAGCCCACTTTGCTGCCTCACCACACAGCGTCAGGCCAACTGCTTGCCTGGTGTCCACTTCAGTGAAAAGGGTGTAGTAAAGTGACATCAGTGCCCCTTTACCAGGACGGGGAGAGTGGGCCGAGGCCTTTAAGCGCTTAGGCCCAGGTAGTGACGTGTGTTGGCAGAGTGGAGGGGCCCGGCCTGTGCGGTAGGCGTGACTGCATAAAGGTGGGGAGGGCACCTCCACCCAACACTAACCTGTGTTTCCGTCCCCTTCGGTGTGTCCTCAGCCTTCCCCTGACTCTTCCCACAGGGACTTTTGGAGCCCTACCCTGGTCAGGAGGCAGAAGAAGAACCCAGGGACCGGAGTCCAGAAGCAAAAGAGCCCAGTCCAGCTCCTCAGACACAGGGTCCACGGCCAAGAAATCCCGGAAATGCAGCCTTTGCCACCAGCCTGGACACACCCGCCCCTTCTGTCCTCAGAACAGATGAGGGCAGGGCGGGGAGAAAGGGCCACTTCCTCAGGTCTCAGAAATGAGTTGTTTCCACGAGGACCGGGTGGCCCTTCGCGGCCCTGGAGGCGCTGAGGAAAGTTGTGCTATTGGAGTCTGGCCTGCCGGTGTGAACGAGTCAAGGTCCAGACTGCTCCCTCAAGGAGTCCACCTGTTGGACAGTGGCCCCCTGCCCGGGCCACTGCCGAGAAGTCACTGCAGCTTCTCCCGGTGGGCCCGCTTGGATTGTTCCTGTGAGCGCCACAGAGAAGCTGGGAGTAGAGCATGGAGCCCTGGGGTCCGTGCATGTCGTGGCTCTGGCCACAGGGCTTCCCTCGGTTCAGAAAGCACCCTGAAGGACCAGCGCTCCCAGAGCAAGCTCTGGGCAGCCTGGAAGGGGCTTCTCTCCGCAGACGTCCTGAGGAAGGAGGGTGTACAATTCAAGGAAGTGGTCTTGTCCTAAAATTGTGTCTATAGAAGAGGCTTTATTCCTTTACCTAAAAGCCGGTGTACCTGGGACACTCCCAGCTCATGTGCCTTAATAAAGAATTCTACCCCTTTACTCTGGTGGGTATGGTGCAGCGTCTGGTGAATGGTGGCAGGAGCAGCAAATACACCAGCCAGTGCTCGAGGGGCCGCTCATCGGCCTCTGGCCCCGTGGCCTCTCCTCCCTACCTTCCCCCTCCCTCTCCGCATGCTAAGTGGGAAGCTTACGTTCTGGCAGCCCCACAACCTGCTTGCTCTGCAGAGCAGAGCAGATCCAAGATTCGGAATACTCTTCATCTTCTATACCTCCGGAGATTGTCACATTTCCTTGTTTGCCTTTACAAAAAGCTTGTGATTGTTATGTAACCATATTGGCTTTATTTTATGCTTAGAAGACAAGCAGAAATGCAGTGTGGGTTTCCCAGCTGCATTGCTAAGCGCTAGCTGGTGAAGAAATGAACTGTCCTCATGTGTTGCGACTCCTGCCCCTGTGCCCCTCAGACCAGTAGGTCTGCCCAGGTGGAGAATTTTTTATTTTGTTTATGTTTTCATTTTATTGGGGAACAGTGTTTTTCCAGGGCCCATCAGCACCAAGTTGTTGTCCTTCAATCTAGTGGAGGGCGCAGCTCAGCTCCAAGTCCAATTGCAGGGGCACAGCCCACTATCCCATGTGGGAATTGAACCAGCAACCTCACGCTCTAACCGAGCCATCCGGCTGCCCCTGGAGAATTTTTGTAAGTGCAGATAGATGCCCAGAATTGCTCCTGGAGTACCTGATCAGTGAGTGTGGGTCACGGCCCTGCATTTATCTCCCGTCCCCCACCTCCCTTCCAAACCCTGGCAACCACCAGTCCACTTTTCTGTCTCTGGTTTTACCTGAACAATGTTTACCTGAACAATGTTCTGAACAATGTTTCACATAGATGGAATCATACAGAACATGACCTGTGTCTGGCTTCTTTCACTTAGCATGGGGTTTGCAAGTTTCATCCACTTTGCCGCATACGTCAGTCTTTATTCCCTTTTATGACTGAACGATGTTCCATTGGATAGACCACATTTTGTTCATCCATTTGCCAGCTGATGGATGTTTGGGTTGTTACTACCTTTTGGCTGTTGGGAATAGTCCTATAAACATGTGCAAGTATTCAGACACCTGTTTTCAATTCTTAGGGGTATATATGTAGGAGTGGAGTTGCTGGGTCATAGGGTAATTCTGTGTTTAATAACCATACGCGTTTCTGCAGCAGCTGCACCATTTTCTATTCCCACCAATGCACTAGGGTCCTATTTCTCCACTGTCTCACCAATATTTGTGTGTGTGTGTGTGGCCAGCCTGGTGTGTGAAGTGGTATCTCATTGTGGTTTTGACTTGCATTTTCCTAATGACCACTGATGTGGAACATTTTTTCATGGGCTTGTCAACCATTTGTGTATCTTTGGAGAAATGTCTACTCAAGTCTTTCGCCCATTTTTCTTTTTAACTTCTTTTTTTATTAGGGAACAGTGTGTTCTTTTTCCAGGGCCCATCAGCTCCAAGTTGTCCTTCAATGTAGTTGTGGAGGGCGCAGCTCAGCTCCAATTCCAGTTGCTGTTTTCAATCTTAGTTGCAGGGGACGCGGCCCACTATCCCATGCGGGAATTGAACCGGCCACCTTGTTAAGAGTTCGCGTTCTAACGGACTGAGCCATCCGGCCGCCCCCAATTTTTCAATTGGGTTGTTTGTCTTTTTGTTGTTGAGTTGTGGATCCTTATAGATTCTGGATACTAGATGCATTTGTGGGTTTTAATCTTCCACAGGTAACCCATGTGTGCCAAGGCCAAGAACTGCTGGATCGGACCACCGAGGACAGACCAGCTCCCGTCCTGACACTCCCTCGACCTGCTGTGCCTCCCTGGGCCTGGGCCTTCCCCACGGCGCCGGAGCCACCTCATCTGTAACGTGTTAGTCAATCGGAGGCTCTTTGGTGGAGGGTGACAGGCCCACTCACAGCGAGAACTTCACCAGTACAACCTGTGAGGGGGTTTTCCACATCTCTCGGAGGCCCACTCAGGCCAGCAGCATTTAGTGCACTGAGAAATTGATCCTTCCGCCTCCGACAGCGACTGGAAAGGTTTGAGCCCCGTCTCATACAGCTTGACCGTGCAGGATTGAAGAGAAGTTGCCTCCCCATGTATGAGCCCTGGCCGAGATTAGGATCCCGGCCAGGGGGTTATGCGCCATTCTCAGCCTGCCAGCTCCCCTGCAAGGACAGTGGAGGCTCCGATGGGCCTTCTACAAGCATCAAAGTGGGAATTGAAACGGTCTGCCTCCATGTCTGTCCCTCACAGCCCCGTTCTCCGTCCCGAGGTGAGAACCTGCGTGGCAGGGGAAGTCGGCCACCTGCCGTTCCTCGGAGAAGAGGAAACCTGGCTGACACCTCTTGAACTGCCCCACGGCGCTTCTGCCTGCCCCAGTCTGAGAAACAGCACGCGTGGCCACCCCCACAGTTGCTAGTATTTGAGGAAACTGACGCTTACTCCTCTTGGAGCAGCTGGAAGCTAAAAATAGCTTCACGCTCACAGCCGGCCACTCTCCAAGCACCAGGCCCAGTGTGCCCAGCAGCAGCAGCTTGAGCACTGAGACCCCGCTGCCCTTTGGGGTGAATTCACAGCCACCTTTCCTTTCAGGGCCATTACAGCCCACAACTTCAGCTGTTCAGACCCAAGGATCCCTGGGCTAGAGTACCAAGGTGGTGCTGGCACTGGGGGGGGGTACGTGTGTGCCCTATGCCTGCCTTAGACCCCCTGCGTTCACGCTGCGGGGTGGTGCTGGGGCAGCCGGAAAGTGTGTTGTGAAATCCCACAAGCGAAAGAGCCTGTGAGGCCTGAGGCCCCAGCCAGTGAAACTGTGTTGTCTCAGGAAAAGGGGAGCTGTGCAACGATGGCCCAAAACAGCACTTGTGTTGGCCTTTGGAATACACTGGTTTTCATCTGCTACACCCATGCTTCCTCACTGAAGTACAAGCAAATTGTAATGTTACTGGGGGGGTGGGGGGTTAAGACTTATTTTGATTGGAGAAGAAAAGTATACTTTTTGAAAATGCAAATGTGTGATGTGCCAGGTTGAAGGCCCCTTGTTTTGGAGAACAGGACAGAGGTGGAGCGGTGGCCCTGCATGAGGGGCTTCGGGGTGGGCTGTTCCAGAGCCTGACGTTGGGCCCAGCGCCCTTCTTGTACCCAGAGGAGGTGCACACCTGCTCTGCCGCCCCTGCAGGATCCCTGTCTGCTCCATGGGGCTCTGTGCGTAGCCTCGTGGCCCGCTAAGTTCCTGGGGTCTTAGGGGGCAGGCCTGTTTGGAACCAAAAGGCAGGAAGTGCTTTCCTTGTGTGGTTCGTACACTAGCTCAGGGGCAGTTATTCTAGAGGTAGAGTCCAGCCAGTTAAGGTTTCCGAACCAGCTGACTCCACTAACACTGACCTGACTTCCTTTTTCCTCAGCGTACAGGGGGCAGACGCTGGGAACCACGGGCACGGTGTCACTGGCAGGAGTAGGAATGGCACTTCCACTTTGCACTCTAAGTAGGAAGATCTTGGGAGAGGAGATTGGGAGAGTGCAGGGACGTGGTGGTGAAGCTCAGTGGTGGGTGGAGGAGGGTCCACCTCTGTCTCCCAAAGGCGGCATCTCCCTGCTGCCCCAGTCCCGCCATCCCAGCTCAGCGCCTTAGGGGTGGTTCTCTGACCTGCAGGCTGAAGTCCTGTCGGAACACTTCAGCAAGGTCCCACAGTCTGAACGATGTTTGAACGCTTTCCATTCCCAGGAGTCGTAATGAGAAAATACACGTGCACAAAGGTTCTTTCAGGGCTTTTTTTTTTTTTAAAATAGCAACGACTGAAACAGCTGGACAGGTACCCCCACTTGATAGAGCATTCTGCAGCTAAGGATTCCTGAGGAGACATGCTTCCAAGTGAATTTATAAAAAGGATGCGCTGTTTTATGTGGTAAGAGTTATTCTTGAGTTGTTACAGTAAAGGAGGTTCGGGTGACATTTGGAATCAGTTTCTGTTTGCCATTTCTGTGTTATTTTTATCTGCTCTGGCAGCCCTTTCTGCGCAGGTGGCATGTGTGCCGCCTCACAGTCCTCACGCCAGGCCTTGGGTCACTTGGAAAAGTTAAACCGAGGACGCAGATTGCCCGGCTTTGCCACCATGGCTGAAAGGTGTAAATATTGAGCTGTTTAGACCGTGGGCTGAGACCACACGAAGCTCGGAGTTGGGATCGTCCTTTGCAGCAGCTGGCCATGCAGCCAGCACGGCCCAGGCCAGCCAGCCCGGGACAAGCCCCTGCGAAGGCTCTGAAGCAGAACGGTGGTTGGTTTCCAATCTCCGGCTGGAAACTGAAGTCCCGGATGTTAAGCTTGCGTCGGCCATGTAACCGCGAACACCTCATTTCTCTCCCTTTTATTTCATCCTAGTTTTTTTTCTTACTGAAACCAGGTGTGAGGGGAAATTCAGAGCTTCCTAAAGCGTGAGGCCTCCCCAGAGGGGACCACATGTGAGGGTTTGGTCACCTAAGAAGAAGGACTCCAGACCAAACTCACCTCCTGGCCTGCCGCCCTGGGCACGCCCAGGCCAGCCCTTCACCAGGCCGCGGTGGTCCTGTGGAGGCGCCGTGCCCAGATGCCGGCCCTGCAGCGGGGGGCTCTGTGTGCTTGGGCTCTGTGATGTGGGTCCGTGACGGACGCAGTAAGACCCAGCAGTCTGGTTTGGGGACGGTTCACTTTGTGCCAGGCTCCGGGTTAACACTCCTGCCAGCAGTTACTCCTTCCAGCAGCCCTAGGAAGTGTATGCTATCATTCCCAATTTCTGGGTGAGAATACCAAGCACAGCCTCTGTCTGCAGCCTGTTCCCTTGCTGCTCTCAGCTGCCATTACAGCTGCTTAAGGCTCTCTGCGCCAGCTCCTGGGCCAGGTTACCTGAATGGCCCTCAGCTAAGCCTCCTGCTCTGGCCCACACCACAGTCTCTGCTCGCAGCCATCCAGCGATCTGTCTTAATACCGCAGAGGGCCCCAATGCTTTTCATCTGTCCTCGTGACAGCCCCTCACGTCCTGTCCCCCATCCTTGTTTTGTAGTCACGGTTGGAAAGGTTGCCCTCCCCCACTCGTGGGGCCATAAGGAGAAACGAAGGAGGTGGAGAAATCACATTTGTCTGACGCTGGCTGCAGGGCTTTGGAGCAACTTCAGCTGTTCCAGAACGCACAGGGAGGCTCCAAAGTTCAGGCTTCGGCAAGAAACAAAACCCTAACCAGTTGGTTCCCATTCCCCAAGCAAGACATCACATCAGCACGCTTGTAATATTCTCCATCTAACCTCCTTTCCAGTCAAATCATACCCCCTCCAGCACCATCCCCAGCGCCTCCAGCCAAGCTTCCAGGACTCCAAACACTGCTTATGACAGCCTAGCACAAGTCACACAGACATCTGAATTTGTCCTTTTATTCTTGTTCACATTCCTCGAGGCACAGCTCTGCTACAGCAGGAAGGATACCAAGATGAGGAGGGCCACCTGGGGGGGAGGCAGGCCCCCTTCGCCAGCCCAGCCCCCCCAGCCACGCTGCAGTGAGAACACAGGCTCATGTGGCCTCTGGGAGGCCCCTCCAGGAGGGCCCAGTAGCAGCTATCAGGATTCCCTCGGCTCTGGGCAAGGCAGGTAGCCCAGAACCTCGGCCAGCCGCCCCAGGGGCCACCACTGCCCAAGGAGAAAATTCGCCTAGTTGGAGGGAAAAGGGCCTTCCCCAGAGGTGTGAGATGGGCAGCACATCCGGCTCAGCTCCCACTCCAGGCTGGAGGAGAGAGCTCAACAAGCAAACTAGACCGAGGACACTGGCAAACACCAGCCAAAAAGCAGCATTCCGTCGGTACCAGGTGACTCCGGCCCCTGGGGATGAACAAACACATGGTGTTTACCATTCAGCACCAGAAGCTTCGACACGCCTGGAGCTGCGGCACCTGAGGAAAGCACCAACTCACCCTGTCAACAGAAAGACGGAGCTGGCCTTACCGCCCGCCTAGGACGGCGGAAGCCAGGTTCATTGCTGGTGATGGAGCAGTCCGAGGTCCTGGGGTCCGGCCCAGAGGCTGAGGGGGTGCATGTGAGTGGCGGCACTCCGGGCTGCCTGGGCAGTCCAGCCACACTCACGTGACAGCAACCCAAGCACTCTGGGCTCAGAGGGTTCCAAGTGACTGTCGCCTATGCACGTGCTAACCGCGTGGGCCTACATAATGCACCCTCTTTGATTCTGGCTAAAAGTACGAGAAATGCTCTCCAAATCCCTGGAAGGGAGGAGTGTGCAGCTTACCAGCATGAGAACACATGCCGGCCACCCCATCCCACCCACCTACAGCAGCCCCTCGGGGTACTGAAGGCCAAGGTACAGCGCGTAGCCAATGTCGTCAATCTCCTCCTCACGCAGGCCGTCAAAGAGGTTGATGCTGGGGTTGCAATGGCAGGGCAGGTGGGCCCGCTCCAGGCTGCTGATGAGCAGCTCCAAGGCCTGCAGGAAGCGCCCCCCTAAGGCCTCCTCAGCCCAGCCCCCCTCCTCCTCCCCGAGATGCAGAACCACCTGGGTCAGGTGGGCCCGGCCCAGCCGCCGCAGGGCGGGGTGGCCTTGGCAGACGTGACACAGCAGCAGCAGCAGCCGCCGGCGGGCCCCAGCGTCGCGGTTATCCAGAGCCTGCAGCCGGGCGGCCTCTGCCGGATACAAGTCCTGCAGCCAGAGGTTCCCGGCCAGCCCTTCCAGGGGCCAGGCCACCAGGAGGCAGTCTTCGGCGTCGGCTCCAGGGACCGCCAGCAGCACAGCGATGCTCAGCTCCAGGTGCTCGTGCTGCACCTCGAGTAGCAGCTCCTCCGAGGCCACACTGGGCCGGATCAGGCACCCGAGCAGGCTGCCGATCGCTGGCCAGTTGACGGAGGCAGCCAGTGCTTTGCGGAGCAGCTCCAGCAGGACGCGGGAAGACAGGTAGCCGCCCACCAGGAAGCGGTCCCAGGGGCTGCTTCCCCGGGGCCGGAACTCAAGTTGAGTCCTGCGCACAGCCCAGCAGCGAGGGTCCCTGGCCACAGTGTCCACGCCTGGCACCAGGCTCCACAGACCCGGCTCCAGCATCAGGGGTGCCAGGAGGCGCACATGGTCGGAGCAAGCCCACACCTGCAGGCCGTCGTAGAGCGGGCCCCCGGGGACAAGCGCCCCAAAGGGCAGTTCAGGGAACTTGCTCTGCAAGTAGGCCTGGAGCTCCAGGGCAATGTCGCCAGCCAGCTGTTTGGCCAGAGCCACATGGGACACTGTGGTGGCCACGTGGTCCCGCTCGAACAGCAGCAGCTTCTCCTGGAACGTGAGGCACAGCGGTGCTGGGGGGCCAAGCTGAGGCGGCGGCTGCGGGTTAGCGCCTGCGGGCCCTGCTGCAGAATCAAAGGGCCAGAGAGCAGGTCAGCAGGCCCTGGCATGAGCCGAGAGAACTCCAGCCCGGTTACTGACCGTGCCGGCCCTCGGCCTCATTTTCCACCCCTGTAAAATGACCCTGAGAAAGCACTTTGGTCCTCACGTACAAACAGCAGTTGGACGACAAATCCCCATTGCCCAGACCCCAACACTCAGGGGCCGAAAACGCTTCATGCAGAGTGGGGAGACAGGTCCTGAGCCTCAGTTTCCCCATCCGAGGCCCCCCACTGTCATAAGGCTGCTGCCCTGCTCTGCTACTACCCCTGCAGCCACATGTCCCAGTGGCTGGAGCCTCAGTCGTTGGAGGGCGGAGAAGCAGAACCATTAAACATGCAAGGAGCCTGCAACAGTCAGTCAGTGGCAGGTCCTGGCTGCTTCTCCTGAATGTGACCACCAAAGGGGGACCCAGCCAGGTTAGAGGGGAAAGGGTGCCATTCACCTTGGGCAGAGGGCAAGCGGGCGGGAAGCAGCACGGGCTGGCTAAGGGCAGCAGGTGGGGACCGGGCCTGTAGGCGTGGAGCGGTCTTGAGCAGGCTCAGTTCCTTCCAACCGTCCTCCAGGCATGTGCTGTCCCCCTTGGTGTCATCGTCATCCCGAGGGCTGGTGGCCCTGTCAATGAGCTGCAGGCAGAGTGACAGAGATCAGAGCGTCCAAATCCTGGGCAGCCACGGCAAAGCCCAGGGGCAAAGCAAAGCAGGCTGCTGGGTAGAGAAGCAGGTGCCAGTCCTGTGCAGGCCCCGGGCCTTACCCGCTTCACAGCCAGGGTGGCGATGCCCAGCACGGCAGCCCCGCCCACGCCCAGCACCAGGCGGGCATTGGCCAGGAGGAAGTCCACAGCATTGCCCAGCACGTCGTTGTCATGCCGCTTGCCCCGTCTCGGGGAGAAATGTGCCATGGCTGCCTGCCTAGAAGAGAGCCGGGGTGCAGGGACCATGGAGCGTGGGGGCAGCCAGGTTGGCAGTGGGGCAGGTGTGGGTAGGCGCTCTGGCTGCCATCGCGCTGGGGTGTCTGAGTCAGGCCCGCAAGGTGGCTCCCGCGTTTCAGAAGGAAGGGGCCTCTCAAGGGAACTGCCTGAGCCCTCTTCCCCCAGCCTGCCAACAACCCGCCCACCCGCTGGCCAGGGGGCCACACAGAAAGGCCCTGCATAGGTCAGAGAAGGGGCCGTGTCCCTGACCCTGCCACGCAGGACTCCCGATGTCACCAAAGACTCACGAGGAGGGTGTTCCCGTCACCCCAACGTTACAGAGGAGCAGGCTGCTGCACCGTGCGCGAGGGGTGGCTTCTGGAATCCACAACCGCAAAGGCTCCAGGCTCTCGCCCGCCCCCGGGTCCCGGGTCCCGGGCCCCATCAGACCCCCTGCGGTCAGGCCCTGCTTCCTCACCCCCGCACAGCGGGAGGAGACAAGGCCACAGGAAACCACAACTTGGGGGCCCTGGAGGGTGTCTCAGACCCCAGTGAGGCCGGTTACCCCCAATCCTGACCAGGGAGCCGCCGGAGGCCGTGAGATGGGCCAGGCTGGGGGGGGAGCGCACGAGCGGCCTGTCCATGGCCTGTGCGGGCAAAGCCAAGGCCGCGCTGCGGGGACAGCGGCAAAGTCGCTAAACACGAGGACGCCAAGCAGAGGAGTGGCCCGGGGCCAGGGACCGCGCTCGGCCTCGGCCTGGGACAGCGGGCGGTGGGAGCTGCCCTCACTGCCCGGAGCCGCAGGAACAGAGGTGAGCGGGCCCCGAAGCCCCCGCTGTGCGCCCCGCTGTGCAGAGGCAGCGACGGGCGGAGGGGGAGGAGCCCAGGACGGCGGGGCCGGGAGGGCCAGGCGCTCGGGCAGCAGAGGCGCGCACCGGCCCCACGGCTCTTCCGGGGGGACCGCTGCCCGCAGGCCCCGGGGCCGAGTGACCGCGAGGCGGGCAGCCCCGGCTCCCTGCGGACACCGGGCACGTGACCCTGCGCTCCGAGCCAGCGGGCCACCAAGGACGTCGCCCTGTCACCCTGCCTGCCGGCCGTGGGCGCTTAGCGCTGCTGCCAGCTTCCGAGACGCCCGGACCAACCCGCGCCGCCCGCCGTCGCCCAGACTAAAAATAAAGCCCGGCCGCGGGGCCCGGGTCGGTCAGAGGCGGGCAGCGCGCCCACCGGGGGCAGCGGTCCGTCCTCGCTCCGGGCCCCGCGCTGCCACCTGCCTCCCCGGGCCGCCCCGCTCCGGCCGTACCTGCGCCGCGGCGTCAGCGCACCAAGCGTCGGAGGTAGCGGGTCTGGTCGGGCCCGGACCCCGACCCGCCTGGGAACGGAGTGGGAAGGACCTGGGAACCGAACGCCGAGGCTCCGGGGGCGGCCGCTGACCCCGGCACGCACGCAGACGGGCAGGTCCTAGCCCCAATCGGAGTGCTCAAGGCCCGCCCCTCGTTCCAAAATACTGTGCGGCCCAGCCAATGGTGGCCAGGCCACGCCCCCTAACGCATTCCGCGCTCTGCGGAGGTGGGACTTTCCGACGCACCCCGGATTTAAAGGCGCAGAGTGGTGTTCGCAGCCTCCCTCCCGGCGGTGTGGTGGCACAGCCGAGGGTTGCGGAACGTGCTGGCTGGCCCCCCGGGCCCGTTGTGACGTGTGTGTGATTGTAAGATGAGCTTCTGGTTTGGAGACAATTATCTGCGCCCCCGTTCCTTCTAGGGGCTGGGCAGACAGGCGGCACTTGGCCCAGAGGCGCGCAGGTCTGACCCTTTAGGTCACTTCTGCGGGAGTGCCTTGGTGGCCTCCTTATTATGTATCGGCCTGCGGGGCACACAGCGTGACCCAGAACTACCCCTGCCACCAGCTCCGTGTGACCTTGTGCCACTTCACCCGAGCCTCAGTTTTCTCTCCTGTGAAATGGACACGCCAGGCCCCCTCCACCTTGCGAAGGATGGTTGTGCACATAACCTGTGGCTCATTCGGCATTTGTGTTTGGGGGACCGACTATGTGCGGGTCGAGGGGAGCGAGCGAGCACATAAATGGACGTGAGGGGCTGGGGACTCTAAGCAGAAGTAACGCGCCACTTATTGAGTGCTTTCTGTATGCCACGAGCTGCACCTGCGTTTGCTCCTTTGTTTCTGGCGACGACCTTGGGAAGCATTTCACGGACGAGGAAGCACAGCCAGGAGGAGGTCTGGGCTCGCCCACAGCTCCGGGACCCTCGGGCCTCTGCGTCCTCCTCGGGCGAACAGAGACTCCCGGGCCTTGTGCGCCCCCCGGCCTGCGTCCACAGCCTCCCCGGCCACGGCCCACTTCAGTTGCTGCTGCAGCGCAGGGGACCGAGCCCGCGACACAGCCCCGGCCCTGGGGCTCAGGGACTTAGCCTGGAGGCTGTGACGCCGCCAGCGGGAGCACCGGGACGCCCGGACTCCTCGCGGCCCCTCCAGTACTCGAACAGACAGGGAAACTGAGGCCCGGAGGCCCACAGACCGCAGCGGAGGAGGCCGGTGCCTCCCGCGACCCGCCTGCGGGCGCCGGGGCGGGAGGGCCGGGCCCTGACTCCGCCTCCCCGCCGGCTCGGGCGGGAACGAGTTCGCGGGGCGGGGCCGAGTCCGAGGGGCGGGGCCGAGTCCGAGGGGCGGGGCCGAGTCCGAGGGGCGGGGTCGGCGCTGGCCCGGCCCGCGGCTCCCGCAGCCGCCCCCAGCCAGCGTCGGGCCCGCCCGGCAGCAGCAGCAGCGGCGCCATGGAGGCCACGGGAGTGCTGCCGTTCGTGCGCGGTGTGGACCTGAGCGGCAACGACTTCAAGGTGAGGCGGGCCCCCCCCCCCGGGCCGTCCCTTCCGCCGCAGCCCGCACCGCTCTCCGCTTCCTGTCGCGCCCGCCTCCGGGCCCAGTACCGCCCGGGACTGCGGGCGGGGCCGGGTGGGGCTCTCGCGGGGCTCGGGTTCCCCGCCCGGAACCGGTCCCCAAGATCTGCTTTCGGTGCCCTTACGGGAAGACCGAGGCCGGCTCGGGCCGGCGTGGACGCCTGGGTCCGGGGTCAGCCTAGGGATGGGCTGAGGCCCCCCCGCGCCCCCCCCCGTGTCGCCGTCCTGGCATCTGAGCCCCGCCGGGCCCGAGTGGGCCGGGGTCGGTGAGCTCTGCTCGCACCGCCCAGCCGCCCTTCCCCGTCCCGCTGAGGTCACGCGCCTAAGCCGGGCCCTGACTCACTGTCGCGCTGCAGGTTGTCGGCCTGTCCTCGGGGCGGGTCTGGAACTCTTCACGGCCACCGCTTTGTCCCTGCCACCGCCATTCCCGTCCTGTGTGGTCTTGGGCAAACCACTTCCTGTCTCAGAGCCTCGGCCTTCCCATCCAGTAAAGGGGCTTAGCAGTGGTCCTCTTGGAAGCATGGGCTACTTGGTGTGGAGAGTGTGTCAGACATTTGTGCCAGGCCCTGGGTAGCCGTGGTTTGAGCGGCTTATGGACTGACAGACCGGGGCCTCAGGAGCCTGAGCCCAGCCTTGCAGCCAGTCAGTGGGCGAGGTGGTGCTAGAGGCCAGGATGAGGTGAGCAGTGCCAGTGACCAGAGGAGTCAGGGCAAGAGTGGAGGTGAGAGCTGGCCTGGAGTACCAAGAGGGGCAGCCCCGCTGCAGGGTGGGGGAGTGCGCGGACTCAGGCCGCAGTCAGTTTAGCGTAAGGGAGCCCAGGCTTCCGCTGTGGTCGTGGGGCCAGGACTGAGGGCAGGCGGGGTCTTCCTGCATTTACCCACATGTGCACACACCGTTGACCCCATGCACAGGTGGCCACACCACTTTCTCTGCCTCCATGCGCACTATCCTCACCTGGGGTCTCTGTGTCCTTTTCAGACCCGGAGTCTGAGTCACTGGCGGGGAATGTGGCTATAGGGGGAAGGGGACACAGCCAAGGACACTAAAGGCACATGCTATCCCAAGCTCCCTGCCACAAGGGCTGGGGGTACTGAGGTGGGCACTTGAATGTGGGCAATGAATGGATAGACAAATGAACAAGGCAGTGCCTGTGCAGGGTGGGGAGCCGGGGCCTTGCACGGGGGGTTTGGACCTTGCCCTAAATGGCTTGTATGCTGATAGCAGGGTGGGGGCACAGGTGGGACCTTGGCAGAGGCTCAGGGGGTACCCTCACTTCAGGTGGCCCAGGCAGAGCCTGGAATGCTGGGCAAAGGCATGTGAGCCACACAGCTGGACACTGGAGGTGTTACCTGGATCAAGCCAGTTTCATCCCGACCCTCCTGGGACTCAGAATCCAGCAAGAGAGACAGATCTTAGGCCAACAGCCGTGCTGATAACTACTTGTCCTCACAACACTTTTGTCATGAGAGGGCTTTTATTAGCCCTATTTTATGGATGAGGAAATGGAGGCACAGAGTGGCAAAATGACTTGTCCAGGGTCACACAGCTGGTGAGAGTTGGCTCTGTTGCTCCCCAAAGGCTTCCATGGGCAGTTGGGGGCCATAGAGGGTGGTAGAGCAGGGACGTTCCTCTCCCAGACCAGCCTCACCATGGCTTACCCCCCAGGGAGGCTACTTCCCTGAGAATGTCAAGGCCATGACCAGTCTGCGATGGCTGAAGCTGAACCGCACTGGCCTGTGCTACCTGCCAGAGGAATTGGCTGCTCTGCAGAAACTGGTAAGGGGCTTTCAGCAGGCAGCGTGGGAGCGTGGGTCCTGTGGGTGGGGCTGGGCCAGGGGGGCGGAGCCTGTGCAGAAAGCGGCTGTCTTAGAGGAAGATGCTGATAACCGTGAGTAGAGCTGGAGGAGAGGGAGGGAGCTGCAGGGGGGACTGGGCCATGTGTGGCTGGGGGCCACCCCGGATGGTGCAAGACTGTGGTGGCAGATGGGGCCTCCACTGAGCCTCTGCTCCCTTGTCCTGGCCCAGGAGCACTTGTCTGTGAGCCACAACCACCTGACCACGCTTCACGGGGAGCTGTCCAGTCTGCCATCGCTTCGGGTGAGTGCTGCTGCAGGCCACCATGCTGGGAGGTGGGGATTGGAGTCCAGCCAGAGGGGTGAGGGCAAGGCCAGCCCCAGGCTGGACTAGTACCTCTGCCTATCCCTGTGTCAGGCCCAGGGGCCTGTCCCTAAAGGGGAGAGGATATAATGAGGCCCTGTGTTAAGTAAGCCATGGGGCAAAACGTAAAAAAATCCAAAGTCCCACCCTTTTTGGACAACTACAATAACAACAACTAATAGTGGCTAAGCACTGCTCCAACTATTTCCACGTTGGGAAATAGTTTTCTCCTAAGTTTTTTCCAGGGTTTTTTCTTATAATCCTGACTTCTCCCAAGTTCACAGTTGAGGACACTTGGCCACAGAGGCAGGTCACTTGCCGGAGGTCACACAGCCACACATTGGTAGAGCTGGCGTAGGGTGGGGTGTACCCAGGAGGAGAGGTAGTCAGGGTGGCCTGCTCACCTTTCTGCTCTTCACAGAGCCTCTGACATCCCAGAACACCAGGCTCTCAGCCAGACCCCTCTGGCTTCGGCAAAGGTCGTTCCTGTCCATGGCCGGAGCTCTGAGATGTTAAGGGCACAGCCTCAGGATTCAGGCTGCCTGAGTTCACATCAGCTCTGCCACTTCCTGGCTGCCTGACCTCAGACAAGTCCCTTCTACTTTCTGGGGAGGGTTCAGTGGGGGACCGCTGTGAAGCAGCGTGGCACCACAGACGTTAGGGCCAAAGGAGAGGCAGTGGCTGCCCTGAACCCTGCTGTTACTTGCCATCATGGCACCATTACCCAGCCTGTCTTCTCTCCCCCTCGACCTTTTTAGAGGTTTGTAGCATGAGGAGGTTTCAGCCCTAAGGGGAGAGAAAACAGACGTGCTCAGCCCAGAACTACACCCCCATCTTGCCCTCTGGAATTGAGGAGAGATTGTTCGATCAGAAAAGGTTCCCTGAGGACTGTGCTGGGCTGTGGGGCACATTTGATCTGGGCTTTGAGGTGTGAATAGGAGCTCATAGGGAGGCTAGGAAGAGCTCACCAGGTGGAGGAACTACGCGTAAAGACTAGGATAGGAGAGCATTGAGGCCTGGCCTCCAGTGAACTGCCTAAGGAGATGTCCCTCCCTGATCCCTCTGCTTCTCCTGGGGGCTGGTTTTTCCCCAGGCCATTGTGGCTCGAGCCAACTGCCTGAAGAATTCTGGAGTCCCCGATGACATCTTCAAGCTGGATGACCTCTCAGTCCTGGTCAGTGGTTACTCATGCACTGTTATGGCCCCTGGGGCCATTGTTCTCCCATTTTATAGATGGGGAAACTGAGGCTTAGAGTAGACAGTGCCTTGTCCAATGTTGCTCATGGAGTCACATCCTTATCCTGGGCACCCTTCCTCCCAGGGTCCTGCTGTCTCCCTTTGGTCCTGAACCCCCTCATCTACTCCCCTCTCTATGCCCTGGCTGATGCCCCAGCCTGGCAGAGGACTGGCGAGGTGGCACCAGCGCTGACACCTCCCCTGGCTTCACCCCTCCTACCCAGGACTTGAGCTACAACCAGCTGACAGAGTGCCCGCGGGAGCTGGAGAATGCCAAGAACATGCTGGTGCTGAACCTCAGCCACAACAGGTGCCCGTCAGGCCGGGAGTGGGAGCTGGGCGGGGCCACACACAGGGGAGACCAGGTGGCTCCTGGAGGTGGGCGTGTGGCACTGACTGGGTGGCCCTGCCCCTCGCCCCCTCCCTCCCGCCCGCAGCATTGACACCATCCCCAACCAGCTCTTCATCAACCTCACGGACCTGCTGTATCTGGACCTCAGTGAGAACCACCTGGAGAGTTTGCCCCCCCAGATGCGTCGCCTGGTGCACCTGCAGACACTCGTGCTCAACGGGAACCCCCTGCTGCATGCGCAGCTCCGGTCAGCACCGCTCGGGCCACACCCCTCCAGAGCCCGCCCCGGGGGTGGGGTCTGGCCTGGTCCCTTGGCTCCCCAGTGGCTCTCGGCCCCGTGCCCTTGGGCCTGCCCCTGGCCTGACCACCCACCTCTCCCTGCAGGCAGCTCCCGGCTCTGACGGCCCTACAGACCCTGCACCTAAGGAACACCCAGCGCACCCAGGGCAACCTCCCCACGAGCCTGGAGGGCCTGAGCAACCTCACAGGTCGGCAACCCTTGGGTGACCCCTCAGGCTCTCGTCCCCTCCGGTCCCTCGCTTCCTGTGGAGGGGCTGAACCCTGCTGCTCTGACTGCCTCCCAGAAGGAAAGGATGTGGTTCTGACTCTCTGTCACTGTCACGATGACTAGTAATACCACCAAGTTATGAGCACCAACTTTATGCCTAGACCCACCGGTGTGAGGAAGTTTCTCCAAGTGGGGAAGCTGAGGCTCAGAGAGGTTAAGACCCTTGCTGAAGTCCACAGAGCCCGGAGGTGGCCGAGCTGGGGCTGGCTGAGTGGGCCCGGCTGACGCATGCCACCTGTGCCCTAGATGTGGATTTGTCCTGCAATGGTCTGTCGCGGGTGCCCGAGTGCCTGTACACGCTCCCCAGCCTGCGCCGCCTCAACCTGAGCAGCAACGAGATCGCGGAGCTCTCCCTGTGCATTGACCAGTGGGTGCACGTGGAGACCTTGAACCTGTCCCGCAATCTGCTCACCTCACTGCCTGTGCGTCTGGGCCTGGGGAGGAGGACGGGAAGGCGCTGGGCCCCCCTCGCTGCCCCCCTGACTCCCGGCCCTGCCCGCTTCCCCTCCAGTCGGCCATTTGCAAGCTGACCAAGCTGAAGAAGCTGTACCTGAACTCCAACAAGCTGGACTTTGATGGGCTGCCTTCAGGCATTGGCAAGCTGGCCAGCCTGGAGGAGTTCATGGCCGCCAACAACAACCTGGAACTGATCCCTGAAAGCCTTTGCAGGTGCTGGGGCGAGGCTGGGAGAGTGGGGCAGGGGGTCCCGGCACGGAAAGCCCCGGGAGCATGGCCAGAACCCGCCCTCCGGCCTTCCACCACACAAAATGGATGGGTTAGGCTGGCTTTGGGGCTGGAGACCACAGCCCTGTGCTAGCAATTCCCAAGTTGGGTTTCCCCGGAGCGCCGTTGGGGGTCACTGACAGGGATGATGTCATACGGGTTCCACAGCCACGTGACGTTGGGACCTGGTGCCGCTTCCATCCCCTCTGGAGGTCACAGTGTCCACTAGTGTGGTCTCCGGCTCTCGAAGTGCTTCAGGCTGCCCCTCCCCCACCCCCACCGGCAGCAGCTTCCAAACCAAGTTGAGGACCAAACATTTCTTTGGTGCCCTCTTCTGTCCAGGGGCCCTTAATCTGCAGAAGGCCACTTGGAAAAATTCTGCTCCATCAAAGTCACAAAAAGAACGTCCCAGTCATTTAGTGTGAAGAGACTCCAGTTGCACGCGCTCCAGCCTCCCTGCCTTTCCAGCATGTCACAGGCCACTGGTTTCTTAACTAGCCGGCTGGCTGCTCGTCCTCTGGCCCTACCTGCCTTCCCTGCCCCTCATCTGCTCGCTCCCTGAGGCCTCGGCTCTGTCTTCACAGGTGCACAAAGCTGAAGAAACTCGTCCTGAACAAAAACCGCCTGGTGACGCTCCCAGAGGCCATCCACTTCCTGACAGAGATCGAGGTCAGGGCAGGCCCAGGGACGTGAGGGAGGGCAGTGGGGAAGACAGGTACTGACAGACCCTCAGGAAACACCACGCACGGGTATCGCTGGACGCAGCAGAGGCTTCCTGGAGGGGTGGTCAGTGCCAGGGTGCTTTTTGGGAGAAGGTGAGCCACATCCTATATCCGTATCATGCTGGACAGTGTCATTTAGGTCCCACAGCCAATTTGCAAGGTCACATTTCAGAGAAAGTAAAACCAAAGCACATGATGGGCGGCCACAGAGCTGGGATGAGAACCCAGGCCCCTGGCCCCAGCCCTGGGCCTCTTAGCCCTGGCGGCTGCAAAGAGCAAGAAGCTGAGTGTGGTGTGGCTAGGAGGTGGGCCTCAGGCTCAGCGCCACCTCTGCTCATCGCACGAGCAGGTCCTGGACGTGCGGGAGAACCCCAGCCTGGTCATGCCCCCCAAGCCCGCTGACCGCGCCGCCGAGTGGTACAACATCGACTTCTCGCTGCAGAACCAGCTGCGGTTGGCGGGTGCCTCCCCTGCAGCAGTGGCTGCAGCAGTGGCTGGTGAGCAGGGAAAGGTCTGGCCTGAGAGCGGGGTGTTCTTCTCTGGGGCTCTACTTACCCATCTGTAAGTTGGGTGGGACCCAGCTCTCTGGACCCTGGTGGATGGCATTGGTCCTTGGGTGGCTGGATGCCTCAGGGGGTGGGCCCAGCCAGAGCTCAGTTGTTTGTCCCTCCCCCAAGCAGGGGGTGGGCCCAAAGACCCCCTTGCTCGAAAGATGCGACTACGGAGACGTAAGGACTCGGCTCAGGATGACCAGGCCAAGCAAGTGCTGAAGGGCATGTCGGACGTGGCCCAGGAAAAGAACAAAAAGCAGGAGGTAAGTCAAGCCAGGGTCTGGGACAGGGCAGGTGGCCCTGGGCTCTCCTCAAGACACATTGTGACCCAGGCCGACAGAGAGAGAGAGAGAGAGAGAGAGAGAGAGAGAGAGAGAGAGAGAGAGAGAGAGAGGAGAACCCTGAGCAAACCCCCCACGGTGGGTGGTGACACCAGCCTGCGTGGCTGCACAGTCAATCCGTGCGCTGGGACTCTGACCCCAGGACAGCACTGATGCCCGAGCCCCCGGGGGCAAGGTGCGGCGCTGGGACCAGGGTCTGGAGAAGCCTCGCCTCGACTACTCAGAGTTCTTCACGGAGGACGTGGGCCAGCTGCCTGGCCTGACCATCTGGCAGATCGAGAACTTCGTGCCCACGCTGGTGGAGGAAGCCTTACATGGCAAGTTCTATGAGGCTGACTGCTACATCGTGCTCAAGGTGAGACTGGGGCGCACTGTCAGGAGCAGCGTGACCCCCAGTGCCATCATCTTAGATCGCTCAGAATCCTCAGCGCCACAGTTTTGGTCCCACAGTTTTGGTGGGAGGGCCAGGCTGGGCAAGGAGCCCAGGCGCTGATTGCCCAGGCAGAAGGGCGGCAGTGCGCCCCGTCCCCCCAGGTATCCTGGGCGGGGGGGGGGGGGCTGGTGCCATCAGAGCAGCCTCCCTGGGGTGAGCCGGGAAGCTGGACTGCCCGGTGAGGGCTGACACGCTGTCACGGCCCCCAGACCTTTCTGGATGACAGCGGCTCTCTGAACTGGGAAATCTACTATTGGATTGGGGGCGAAGCCACACTCGACAAGAAGGCTTGCTCCGCCATCCACGCCGTGAACCTGCGCAACTACCTGGGTGCAGAATGCCGCACTGTGCGGGAGGAGATGGGTGACGAGAGTGAGGAGTTCCTGCAGGTACCCGTGGGGGGCGGAGGGGCAGGGCGAGGGTGGTCAGCATGGCTGGTGGGGGGCAGGAAGCTGAAACTAAAGGCTTTTGGGTTGAGACCTACAGCAACAGGCAAGGACAAATAGGGAGAGATCAGGGGGGCAAGAGGAGGCCAAAGGTGGGGAGCCTTGGCCAGCAGAGGCCAGGAGAGAGATGGGGAGCTGGGACCAATAGGGGCCAGGGGGCGGGGCCACCGGCTGGGCACCAAGGAGGCAAGGCCGAGGTCGGGACCGAGTCTGGTGAGCAGGGTTAGTGAGCTGTGCAGGGCCACCTGCCAGCTGGGTACGTGTAGATGGGACCATACACATGAGATTTTACCCACATTCACCCAAGTCTGCCCTCCTCCATAAACCTGCTTGCTTCTGTACCCTGACACACGCCACACATACCTAAATGTGCTGTGTATATCTAAACTGGCTCATACACGCAAATATAAGCACGTTCATGTTTGTGTACATCTTAACACTACAATACGTGTCTATATTTAGACACAAATCTTACTCTTCCGTTTTAACTTCCTCATGGATTTCTAGCACCTGACACACCTGTACACAGGTGGTTTGCTGAAGGGTGGGGGCGCTCAAGGATGGACTGTCCCCTCACACGCAGGTATTTGACAATGACATTGCCTACATTGAAGGCGGGACAGCCAGTGGATTCTACACGGTGGAGGACACGCACTACGTCACCAGGTGAGGCGTGGTATGACCTGCACTCAGCTGGGAAGTCCTGGGGGAAGGCGGTTAGGGTAAACTGGTCCCTTGGTACTCCCTCCACGCCACTTTTGCTCCGGCCCCCAGAATGTACCGCGTATATGGGAAAAAGAACATCAAGTTGGAGCCCGTGCCACTCAAGGGGGCCTCCCTGGACCCGAGGTAAGCCCCCATGATGTGAGGTGGGAGTCCTTGACCCTTGAACCTCCTCCCCACCAGTGAGGGGCAGGTGTGGGCTCTAGAAGAGAAGGTCTTCCAGCAAGTCTTTAACCCGTTTGACGGAGCTCAGCAGGACCAGCAGGGGGGCTAAAACCCAGGGTGGGGTCGGGGCCTGGAGGCAGTCTTTGCCTGTACCCATCACAGCCCCTCCTGCACCTCCTGTCCAGGTTTGTTTTCCTGCTGGACCGAGGGCTGGACATCTACGTGTGGCGCGGGGCCCAGGCCACGCTGAGTAACACCACCAAAGCCAGGTACGAGGACTGCGCCTTTCTCAGACATGGGGGGGGGTTTCGTGCGAAGAAAAATTGCCATCTAAGAAGGGGCACGGGCCTTACTAAGGGCCTTGCACCTGCCCTCAGGCTCTTTGCAGAAAAGATAAACAAGAATGAGCGGAAAGGGAACGCGGAGATCACACTGCTTGTGCAGGGCCAAGAGCCCCCAGAGTTCTGGGAGGCGCTGGGTGGTGAGCCCTCTGAGGTCAAGAAGCACGTTCCTGATGACTTCTGGCCACCCCAGCCCAAGCTGTATAAGGTGAGCGGGGTGCAGCTGGTCAGGTGGGGGAATGGGCCTCGCAGCACGCTGTGACTGCAGGTGCCACCTTGTGGACAGGGACCCGCCTGAGCAGAGGCCCGAGGCTGGCTGGGTGTTTCCTGGAAGGTGGGGCTGGAGAGGGAGGCTGAGAAGTGCCCAGGTGCCCGGCCTAAGAACCTGGCCTTAATTGTACAGGTGACAGTAAGCCCTGGGGTGCTGTGAGCAGGAAAACGACAAGTTAGAGAATTAGAAACGACAGTAAGGAGTAGGGAAGGCAGGCAGGGGAAGGCCACTACAAAGTCTTTCCACTGATAGTATCCTTAAAATGACCTTGGGGTCGAGGGAGGAAACTAAGGCCCCCAGAGGAAGAGGCAGCGGGCCTGACTGCACACGGCAAGGTCGGGCCGGGCTCCAAATCAGGGTCTTGTGGGTGGGGCTCGTGTTCCCAGACCCCGCCCCTGCAACACGCACCTTTCTCCCGCCAGGTGGGCCTGGGCCTGGGCTACCTGGAGCTGCCACAGATCAACTACAAGCTGTCTGTGGAACACAAGACGCGGCCCAAGGTGGAACTGATGCCGGGGATGCGGCTGGTGAGACACGCGCGGAGGAGGCGAGGAGGCGGGATCCTTCGCGGGTGGCCGGGTGCTGGCTGACCTCTGGCCTCTGGCCCCGCAGCTGCAGAGCCTGTTGGACACGCGCTGCGTGTACATCCTGGACTGTTGGTCGGACGTGTTCATCTGGCTGGGCCGCAAGTCCCCCCGCCTGGTGCGTGCCGCCGCCCTCAAGCTGGGCCAGGAGCTGTGCGGGATGCTGCACAGGCCACGCCACGCCACGGTCAGCCGCAGCCTGGAGGGCACTGAGGCCCAGGTGCGCGTCTCCTGAGGCCTGGCCAGGATCCCGCGGCCCCGTGAAGCCTGAACCTTCTGGGGATGGGCTACCACCCTCGGGAACCCGGCCCAAGCCCGTCGCTGCCCCTCTGCTGCCCAGGCCCCGCCCCCTCTTCACGTGCCCCTCCCACCCCGTTTCTAATTGGGTCCCCGTACCGCTGGGCCCCGCCTCCCGGGCCTCGCTCCACCTCCTCCACCCCCGCCTGCTCCAGCCCTTCCCCCCCTCGGCAGGTGTTCAAGGCCAAGTTCAAGAACTGGGATGACGTGCTGACGGTGGATTACACACGCAACGCAGAAGCCGTGCTGCAGGGCCCGGGACTCGCCGGCAAGGTGAAGCGCGACGCGGAGAAGAAGGATCAGATGAAGGCTGACCTCACGGCGCTGTTCCTGCCGCGACAGCCGCCCATGGCGCTCTCGGAGGTGGGGACGGGCCCAGGGGGCTGGGTCCCCGGACCCTGGCTTGGGAGGGGACTCCGTGGGTCTCTGGCGGGCGAGGAGGGCCGGCCGCAGCCCACCAGCCACGGTCCCGTGCAGGCGGAGCAGCTGATGGAGGAGTGGAACGAGGACCTGGACGGCATGGAGGGCTTCGTGCTCGAGGGCAAGAAGTTCGCGCGGCTGCCGGAGGAGGAGTTCGGCCACTTCTACACGCAGGACTGCTACGTCTTCCTCTGCAGGTGCGCGCCCAGCACAGGGCGCCCACTCGCGGGGCCCCTGGGGCTGGGGGGTCCCTACTCACCGCCCTCTGACGCTGCAGGTACTGGGTCCCCGTGGAGTACGAGGAGGAGGAGAAGAAGGAGGAGAAAGAGGAGAAGGCGGGGGCTGAGGGCAAAGAAGCGGAGGAGGCAGCAGCCGAGGTGGAGGAGAAGCAGCCCGAGGAGGACTTCCAGTGCATCGTGTACTTCTGGCAGGGCCGCGAGGCCTCCAACATGGGCTGGCTCACCTTCACCTTCAGCCTGCAGAAGAAGTTTGAGAGCCTCTTCCCCGGCAAGCTAGAGGTGCGCCTGCCGTGCCCCCCTCAGCCACGCCTCCGTGGCCTCCAGGGGGTGCTTTGCGGTGGGACTGAGACCTGGGGAAGGCTGGGCCTGGGAGGGGCAGGGAGGCATCTGGGGAGCTGCCCCTGACTCTTCCACTCCCCCAGGTGGTGCGCATGACACAGCAGCAGGAGAACCCCAAGTTCCTGTCCCATTTTAAGAGGAAGTTCATCATCCACCGGGGCAAGAGGAAGGCGGCCCAGGGCACCCTGCAGCCGAGCCTCTACCAGATTCGCACCAATGGCAGCGCCCTCTGCACCCGGTGCCTGGCGGGGGAAGGGGCACAGGTGGGCGGCTGAGGTCACTGAGCCCCCCCCCCCCCCCCCGACTGCTTACTGACACCCCTTCCCCCAGGTGTATCCAGATCAACACCGACTCCAGCCTCCTCAACTCCGAGTTCTGCTTCATCCTCAAGGTGGGCGTGTGGCCTGCCGAGGCCTGCGGTGTGGGCGGCGGGCTGTGGGCTGCACCTCACTGAGCCCCTGCACACTCCCCAGGTTCCCTTTGAGAGTGAGGACAACCAGGGCATCGTGTACGCGTGGGTGGGCCGGGCCTCAGACCCCGACGAGGCCAAGCTGGCCGAGGACATACTCAACACCATGTTTGACGCCTCGTACAGCAAGCAGGTGACCAGGGAGTGCGGTGCGCGGGCAGGTAAGCGCGGCACACGGGCCCCTGGGCTGGACCAACCTTTCTCCACAGGTCATCAACGAAGGCGAGGAGCCTGAGAACTTCTTCTGGGTGGGCATTGGGGCGCAGAAGCCTTATGACGATGACGCCGAGTACATGAAGCACACCCGGCTCTTCCGGTGAGGCCGCGCCCAGACCCCTGCCCAGCTCCCTCCTGAGTGCTGGCCTTGCCGCTCATGACCCTTAGCCGCTCCCTAACCCGTGACCCCCAGGTGCTCCAACGAGAAGGGCTACTTCGCGGTGACTGAGAAATGCTCCGACTTTTGCCAAGATGACCTGGCTGATGATGACATCATGTTGTTGGACAATGGCCAGGAGGTGAGATCCCTGCTGACCCTGCCCATTCGAGGACCCACCCGTTTGTCAGTGGGCATTCTGAGGCTAGAGGACGGGGGTCCTGGCTCCCTCCTGAGACTCCCTCCGCTGCCCGCCCCACAGGTCTACATGTGGGTGGGGACCCAGACAAGCCAGGTGGAGATCAAGCTGAGTCTGAAGGCCTGCCAGGTGAGCGGGTGGGGGAGGGCCGAGGCTGGCGTGGGGGGCTGGAAGGCCTGCCCGGGCTCACACGCGGCCCGCTGCCAGGTGTACATCCAGCACATGCGCGCCAAAGAACACGAGCAGCCCCGCCGCCTGCGCCTGGTCCGCAAGGGCAACGAGCAGCACGCCTTTACCCGATGCTTCCACGCCTGGAGCACCTTCCGAAAGGCCCTGGCCTAGGGCGACCCGCCCGCCTGCAGTGCTCCTGTCGCAACACCAAGCTCTGGGGGAGGGAGCGGAGGGGCCTCCCTGTGGCCGTGTACCACCCGCGTACACGGAGCCAGCAGAGGCTGTGTGCAGCTGCAGCCCCACTCCGTCCCCCTCCCCGCCCCAGTGCCCCCGCCCCAGCAGCACAGTCCAGCCAGTACCAACGGGGGTCACCCTAGTAGAAGCTCACAGGCCTCTGGACTCAGCTCACGTGATACTCCCTCCCCTGCCAGGGATAAAAGAGACATGGTTGCCACTTAAGAGATATTAAATGCTTTTATTTTCAATATTAAAAAATCAGTATTTTCAATATTAAAACCGCTAATTTTAACAAAAATAACAAAAGAAGAACCCAAGATACAATCTACAGGGAAACCCATCCTGACCCCCCCACACCCTCCCACACATCTGGCCTCAGTCCTGGGTGACCAGGGAGCTCCCTCCGTCTGTCTGTCTCTCTCTCTCTCTCTCACACACACACACACACATACGCACTAATGCACAGGTTCAGGGGGCGGGGGCGTGGGGGGCTGCCCACGAACAAGTACCAAAATAGTTTTAGAAATGACTGTCCAGCCTGGCACTATCCAGCCAGGCATTAGAAAAATATTCTTTGTAAAGAGATGGGGGAAGGGTGTTGTGTGGCGTGGCTGGTGGCAGAAGCTGCCAGCCCCCGCTGTCCTCCCCGCTGGCATCTGCCCTCCAGGGTAGCCAAGTGCCTACAGGAAGGGCCCGTCCATATCCACCCCAGAGGCTCTGAGCCAAGTTCCAGGACCACACCCTGGGCTGCCCAGGGGCCAGGTGCGCAAACAGGTCTGTGCGAAGGGCCAGGCACGAGCCAGGGGTCCTGGATCCCAGCTCCCGAACAGGGCCGTTGGTGGCCAGGTAGTTTTGGCCTTCCTGGTAGTGGAAGAGAAGAGTCAGCAGAAAGCCGGGGAGCCAACGGGCAGGTGGCCTGGCCTCACAGGTGCCACCACTCAGCCTCCTCTTCAGAGCAGGCAAAAGGGCCGCCCACCCCCCTAGGGGCAAGGGCCTTGCAGTGACAGCCTGAAGGGGTCGGGCCAAGCCACTGAGCACTGATCACATCTGGCCCACGAAGAGCTGGGCGTGCAGACCAGGTAGCCCCAGGCTCCCCCACACCTGCAGCACCTCATTTAATCAGGATGGCACAGGCTCGAGCCTCGTCTTCCACCAGGTTCCTCAGATTCTTCTCAGATTCCTCTGAAGAGCTGCAAGGAGAGGCCATGGGTCACGATCGGGTCGGGCCCCTCTGCACTGCGATGTTAGGTTGGCTGGGGGCGGGGGAGGGAGGCTGGGGAGCCAGGGCGGCCCCTTCTGTGGGTCCCGCCCACCTCACCCCAGGAAATCCTGCACGTCCTCCACTGTGACGTCCCCTGTCGTGTCCAGTGTGGTGTCAGCACTGGTAGCCGAGTCAACGGACATAGGTGAGAGCGTGGCCTCAGGCGGCTCTGGGGTGTCTGTAGGGAAAAAGTGATCCGGCCTCTGCGAGGGCCCTGGGGTACCCGCTGTACCTGGGGACCCGGAGTCAAACCCAGCACGTGTGGGACATGGCAACGACAGGCCCCCCCCCCCCCAGGCTTCCAGCCTTGGCTCAGCCGCTGCCTCCCGCAGGGCCTGGCCTGATGTCTGGGCGGATCGGGGTCCTGCCACCCCTACTTCACACCCAGCCCCTCACCAGTTCCCTTGCTGTGGACAGGATTTAGGCTTCCATCGTGGCTCCGTGGGGCCAGGACAATGCCTGGGGTCCCGTTAGCCTGGCTCAGCTTGGGTGATTCTTGGAGCCTGTAGCTGCAGAGACAGGGCCGTGATGGGGGGGAAGAGGTGGTCACAGGCAGGTACCCCAAGGCTCAAGGGCCAGACCCCTGTCCTCCCATTCCTGAGCCCTGGAACCAGAGAGGGGTGACACCAGGGAAGGCCACCCTTGCTCCATGCAGAATCCGGGGATGGGGATGAGACCAGCCTTGCTCGCAGGCCAGGGCCACCCCTCCACGCACCTGGCAGAGGCGGCATTGCGGGGCCAGCTGATATCCAGAGAGCAGAGCGGCTCTGTGATGTTCCGAGCGCTTAGCGAGAAGCGTTCGAACTCGGACGGGGAGATCAGGTAGAAGCCTGGGCAGGGTGGGGAGCGAAGGGCGCAGGTGGCAGACGTGCCCCCACCCACAGCCCCTCAGCTCTGCCCTGCACTGCTGGCTGGCCCTGCCCCCCGACCTGCATCACCCGTTCTGCTGCCATTCCCTGGCACTTGTGTACCCACGCGGGTCCCGGCCCCAGGCAGCCTTTGCCTCACCCTGGCCATGGCGGGTGAAGACACAGGAGGCGATGCCGCTGATGTCCTCCTTCCGGATGCAGGAGTAATGCACCTGGGGCCGCAGGCCAGGCACCGAGAAGACGTGCACGTCCCCCAGGTTGGTGAGGCAGGCCAGGCAGGTCTCGGCATACTCCTCGCAGGCCACGCTGGCAAATGTGGCCAGGGCGACCTTGCGTACGCGACAACCCTCGTGGGCTGTCAGCTTGAACTTGGTCTTGGCGCTCACCTTGGGCAGTGTAAACACCTGACAGCGGGCAGGTGGCGAATGAGCAGATCCCAGCCCTGTCCACGCCCCCAGCGCCCCTCCCTCCCTGGTGCCAGCACCAGCCCCCACCTGGAGCCCAACCTGCCACTCAGGCTTGTACCACCTCTGCCTGCTTCACGTGTTCCTAGAAACCTCCCAGGGCCCCTCCTGGGAGAACCTGGCAAAACCAGTCACGATGGGTTATGAGGGCGAGATGGCTGGTGCCCCCCAAACCGTGACTTCCTGCCAGGCAGAGCCCTGGGGAGCAGTCAGGGGGTCCTGGTAGGGGCTCGGTGAGAAAGGAGGGTCCTGCAGGAACGCAGCAAGCTGAGGGTTCCTCGAGGTTCTGCACGGGCATCTCTGCCGGCAGGAGGGTCTCGGGGGGTGGGAGGTTGGGCAGCTAGGGGTACAGGTAGGGCAGGGGTTCCGGGGAGGCAGGAGCGTGGCGGGTCTCGGCGGCGTCTCACCTTGAACTGCTCCTCAGACGCGATGAGCACGGCGTGGCCACCCTGCATGTCCGGGGCCTGCGCCAGGTCCCGCGAGGCCTCGTAGGGCTCGGGCAGCGGGCGGCCGCGCCCATCCAGCACGGCGATGGCCACCACGGGCGCGCGGTGCATCAGCTGCACCTCCTTGCCCAGCACGGCCTCCACCACCCGCTCAGGCCACTTCTCGCTGCCCGCCGCCGCTGCCGGCACCTCCAGCGCGTAGGCAAACACAGAGCCCGAGTTGGTGCCGGCCCACATGGTGGGTCCGTGGTGGGCGGCTGCAGGGCAACAGGCCGGTGAGGCGGGGCTCCTGCCCACGTGCCACAGGCCCCTCCCTCCTCTCCTGACCGGTTCTCCCCAGTGACCAGCCGCCTCACGGCCTCGGACACCTCTGTCCTGACAACAACAGAGCCCCGATGCGGCCCCGTCAGAGGCTGGAGCAGCCTCCCAGGTAGCTCCACGCAGAAGTCCGCAGCACGCACTGAACCTGATCTCTCCAGGGCCATCCTGCGGCCCCCTCGGCCCCACCACAAAGCCCCAGCTCTCCCCACCCCCCACATCCCATCACTAGTCCCGCGGACACCTCAGAATAGGGCCCTCACCCCGAAGGTGCATGAGGGTCCTGGCCGTGCCCCCTGCTTCATTCACCCCCACGACTGTCAGTGTGTCCTGCACACGGCAGCCGGACACGAAACCCAGGCCTGGGCTTGAATGAACTGAGGCCGTCTCGCCTGCTTTCCCCCTGCGAGCTGAACCTCTGGGGAAGGTCCTTTAGTGAAGAATCAGAGCTAAAAGCCCAGGAGCCAGGGGGGGCCCCAGCCAGCGGTCACAGCTGTGGACCCGGCATGGATGGACGTCCGCAACCATCAGGGGGAGCCAAACCCCAGCGGCAAGTTAGTGAGCAGCGGACACCCCACTGCCCAGCCGGCTGGGAACTGAGCCGCCTGGGCCTTCCCACAGGGAGCACGGAACAAGGTGAAGATCCCCGAGGCTGCCACATCCAAACAATGGGAAAATCCACTGCACAAAGGACCCTTGGCAACACCAGAGGACCCTCTCTCAGAACCAAAAGACTGAAAGACACATCAGTGAAACGCCACGTTCAGACTAACTGGATGCTGACCCAACACCAACCACAAAATGCATTTCTGATATGAACACAGAGAGCTGCCCACGGACCAAGTGTGACAGGGGCCTCCGGGACCAGTGTTAGCTCCGTGGGGTGTGACACGGGCACCATGGCTGCAGGCGACATCCGTTAGACACACACTGAAGTACTCACACTGGGTTTCAGTTAAAAGACTCCAGGAAGGTCAGCATGTGTGGCTGTGGCAGCAGCACCAGGTGACGTATGTCGGGTGCCCACAGTTCTGTCTTTGTGTACGGTTGTAAGTCTCCATTATGCAAGTTAAAAACCAATCCGTGAATCGCTCAATAAACCTGAGCACCTCACTTCTCTGTGCAGGACCCTCTCGGGGCTTCAACCACTCGGGGTCAGAGTGGCCAGCACCAGCGCCTCTCCCTCCACCGCAGACACACTCGCGGGCCGTCTCCCAGCACGTGCCCACCTCAGGGCCTTGGCACTGGTGGACCCCGAACTCTCCTCCCCCAGATCTTGGGCTCTCAAGTCCCAGAGGCTCTGCTGGCTCGCTCATCAACGCCGCGCCACCAGAAATTCCACGGGACACTTTGGGTGGCCGAGGCGCCCTGTCGCCAGCCCAGTAATGCTTTCCAACCCCTGGAAGATGCGGTCCCACCCGCTCCCCCACCACGGCCCATTCCCTCGATGGCAACCCGTGCCTCCCCTGGCCTCACCATCTCGAAGGAACGTGTCAGCGAAGTAGAGGCAGCGCACCACACCCGAGAGCGAGTCGTCGGCCGAGCGGGGCTCGATGCGGCGCTGCACCGGGGTCATCTCCACGTCCTGCGGGCAGGCCTGCTCTGCCAGCTGCGCATTGGCTTCCTGCAACTGGAGGGCCGCGGGGCTCCGGGCCACCGTCTTCTCCCACTCAGCCTGCCACCAGACATCCCATCACCCTGCCCCGCTCGCCCTGACCCCCCGGGGCTGGGGCTGCTGAGGGCTGTGCAGCAGCAGCTGAGCAGACAGCGGGCTCCGGGCCGGGGCCCATCTCACCTTGCTGTTGGCGTGCGTGGCCCGCTTCTTGCCGGAGACTCGGCTCTTGCGGATGCGCCTGAAAGACTGGCGCAGGGACTTCTTGAGCGACTTCACCCGGGAGAGAGGCCCCTCCATAGCCAAGGAGTCGTTGGGGTGAAGGGTGCACCTGGGGGCAGACAGGTGCCAGCTGTGCCACGGAGCAGCCCCCGGGCCAGGTGGGAAGGGTCCCCGGGCAGCATGCCCCAGCCCCTCCTGTCGGCCCGCCAGCCCAGCAGCTGCACCGCACATAAGGACGCAGCTGCCAGACGCAACGGAGCCAGCTTCGCCTCACCAACTGTGAAAGGGCCAACCGAGGCGTAGGTGGCTGAGGGAACACCGGGGTCCCACAGGAGGCCGGGCCGCGTGAGGCGCAGACCCCCCCCAGCGGCTCCGGGCCACCCCCACACACCTGGCCAGCACAGGGCTCTTGCGCTGGTAGTCAAAGAGGCCGAAGCCGTGACTGGTGCCGAAGGCCACGAGGCTCCACTCGGTGTGCAGGGTGACAGCAGTGACGGCGGCTGGCGGCAGGCACTGAACCAGCACCCGGGGCTGGAAGCCGGCGGGCCAGGGCAGAGGCCCCGTGCGTGGGCTCAGCCGCTCATGGCCCTTCCACGTGAAGCCCTCGCGGTCCTGGAGGAGGTCCACACTGGCCATGCTGACCGCCTGCTCTGACGGGAAGTCGCTGAGCTCCAGAACCAGCACCTTTTGAGCCCAAAGCCGGGGGTGGGGGGTCAACATGGAGAAAGGGGCCACCTGTGCCCCACCTGAGCCTGCAAAGCCACTGCGGGGGGACAGGCTCTGAGATCATCTCCAGTCCCTCCATGAGTAAGCACTTACCGAAGGCCGACCGTATACCAGGTCCCTCCCTGAGCACCGAGGACCACAGTGATGACCAAGACCCATGTGGTCCCTGTCTTCCTGGAGCAAAGTACCCCGCCAGCACCACCCTCGTCTCCCATTGAGCAAGAAGCGCACACTGAGTACCTTCTGTCCACTGGGGAGTGCTGGGGGCACAGCAGTGACCGAGACCCACAGGTCCCTGCCCTCCCAGGGTTCGCCTACCCGCTGTGCTCCCGCCCCGGCCCCAACCCTCCGTGTTTCCCTACAGCCAGTGCTTGGACATAAGGCCCAACAACAGGCCCACCTCCCTGACTGGCCTGGGCCCAGCCAGCCCTACCTAGGGCCCCCTTCCCACCTCTGCACTTCTGCCCCCGCTGGTCTCTCTACCACTTCACCAGACCCTGCAGGTCAGAGCACGTCTTCCAGAAAGGCTGGGGACACCCCCGGCGTACCTGGCCTGCAGTGCCAGCCACCACCATCTGGGCTGTGTACTTGCAGAGTGCCATCTTCTGCACGCCGAGCCGAGGGTCATCGCTGTAGGGGTCGAAGCAGCCCACCTGGGAAATGGGAGGGAGCGATGACATGGGGCAGAGCCAGCAGCAGGCTCCGCGGGGCCGGGGAGGGGCCCACCTTTCGGAAGGGTGGCCAGTCGTCCTCAGCAGCCTGGGCCAGGCTGTCAGCGTGCTCACAGTCTGTCTGGAAGAGGCCAGCTGTACTCAGCTTGTACAGCGGCCGCAGTGCCACGCCCGAAGCGTCCCAGAACCGCACGGTGCCGTCCTCGTGGCTGCAGGGAGGGGAGTATCAGGCCCACGCCGGGTCCCTGCATACTCCCCCACCCACTCCTCAGCGACACTCAATGAGCACCTACTGTGTATGCCCAATACTGGCCAGACTACTCCTGCATACAGCAAATAGGAAGGACCGACGGCAAACATTCTGTGTGCCTACTGCATGCCAGGCCACGTGCACCTGGGCCCGTCAAACATGGTGAGAAGGTGTGGACATCATCACCAGTGTGAAGAGCAGGAAACGGAAGGGGAGGTAATCCAGGGAACAAAGGACGAGGAGGTTCTGCCCCCACTGGGACATCCAGAAAAGGTGACGAGCAGTTAGCCGGTCACAGAGCAGAGGGCTCAGCTGGGGCACGAGGCAGCCATGTGGGCTGCCTGCAGGAAGAGTGGGAGGCCGGGAGGAAGCAGAGAGGAAGAGAGGGGAGGAGCAGGCCGATCTGGGTGTAGCCTCAGGTGGGAAGCCCTGGCGTGAGGACCCGAGTCTGTGTTGCTGGCTGGAAAACCCCCTGCAGCCCTGAAAGCCACAGGTAAGAGTTTTGTAGCAGGGGAGGGGATGCAGGACTCAGAGGCCCAAGGGTCCCAGCACAGGCAGGCAGCAGGGGAAGGGCAGGAAGTGGGGGCCTGAGTCACCTGGCACGCCAGTGCCCGCCGGGCCTAGCCAGGCTCTCCAGCACCTGCCCTGGGCAGCTCAGCGTGGGCCGGCCCAGACTTTCCGGTCCCAGGGCAGGCTGGGTAGGTGGAGCTCAGTTCCAGGCCAAAAGGCAGGGCAGGGACGGGCTTGCACCAAGGTCTAGGAAGTTACATCCCAACCCACTGAGCTAGAGAGGGTGACCAGGTCCCTCCAAGAGCCAGGCCTGAGTCACTGGGCAGGTCAGTGCCTGCCTGTCCCAGGCTGCGCTCTCCCACACCTGCGTGGGCTGCACCGGCCCCACTTGCCCCCCCACACACACACATACACACACGTCACAACTGTGCCTGGCCATGGGACTTGAAGGTCCGCCCTACCCGGTCAGCAGCAGCCCTCGCTGCAATGGCTCCTGGGCCAGGTTCCGGCCCCCGGTGATGGGCCAGCTCTGGGAGAGGGAAGCGGAAATGTCAGTGGAAGGTCAGGACACATGTCTTGCGCCCTGTCCCTGAGCTTTGGCCTCAGGACTGGATACACCTGTCACATTCCCACCTGCAGGCCAAGGCCTGGGCAGTGCCCTTCCCCGGGAACGCCTTCCCTCCCCAGGACCCCACGCTGCAGGGCGCCCAGCTACCCACCGAGGCACTGGAGGCAGGTGGAGGGCTCTGCTGCTCGCCAGCACTCACGATGCGGGACCACAGTTTGGCAGGCACGTTGGCGACGTGGGCCGAGCAAGTGATAGCGGACGAGTGAAGTGGGGCCAGGTATGGAGCAGGCACAGCTGGCCAGCCGGGCGTCTGCAGGTCCAGCACCACCAGCTCCTCCTCGAGCAGCACGGCCAGCGCCTGGGGCTCGTCGAACTCTGTGGGACAGGGCGGGTGAGCATGGCCACGGGCGGTGCGGGCGCAGGGTGGGCGAGGGCAGGCCACACACCGTCCTCGGGCCGTGTGCTGTGCACCGTGAAGAAGTCAATGATACGGGAGGTGAAGTCCAGCGTCACCAGGGTCTCGGCCCGAAGCACGCTCACACAGTGGCGGTCACCATAGCTGGCACGGGGCATGCCGCCACTGAAAATGATAAAATGGCCCCTACACAGGGGCAGGGGAGCCACGTGAGCCACCTGGGCCCGGAGCACACACTGCTCGCCCCAGAGAGAGCGTTACAGGACATCAGGTGCCCGAGAGCCCCCCAGCCCCCCGCCAGCCAATGCAGCCCCCGACCCACCCCTAAGATCGGCTCCCCACCTACCCAGATTCACAGTTTCGCCACAGAATTTTATTGATGGCTTTGCAGGGGAAGGGGCCTGGAGGAATGGGACAGTGTCAGGCGCACTTGCTTGCCCGGAACAGAAGAGCTTCAGGTCACACCTCTCACCCGTTCTCCCATTCCCACGCTGCCCCATCACTCCCGGCCTGGAAGCTGCTTCCTGCCACCCCGAGGGGAAGGCCCACCGCTGCTGACTGCGCCCCACCCCGGGGCTCTCGCCTTCCCGGATGTGGCGTGGCTTGCCGCCTCGCACACGTCCTCCTGGATGTCCCCGCGTGCCTGACCTTGTGCTCAGGCGGCGGGGCTGGCCTCAGCCCGCCCAGCACTCACCGTACGGCATGGTGGCTACCACCGGCTGTGTTACTGGGGAGCCGCCGGTGTCCACAGACCAGACGGCGTAGCTGCCATCGCTGTGTGAGCTGACCAGCGTGCTGCCACTGCGCTCCCAGCACAGGCTCTCCAGCTGCTGTAGGGCAAGGCGGACGGGCGTGAGCAAGGCGGCTTGAGCAGAGGGCTCCGCGGTGGGCGCCAGCCTCCCACACACACCTGCTTCCCCAGGAAGACGCGGTCGGCGCACTGCGCAGCCTGGTTCCAGATGACCAGCAGGCCCCGGCTGTAGCCGATGAGGATCTTGGTTGGGTCCCGCAGGTGTCCCTGGAGGGACTCCACGGGGCCGAGCGCCTTCCCGCAGCGGTAGTCATCTGGCACGCTGCAGAGGGAGCACAGGTGAGCCAGCAGCACGGCCCAGGCAAGAGTAGCTGCGGGAATCCACCTGCCTCTCACCTTCGCAGAACCTCATCAGGGCCAAGGGTCTGCCCCTCAAGCAGCATCAGGGTGGGAACATCCAGGAAGAAGACACTGCCACCCTCGGTGCCCAGGGCTGCCATGTCACCAGCACCCACTAGCAGGACCACTGTGATGCGGGCGAGGCTGGGGGGGCCACTGCAGGAGACGAGGGCGGGGGGTGAGGGTGTTGGCCCACCGCCCTGCCGAGGACGGTGCAGGGGGTGCTGAGCCACCACTGTTAGCTCATGATGGGCCCTCCGTGCTCACTAGGGCCTGATCATGGAGGGGCTGGTGAGCCAGGAAGGCAACGGCGGTGGCTGTGGCCATCATTCGCTCACTCAATTATTCATCACTGTCGGCAGGAAAGGGATAAAAATAGGTTCCCCAGGTCTTGGAGACGGGCTCCAGGGCTCCTCCCACCCACCAGGAGGCAAAGGCAGGAAGCAGGCCACCGCCTGGGCCAGCGCGAGGAGATGCAGGACACACGGCTCTCCTGAGACCCACCGGGAAGCCCGTCACCAGCCCTCTGGGGAGCTCCTGCCTTCGCAGGCAGGCCCCAGGTCACCCACACCTGAAGAGGCGTGGTCTGGACGGGGCTGCCACCCGGCCCCCAGCACGAGCAGTCCACAGCTCGCGTTTTGCAGCGTTAAGCACTCACCCACTGTGGCCATTTAAGCGAGGCCCGCAGGACCGGGGCTGGGAGGCCCTTACTCTCACACGTACGGGCTCCAGGCCGTTCCGGGCGCCCTGCTGGCCATCCTGTCAGCACCTCCAACAGCACGGCCCAACAGGACCCTGCTTGCCACCAACCTGCCTTTCACCTGTGCACACTCTGACCTGTCACCTCACCCCCAGCTTGCGACAGCCCGGGATCCCTGCTGATGTCAGCTCAGCTTAGGCCTGCCCCCGCCCCAGACGCCTCCACCACTGTGCAGCCCGTGGATGAGGTGAGAGACGTCTGGGACCCAGTGCACACCCTCCTCCTGCGTCTCCCGGTGCTCCAGCGGTCTTGTACCATGGACCCCCCACCTACTCACCTCGGGCTCAGCCGGAACTCCCCTTCCGATACCCGCCAAGCCCATTAGCACATCTCAGGGAAAAGGAGTCCAAATGCTGCCTTCTGGGACCCAGGCTCAGCTCACCGTACCCCACCACCCTAAACCCCAGCCCCAGGCAGCGTCTCATCCCCGCCATGCCCGCGGCTGGTCCCCGGCCAAGCTCTCTCGTACCTGGCACCGTCCAAGCCCAGCCGACTGGGCGGCTGGAAGCTGAGCGCTTCCTCCAGCTGGGCACAGCCATTGTGGTGAACGATCTCCCAGAGATGCAGGCTGCTGTCGTCCAGCAGGGTCAGGAGGCGGCCCTGGGGTGAGCAGAGACCAAGACTGGGCTGGTGGGCACTAGGAGGGGGCACCTGGGGGCCATGAGCCAGCGGGCGGAGGCGGAGGTTTACCTGGCCAGGCAGGAAGTGTATCTGGGTGACAGTGGCCATGTCTCGGTGCAGGCCCGTGAACTCCACGCCGGGTGCCCCGTAGCTGAGGGTGATGGGTCAAGGGCAGAAAGCAGCAGGTACCCAAGCCTCCTCCTTTTCTAGGACCATTCCGATGGGCCCCGTCGGGCCTGCGTCACCAGGAGCACTCCAAAGTCCAGGTGGGCCCCTCTCTGCAGAAGCACAATCCTGCACCCCACGGTACCCATCCCCAGCTCAGAGTGCAGGCTCCACTCCGCTCCTACAAGCTGTGCTGCGGCACAGCCGTCCCTTCCTCGTCTGTAAGAGGGGCGCCGACGTCTACCGCGTAGGGCTGACACAGGGCGCGTGAGAGTGCAAACATGGTCAGCACGCGTGGCCCAGGCCTGGCACACGGCCAGGGCTCCCCTCTGCCAGCCTCACAGGTGTCTGTGTGCACGACAGTGAGCCCTGCAGGCCGCCCCCAGGCACGGATGCCAGGCCAGGCCTGGGCAGGGGAGCGCAAGGCAGAGCAGAGTGCAGGTGCCTCTTCCCACAGCTGCAGGCCCAACTCCAGCCATCGGGGAGGGAACCGACTTCCCTCCAGGGCAGGCAGGCAGCCAGAAGCCCCCGCCCATGAAACACACCCGCTCACAGACGCTTGGACAGGTTGGCTAACCCGCTTCGAGTGCCTGGCATCACCGCCAGGGTCCCAGCAACTGCAGGTCTGCCCGTGGATGGGCGGGGCCTATGGGGCCCCAAAGGGAGGGCAGGGAGGGGTCAGCGGTGCTGCCTGGGGATAAGGCAGGAGCCAAGCCGTTGCTTGGAGATAGAGCTGGGATTCCCTGCAGGAGCTGGGAGAACACAGAAGAGGGGACAAAAGAGAGGGCAAGATGGCTGGGCGGGAACCAGGGTCACCAAGGAGACAGGCTAGCCCCGAGGGGGAGGGGTGGCTTCTGTGTCCAGGGCCTTCTTCTCCAGCCTCAGTTTCCCAACCCATGGCTCCAGGCCGGGGTGGTTTGGGGGAAGGAGGGAAGGGCTGGAGGGAGCTCTGGCCTCCTCAGAAGCTGTCTCCCAGTCCGTACAAGAGGCTCTTTGTGAGCACGAGCAGCCAGTGCCCAGGACAGACCAGCACACCAGGAGGGCCAGCTCGAGAGGCTGAGACGCGTGGCCTGGGGCACTGTGACACACCGACTGCAAGGACACGACACACGTGTGGGCACAACAGTACCTCGCGGGGCAGGAGCAGCAGGCCAGGAAGTGGGTACCCACGGGAGGAGGGGGCATCGGGCCAAGGCACAGCCCCTAAAGCAGGTAAGGTCAGCATCTGCAGGCCCAGACGCCCACTTCTGCCTGGCCAGTGCCCCCAGCCAAGGGTGGGGAGACCCCCACCCCTCCGCTTTACAGGCATTGACTCACTTTGTGTCAACTGATACCCCCAACAGGGACACTGAGCCCCAGAGGGTGGGTCACACAGGGAGGGGTGGAGGTGGCCGTCCCTGTCCCGGGAGCCGCACGACACACCGTACCCGGCTGCCCTGAGTGAGGCTTCGCTTCGGGCCGTGGGGGCGGGTGCTCCGTGGCAGGCACGGAGGCATCAGCTGTCTGCGTGCCCCCTCCCCACCCCCATCCCGCGCTCGCAGGGAAAATGCCCGCTTTGTGCAGCTCGCATGGCCCATTGTGCGGCCGCCAGCATCCAGGTGGGGGCTGAGCTGTGGTCACCACGCAGAGCCTGGCACTGCCCCCCAGCCTCTCTGATGAACACACGTGTCCTCACAGTCACACACGTATGTGTACCCAGTCACCAGGGCAAGTCTGGCTGTGTGACCCTGGCCCACCCCCCACCCTCAACAGGTGCCGTGACCAGCCAGCCCCAGGCCTGGCCTCCCTAGTCAGTTGCTGGGACGATGGATCACAGGGTCGCCGAGGAAACTGGCTGGCGGAAATGCAGCAGGGACAGCTGTGGCCACTGCAAGCTGCCCCCCACCTCTGGGAGGAGGTACCCCAGGGCAGACGCCCTGCCGGCCTCCGCCAGGATCTAGGCACCTACCACAGCCTCCCAGCCCGGGCCCTAAACAGCACACGGGGAGCTACAGGCAGGCGGTCCTTACAGCCCCAAGGCACGGTCCGCAAAGGATACATCTTGACGGCCCCAGTCCTGGTGCCAATGGCCATGATGCGAAGCTCGGGGTCAAAGGCCAGGGCGCTGGGCTGGTTAGGGAAGCCATGCTCCACCGTCTGCGGGACAGGGGAGGGCATCTGTCCAGGCACAGCTGCACCCCAGCCCAGCCGAGCCCACCCACGGCAGCCTTCAGGTTCTGCCGCTGCTGCACATGGGACTCAAGCCGGGTCCACCTGTGCTGTGCCTGCGTCGTAAACCCCGAAGCAGAGTCACCCTCCAGCTGGTATGGAGGGCCTGAGCCCCTGGGCCCCACCCCGGGCCAAGCCACCGTCCCTCTCAACACCCGTCTCCACCCCACTGTGCACAGGGCCCTGGCAACAAAAAGGAAAGACAAGATTCAAGGAGGTGCAGGCACCCCATTCCTACAGGCACAGACTGAAGCTTGGTGAGGCCCCATGCTGCCTGGGGTCCCCCGTGAAGTCCATGGTGTTCCCCAAACACCGTCCCTGTGTGGAGGTCAGAGGCCAACCCCTAAAGTCATCTAGGCAGAGGCTCTAGACAACGTCTAGCCCTCAGACTCAGAAACAGGGAGACTGAGGCCCAGGGAGCGTCCTGCCCAGACCCTGAAGGTGTCACCCACCTCCCAGACTTGGGTTCCACAGCTGGAACTGAGGAACATGATTCCCACCCCATCTGTGGTGGAAATGGTGTGAAGGGGGCCTGTGCACTGGGGGTGTCAGTGGAACAGCTCCCACCGGTCCTCTGCTCCCGGCAGGGCCAGTCCCAGCACAGACTGGCCCTGCCCCACCAACGTGACATAGGCTTTCCTCCGTTGCCCACCCACCCAAGGTGCTCCCACTCATGCCCTGAAGCCAAGCTAGGGGGGCCCTTCCACGGGAAGTCTGCACCTCCAGCCCCATTCCGAACGCCAATGTGGGGTGCCACCTGTGGACCACTGGAACCTCCCGAGAACTGCCTCAGCAAGACGCACATTTTGTAAGAAACCCTGGTTCCTGGGCCTGTGGCCCCAGCCTCCCTCCTGCCGCAGCCCATCCAGGCAGGATCTGAGCCCCCTGGACAGCTGGCTTGGCCTTGGGCTGCTCACGGCACTCTCCAAGATTCATTCGCCCACCTGGGCACTGGGGGCAGTGAGTCCACCTGAGGACAACTGCCCATTCGGCTGGGAGTGAGGGCAGCGTCCCTTTCCCACCAGTACCGCCATGCCAGTGCTGAACCGGCCCATGTCTGGACCGACCCCTCCTCTGCTTGGGACACCCCCAGGGGCTGCCAGCTAACTATGAGTGAGAGCCAAGTTCTCACATGTGACCCCTTTCCTCCTACCACTCTCCTCCAGCTCACGTGACTCCAGGCTCGCTGGCCTTTTGCTCTCCTCCAATTTACTAGGCAGGCTCCTGCCTCAGGGCCTTTGCACCTGCTGTCCCTCGACCTGGAACGCACTTCACCCCGCACTCCCCATGACAGGCTCCTGCCCATCACTCAGGTCCCAGTTCACTCAACTCCTCAGAGGCCCCCAGCAGCCACCCTGGCCATAGCAGCCATCCGCGTCCACATGCTCCAGGCCATCACCCTACTTAATTTTATCCACAGCACTAGCTACCATCCAAACTGCTGCATGTTTTATTCTTTGGTTTTGCCTTTTCACTGTCTCCCCCACTAGGCCATCAGCCCCCTGAGTGAAGAGGTACTTGTCCCTTTTGGTCACTTTGGTGTCCCCAGCACCTAGAACTCACACCCAGTAGGAACAGTATTTGTGGACATCCCACAGACAATTTGTAGGCAGGGCTGCGTGTGGACAAAATCCACGCGTGCCCCGACCTGCCTCCCCCTCTGGTGAGCAAGCCCCTTGCCCAAGACCACCCTCTCCCAGCACTGCTGCCCACGCAGATTGGGACCTCCCTCTTCCTAGGGGGAACCCTCGCCTTCTGCCAACCCAGGGCCAGCCAGGGAGACAGAACCTCCCCACCATCTGTCTCAGGTCCCCACTTCACACCCCCACTCACTGGCCGGGGAAGTGACACCTTAGCTCAGTGCCTGCCCCATCACTCTTCTCTCACCTCGCAGCGGCTCACCCTCACAGCCACCCCGGCACAGGAAGGGCGGCGTCTGGGAGCACCTGGGCACCAGCCCTCTCTCTAGGCCCCAGAGGCCTCTGACAGGTTCTCGGCCACCAAGTCTGAGGCTCCTGGCAGCCCCCCATCTGCCCCAAGAGCTGTTCGGGTGCCTCAGCCACTCCAGGTCCAGCTGTCCGAGAGCTCCCTCCTGGACACAGGAGGGCCCAGGAGGGCCACAGCAGGCCCTCGAAGTTAAAGTCAAATGCAATCAACAAAAGGAGATAAGGACAAAGTGCCCCAGCTGCATCTGGGACTTTGGGAAAGTCATCACCCCTCTCTGAGCCTCAGTTTTCTCACCTGCAGGATGGGGATATGACCCCCCCCCCAAGAGCAGTGAGGACCTGTGCAATCAGAGGGCTTGGAGGCCAGAGCCGGCACTCTGGGAGGAGTCAGCCGGGGGCAGGCTGGGGGTCCACGCGGCCGCACATCAGTGCAGAGGCCCGCAGGGACTGACCCGCTGCTCCTCCGGGCCCACGTGACGCGGAGCCAGGGCTCACAGCAGGGAGGGAAATGGCCCCATTTCACAGTCAGGGAAACCGAGGCGCAGTTGGGCGCACAGCCCTCGCGGGGCAGGGCAGAGTCTAAAGCTGCGGGGGAGGGAGGAGAGGAACAGGGAAGGGATTTCCCGGCCCCACCCCACCCCCAACATCTGCCTCCTCTCCCCAGCCCTCCGGCCCCGCCCGGTGCGAGAGCAAAACAAACCCTGAGCCCGGCTGCCCCCGGGGCTGACAGCTAAGGAAGAGCCCCCAGAGAAAGCGAGGTGACGAGACAGAGAGTGGGCCGGCGCGAGCGCTCGAGGGACCGCGCGGACACGCAGAGGCGGAGGGGGCCGGCGGCAGGCGAGGCCAAGGCTCCAAGATGCTGAGACAGACTCGGGGACGCGGGGACGTGAAGGGGCACGGAGGCGACACTCAGGGACAGAGGCGGACCCTCGGGCTGGGGCCGGGAAGGCGCTCGGTCGGGGCCAGAGCCGCACCGACCGGGCCCCCGAGGCCCGGGGACCCGGAGACGCAGCCCCGGAAAGTCGGCGAGGGACCCGGACCCACCCAGGGCGCGGAGCAGGGGCGGAGGCGGCGCGTGGGGCCCCCTGCCCCCGGGCCCGACGTGGCTCCGGCCCCGGGCCCCCCGCCCCGGTGCCCGGCCCGCCCCCTCCCGCCCCGCCGCCGCCGCCGCCGCCGCCGCACCTTGTTGAAGGCGAAGAGCTCCTGCTTGAGCTTCTCGCGCTGCGGGTCGGCGCCCTGCCGCCGGAACCGAAACTTCATCATCTTGCGTCCAGCTGCCGGCGCCGCGCCCGCCGCCGCCGCCGCCTGCAGGATGCGCCGCGCGGCCCCGCCGGTCCTGGGGCGCGGGCGGGGCGCCAGGCGGCCCGGGCTCGGGAGCGGGGCGGGGCCTCCACGGGGGCGGGCGCCGGGCGCGACTGACGCACCGCCCGACCAATGGGCACGTCCGAGAGCCTCCCGCCCCGCCCCTGCGGGCCAGACAATGGGGAAGACTGGGCCCCGGTGCTCCTCCAAACTCGCGAAGGAACGCCCGCCGAGCATGCGCCGAGGCGCGGCGTCTGCCGGGACTTGTAGTCTGCGAACCAGGGCTCCAGCGCGGGCAGCGGGGGGACGAGTTTGGAGCGGGCCCCCGCGCGTCCCCGAACTTGGAGGACGTTTTTTCCCTCCTCCAACGAGCGAGCGACGTGCATATTCAGGTAATGAGACAGCCCTGTCTCTAAAGCCACGAGAGTTCTGACTGGTGCAACTTTCTGGTCCTTCAGCCTCAGTTTTCCCCATCAATGCCACTGGCTCCATATTTTACCAGTTTCCTGGGACAACACTTTGACTGCTCCCCAGTGTGCCCAAACTCCTCCCACCGACATTCTTTTTGCCCTGGCTGTGTGTTCAGCCCCCGGGAAGGCCCTTCTCAGCCCCCAGCCCCTGGGGAACTCCTACACAGCCTTCAGGACCCGACATAAAAGGCTCTGTGTGGCAGCACAGGGGATTCTTGGGAGTGCCATCAGCCAAAGAGAGGTACAGAGACCCAGCAGAGAGGAAAGGCCCTTTCTCAGGAGGTGGCAATTGGAAAGGTCCTGAGATTGGATTGTGCCTTTTCCAAGAAAGGGGAAGGGCCTCCCCTGTGCAGGGAACAGTGTATAAACAAAGCTGTACCCGGCCTCCCCTCTCTGAGGGACAATCGACTTGTCCCCACCCACGTCTCAGACCTCCTTTTCTCATCTGGACAATGGCCTCCAGGCTGAACCTTTCCTTCCAGGATGAGGACGAGCTGCCCTGGGCTCAGGGCTGGGCAAGTCTGTGGTCCCAGAAGCTTAGGTGGGGCAGGTGGACCAGGCCCCAACCCAACCAGCTGTGTCAAGGGAGGCGGGCCTGATTTTTGACTCCCAGAGGCAGCCGCCAAGCAACAGGGGCCTGGCTGCCCTCTCCACCCTCGTCAGCCCTGCTCAGCCCTTGCCTGGGTTGGAGCTGGACCTGGAAGAGGGGTGGGTGGGGGTAAGGATGGTGAGGGGAGGGGAAAATGTTAAGAACAACAAAGCTTGAGTGCCCGAGTGGCAGGCACTATTCAAAACCTTCTCCTGATTTCAACTGATTTAATGCTCTCAACAGTTCTGTGAGGGAAACAACATTATCCCAGTTATACAGTTGAGGAAGTTAAGATAAATGGGCAAAAGCAAGAGCAGCTTTGATGTGAGCTGTGGCCAAAGCTGGCTGGACAGAGGCGTCAGACTCCTTCCTTGGGCCAGTGCCCATCCACAGCCAGCACGGGCAGCTCAGGCAGCTCTGACACCTGGGTTCTGGTCCCTGCCCTGCCATCCACTGGCTGAGCGACAAGGCCTGAGCCCCAGTTGCTTCTTCCACAAAATGACGGCCTCACACAGAGAAGCGTTAGGAATTTGTTAATTCATATCCCAATTCACCACTTAGAAGCTGTGCAGCCTGGAGCAAGTTGCTTAAGCTCTCTGTGCCTCATCTGTAAAAATGTGGATAATACTAGTACCTACCTCAAAGGGTTATCGTGAAGATGAAATTAATTACTACTTGTAAGGCCCTTAGACTGTGTCGGGCAAACAGGAAGAGCTACGTGAGTGTTAGCTGTTATTAGAGTTCTTACTACTCGCTATTTGAGCTCTTCTCCTCTATCATCCTGGGCCAGTCCCAGCCTTTCCCCAGTCTCCATTCTTTGAAATGGGACTTAGTCATCAGTCAGTAAGCAACCGTGCCATCCCCACCCCACCCCCATCCCACGTACACCCAGCGCACAATCTAGGGGGTGAGACAGAGCTGAGTGGAGACCACAACCACCAGGGGTGCACTGTGCTGTGATGGGGCAACGCATGGGGGCTGTGGGAGCCCAGCAGAGGCATCTGACCCCGGGCAGGTGTCCTGGAGGGAGGGGGCACAATTCAAGCTAGGCTGTAACCGGTAGAGAGGGCTGGAGGGTAGACAGACAAGGGTCCCTGGCAGGCAGGCGTTCTCAAATTGGCAGAACTCCATCCCCCCCCCACACACACACACTTGTTAACAAGACAGTTCTAGGTCCACCAAATGTGAATGCCTGTGGAGCCCCAGAATCTGGATTTTAAACCAGGCATTTCCCAGGTGACTCTGAGGCCCAGCTTGCCCCCACCCAGTCCAATTGAAGGGGGTTAAACGGGTACACTGAGGTACCAATGCGTAACCTGAGACCTGGGCAGACAGGCCCAGCCCATCCACACAGCCGGGCAGGGTTTAGGAATGGCACTGGGGAGGGGACCATCTCCCAGCCTGGAGGGTCTGAGGCACTAATGACCGTCTCCCCTTGCCCTTGAGCTGGGGCACTCCAGGCCTATGATTACTAGGGTTGCCCAAGGCAGCAGGGCCAGACCGCCAAGCCAAGTCTGCTCATTCCTCGAAGCAGGACACTAAGGCTCAGGGGAGCTCAAGCAAGGGTGTGGACGCAGGGTCTTCAGTGCTTTCAGGCGCCCCACACCTATCCTGGGAGATGGAGTCAGACAGGAGGGCACCTGAGTCAGCAGCACTGGAGGGAAAGCTGGTCCCTCCTTCAGACTCAGGTCAACCTTGGGCCAGGGAGGAACTGCTGCCTTTTCAGCATTTCCTGGCTGGGATGGCTTCTCCCTCCCCCCTCCTCCTAGGCCACCCCAGGGTCCTCACCTAGCTCTGGGGTGGGACCGGGTCTGGCTTCAAATCCCAAGACATCCCCATGCTGGCTGGGTGACTTCAGCTAAGCCAGTTGTCCACCGTGGGCCTCAGTTTCCTCATCTGTAAAATGTAGTGAGGATTAAATGAGATGGTTCAAAACAGGAGTTGAGCACAGGGCCCTGCAGGGACTGTACCTAGTAAGCCGACTTTTAGGACTCTTGCTCTAGGACATGCAGGCTGCCTCATCATTCTTCAAATGTACCAGATAAGCTTCTTCTGCCTCAGGACCTTTGCACATGCCGTTCCCTTGCCTGGAACGCTTTGTCCCCAGGTTTTCACATAGCCGAATCCCTCCCCTCCTTTTGGTCCTGGCTTAAATGACACTTGCTCCCAGAAGCCTCCCTGACCTATTTCCCCCATTCTGGATGCTCTCCTCTGCCTGGTTCTCTCTGATTTCCTCTTTTCTCCCCAGCCTGAGAATGAACTCCCCGAGGGTTCGGTTTTTAATGCTGTTCATTGCTGTGTCCCAGTGCCTAGAACAGCGTCTGGGACATAGTAGGTACTCAACACAGTTTGAAAAAATATACATATATAAATTAATTTTTAAAAAATATCGGAATATGAAAAATGTTAATGTGTGCAGGTGGTGAGTGCTTTGTGGCTTCTCTGTTAAGTATCTTTCGGTGCGTTTGAAATATTTCATTAATTCCACCCCACACACACATCCACAAATAATCCACACCGTTTAGGAATCAAGTCCACAGGAAGTGGTGGTTGATGGGAGGTGGGGGGGAGCAGGTGGGTGAGTAGGGGTGTCCCTGAGCCAGGCTGCATGCATCGAGGGTAACGTCAGAGGCAGGCGCCCCAGTGAATGTAGTATCTGTGCTTTCTCCCTGAGTCCTTGCAATGGCAATGGAAGTAGATACAAGGATGATCCCACTTTACGGACAGTAAATGGAAGCTCAGGGCAGAGAAGTGACTTGCCCAAAGTCACCTGTGGAGGGAAGGAGGGGCGAAGGGGAGACAAGGCGGAAAGCCCCGGATGGACGCAGAGTAGGGGCAGCAAGGGAGTGCAAGGAGAACCAGGAGAGCCCGGCTGAGGAAGTTGGGCCCTGCATCCCAGGACCTGGCCCAGATCCGCGCTGAGGCCACGACCCTCCTCGGAAGCCCCAACCACACAAGCAGCTTCTTCCTGGCACCGCCCAGGGAGCCTGGCAGACTGGAGGCGGGGCGGGGGCAGGCAGGGCCTGGGATGGGAGGAAATGAGGCAGCAAGCAGGCGGGGTGTTTGGGGACTGGCTGGAGGACCAGTAAGGAGCCCGAGCCAGTGGTAAGGGGTGAGCCCGTCACCCTGTGTGGTGTGGTGTGGTAAGTGAAGCTGGATCTAAGGGCGCTCGTTAGGGCCCAGAGAGGGGAGGTGGCAGTGGACCTGGGGCCCTCAGTCCACAGGGTGAACAGCGTGCTGGCCTCAGGCAAAGGAAAGCCAAATAGGCAGCGGGAGTGTTTGGCAGATCCCGCCTGTCCTCGTTATAAGGGAGGAAACGGAGGCTCAGAAAGAAGTGACATGGGGGATAATACAAGGGTCTCTGGACCTCCAGCCCAGTGCTCCTTCTCTGGGTGCCAGGAGTCTCACCCCTGACACTCGCCCTGAGCTGGGATCTGTGCTGTGCTTTCCTCGGCTCACGCTGGCACAAGGACCTGGGGATTCGGGTGCACCTGCCCCCCACAGGGAGTGTCAGGTTTGCGGCTGCAGGGGCTGAGCAGGTGGGCATTGTCACAAGCCTGTTGGAAGGTGGGGTTCTGGGCTTCATTCCTCTCCGTGGTCTCAAGTTCTAATCCTGCCTCTGCCACTTCATCTTTCTGGGCCTCAGTTTACTCATCTGCAGAAAGGGGGTGAATAGTAACTGCTACCATTTAACGACACTAAGCACTTAGTCGGTGCCAGGCACCTAGTCATTCCTTTAACCCTATGCCCATTTTACCAAGGAAGAAACCAAGGTCAGAGAGGTTAAGTAATTTGCCCCAAGTCACACAGCTGGTATGTGGGAGTCAGCATTTGAACCCAGGCCCCAAAGTGAGCTGCGGTATTAGAGGGTGCAGAGAGAATTAAATGAGACCATTTGTAAAGGGCCTCACTCACAATGCGAGTCCAGGTGAGGGTGGGGCTTAGGGCCTAGTAGCTCAGCCTGGAGTAGAAGCACTGGGACCACGCAGTACATTCCGTGCTGAGGGAAGCAGGGTTTGGGAAGCATCAAGGCAGCCCTGAGGACACTGGGTGAGCAGAGAAGGTGGCTTCCAGCAGGAGCCTAAGGCAGAAGGCACCGGCACGCGCAAAGGATGAGGCGAGAATGTCCCGGGGAGCGGTGGCCCCTCTGCCTAACTAACCCTGAGGGTCCTGGATAAGCAGGGCAGAGGCAGTGGGGGACCTAAATTCTCGCCTCCGGGGCCTCGGCTCCCCATTCAAACCAAAGGACAGGGTGGCCTGCACCACTTGGGAAGCACCATCGCTCAGATTCTGCTGCCCCCCTGTGGGCACCGGGGAGAACTGCACCAACGAGCACCCTGGAACCTAACTGGGGGACACCAGCCCCACAGTGCCCAATATTGGCTCCAACCCCGCCCAGCCTGGGCCCCAGCCCGTCCTTTTGGTGCAATGGCTTCCTTATTGACGGTTGGCTGTCCCTGACACAGCAGCACGAGGGATTCTAAGTCTGATCATGACCTCCTGTTCTTCACGAGAAGCCACTCGCCAAGAATCAACTGTCAAATTTTAAGCATTTTGTGAGTCAGTTGTTAAAACACAGCCATTATTAAAAATTAAATTACATGAAATTTAATTATATTAAAAACAAAGGTAATGTTCAAAACTAAGCACTTCCTTTTTTACCATATTTTACCATTGTCCGTGCTCTTTATCTGTTGTATCTGTATGGTGGAAACACCGTGTAATGCATGCTTCTGCCATCTCTTCACCACTCCAGTTATACTGCATGAGTAGCTTGAAATCAGCCGTGATGGGAGTATTTACACCACGGAAACTGGCAGACACTACAAATCAGATTTGATTAATTGTTGATTTTCTAGACCAGTGCCATCCAATAGAAATATAAAGCAAGCCACACATGTCATTTTAATACTTGAGTAGCCAGATTGAAAACAGTAACAAGAAACAGGGGAGATTTATTTAAATAGCATTTTATTTAACTCCAAAATATTATTTCAACATGTAATCAATATAAAGTAACTAGTGATATAGTTTACATTCTTTTTTCATACTAATTCTTCAAATTCTGGGGTATATTTTATACATAAATCGCGTCTCAATGCAAACTAGCCACATTTCAAGGGCTCAACAGCCAAATTGTCCAGTGGCTGCCGTATTGGACAGCACAGTTCTAGATTTAAGACACAGATGGAGAAAATATAAACGATGCAGATTAAATGTAAAAGTAGTGCTGAGGCTGAGAAATTCTAATCCAATAACCATACGCAGTTTGTTCAACGATGAGAAATCAATGTCATGTAACAAAATTAATGACAATAAATTTACCAGTAAAAGAGCAGTTGGTAGGCTGAACAGTGGCCCCCAAAGATAATAGGTCCTAATCTCTGGAACTTATACTTTTTTTTACCTTGTAGATGTGATTAAAGATCTTTACATGGGGAGACTGATTATCCAGCTGGGCCCTAAAACCAATCGAGAGAGGCAGAGGGAGATTGGATACACGCAAAAGGCCATGTGGTCACAGGTCCAAGAATGTCGCCAGCCACCAGAGGCCAGGACTAGGGCCTCCAGAAGGAGCGCAGCCCTGCCGACACCATTTCAGCCCAGTGATAGTAGCGGTTTTGGATTTTTGACCTCTGTAATTGTGAGAAAATAAATTTCTGTTCTTTTAAACCACGTCTGTGGTAATTTGCTACAGCGGCCACAGGAAAGTAATACAAGCTGATGGGACGCAACTCCATTTGCCATATCGTGGCTCATTTACAACCACAGGTTAAGCTACAAATACAAGAACTGAGCAAAAAGATCAACAAAAGCATCCTGTGAGGAACAATTGTCGATACCGAATTTATAATATTGTGTATTTTATTATTTGCCAGTTGTGAGCTACGCATCTGTTACAGCGGTACCATTTATAACCGTGTGCGTGCGTGCGTGCGTTCTATTCCAGGTCTTACATCCTCGGCACCCGGCTCGGAGCCTGGCACACAGGACAAATATTTCTTGAATGAACACGACTTTGGACCTGTTTCCCCCAGCACAAAACAGGCTTGGAGGAGGGGGCTCCCAGACGGGCCTACTGGCACTGGGTGCTGTGAGCACCTACTGTGTGCGCGACTGGACTGGGAGCAGAGACTGATGAGACTCAGCACCCGGCCCAAATGGTTGGTGCCCAGGAAACGGCTGGGGAGTCAGATTCTGAGAGTCAGTTAGGGGAGCCATTTCCTTCAGGCCGCCACAGGCTTGCGGACTGCTCAGACCATCGCGGCCGCAGGGCGGGGGTGCAGCTGCTGGGACTGCAGCCCCTCCCCCGCGCCTGTCCTGCCGTCAGTCCTGCAGGGCAAGGGGCCGCTTTCACCCAGGCACTAGGAAGAGGTCAGGGCTGGCTCTGTCCCCGCTCCAGAAGAGTCCCTCCCCGCTCCCCGCGAGGCAGGGGCCCAGGCACAGGGTGGGGTGCCCGCCTCTACCACATCGTCCGCGTGACCTTTCCCAAGTCACGTTGCCTCTCAGCTGCGATGCCTGCTGTCTGTGGCATGCAGGGCCCAGTCTGGCCAGACGGAGGCTCTGGTCCACCCTTTACGTCATGTCACCAATTTGCAGGACGAAGCCCCGGTCACTCACTTGCTTCCTCTAGACTGTCTTCTCTGTTAAATGGGCAGGAAGTGGCTTACCAGGTTTCCACAGCAAGAATTTGGCCGAGCAGACTGGCTCTGGGCAAGCGACCGAGGGAGGCTACACCAAAGGCCTCGCCCAGAAGCCCCCGGGCCCCGATCCCGATCCCAGAACGTCTGCCTCACGTCTGGACCCACATGCCACAGCCCTCGTACGCATGTGCAAAGCAGGGACAGTGTTTTGCTCACTATGGGGGCCAGGGTGGACTCGGATGGCAGATACTAGGAGCTCAAGAATTTGTTTCCTGTGTAAAACCACTTGCGTGTCTCCTCTGCCTGTGCTCACGCTGGCACACAGCCTCTCTGGTCGCCCTTCCAGGACTCCTGGCACCGGTGGGCCCAGCACGTGGACATGCAGTTTGTGAAATCCGCGCTCCTGGACCACGAGAGAAGGCAGCAGGCAGGAGGCAGACCCACCTTCGGCCCTCAGCCCTGCGCCAGCGACTGGTCCCTCCGGAGCCCTCGTGGGCAATGCGCTCTGCCCATTCCCAACCCGCTCAGTTTGAGGAGCAAATCCAGGAGGAAGGAGGCACCAAAGGCACGCCCTCGCTTATGATTAACATCAGACAACTGTTTCAAAATATATTAGATTTGTTTTTTATTGTAGAGCACACATATCAGGGCAAAGTGCTGCACACACACAACTACAAATCATTTTTGGGGAAAAAGCTGTAAAAAAAAAAAAAATAAAACTGCGACTGCTTTAGTTATGCAGTTCCAACTTGAGGAATCCACACCGGCAAAGGAGTCCTGGCCCGAGAGGGGCTTCTGGATGGTGGCTGCCCCAGATTTCTGCAGCCTTGGGCCTGGGCTTCTGTAAGACAAGGTCCCCCTGGGGTGGTGGCGGCTTGGGGACTGGGCGGGCCTCTGCTCTCAGCAGGCCTGGCTTTGGCCCTGGCTGGCAAGGAGACATTTCTAATGAATGTAGATCAGCAAAACCTTGCAACCTTCGAGGATCTGAGTAGGCAGAAACTGCCAAAGACTTCACTTTTTCCCCCCTTTCATTACTGTTTTTCATAAGCCCCTTCCCCTGCTCCCACACCCGAGGCAGAGGACAGTCTGCAGGCCTGAGCCCTGGCTTGGATGTGTGCTGCGGGCGGACACGGGAGGCAGGACCCTTCCTACGGGGATGACATGGGAAGAAGGCCCACGTTGGCCAATGTAGGAGAAAGGAAAGGGAAAGGAAAAAGCCAAGAGACCAAAGGAAAAAATGAAAACTCAAAACGAAACAAAAACCCTACCACACGCCACAATTTTCCATACCCCAAATGCTAGATTGGAAGGACACCAGTCCCTGTAGCTAGAAACAATTCCTAAAACTGCCCCAACGTGGGAAGTCTAACTGTCCCATACAATCACACGCATATGCTCTTGGTGAGAGGTCAGGACGGCCGCAGCCAGGGGCCTGTGGGCAGAGCGGCCCGTGGCATGGAAGCCGCCAGAGTGCTGCCAATAGCTCCGGGTGGCTGCAAGGGCTCGCACTGGGTAAGCCCCTGCCCTGTCATCCTGAGTGACTCGGCCACAGGAAGAAGAGGGTGTTTGCGTGAGTTTCCGGGGCCTGGAGAGCAGGTGGGGAGGTGGGAGGACAGCAGGACCCCTGTGGGGCCAGCAAGGCCAGGAGACCTAGCCCAGCAGACACAGGGCAGGTGGGCAGGAGACTGAATTTCATTTACAACAAAGATTTACACTGAAAGCAAAACAAGACTTTTCTGAACTGAAACATTTTGATGCTTTTAAATAAAACCAGCCTGACACCGCCCCACGTGAGGCCGACTGCCCCCCGGGCCTCTTCTGGCCACCCCAGCATAAGCCTGGCAGCCTTTGAATCCAGCAGGAACACCAAGAACGTGAGAACCAGGTCCCAGCCCATTCCGCTCTTCAGCCTTACCAGGCAACGAATCGAGGAAAATAATGTAAGGACCAAAACAAAGCAACCAACCAACCCCCCTCCAAACGAGCCAGAGGAGGCCGGGCTGGGTGAGGAGGAAGGAGGAAGGAGGTGGTCCCAGAGGGGCCTCAGTGCCTCCGCATCTTCACCTTGCGAGCGGGGCCGCCCGCCGCCGCCGAGCAGTCCTCGCCCGCCTCGTACGACTGGCGCCAGTAGTTCTCGGAGCTGAGGCCGCCCCTGCGCCGCGGAGTGGGCAGCAGCACGGAGCGCCGGTTCTCCTCCTTGTCCATCTCCAGGATGCGAGGCCTGTGGGGGGGCCCGAGAGACTGAGGGCCGCCCGGGGCGGCCTGCGGCCCGCTCACTGCCTGCCGAGTGCCCGCGGCCCCCCAGGCTTTCAGCCATGACCGCGCACATGTGGGGCCGGCTTGGCTCCAAGGCCGCCGGCCAGAGACCTGCCCCACGACAGCCTCCAGACCCTGCGCGGGCCCGCCGGGGCCCCCACCGCACAGGCTTCTCTCTGCCCCCGGCCCCCGGCCCCCCGAAACCAGCTCGCCCCTCCTGCCGCCGAGCTGCAGGCCACGCGGGTCTTCCCCCGCCGGAACAGCACGTCCTCGGAAACTGTCCCAGCCCCTGAAAGGGGTCCCTAGGCCGCTACCTTCCAAGTTTGCTTTTCCCTCCTAACATTTACGTACAACCCACAGGAGCGTTTGTCTGCTGGGTGGACTGAAAAAAGGGGAACCATGGGCAGGCCACGAAGCGTTCCCAGCCACTCACCAGTCTCGGCCCAACCCCTTCTCTCTGGGGACACAGGCCATGAGTCAGGGGTGACGTGTGAATGCCCCAACCCAGGGGACCACACACAAGGCTTTCGAGAGGTGGGCAATGCCAGGCCCCTACCCACCTCCCATCTCGCCCTGCGGCGCCTAAGCTGTACCTGTGAGCAGCATCGGGGGCTGCCTTGCGGTGGGACCGCTTGGATTTCAGAGCAGGGTCCCTGATGCTTCCAGACAGGCGATCTGAGGCATAGCTGGGTGGCAACACGGAGCTGCTCAGGGACTTTGTTTCCAACCGGGGTGCATCTAATCTCGTCCTGCAAAGGAAACAGGCATGGCATCACCTGGGGGCCTCTCGTGGGGCGTGCGCCCTGTCAGACCAGGGCTCTCTGCAGCCAGGCTGCACGGGAGGCCGGCGGCTCCGCTCGGTGCCCCGTCTCCTTGTGCTGCACAGCGATTGGCCCGGCGGACTTCCAGACGCTCCTTAGATTCAGGCTCAAGAGCAGGAATCGAGACTACTCGTGTTTGGAGACTTCCCCAATGAGGATCTGCCGCCCCAGGGGAAAGAGCCCAGGGCGCTCCTTCGGCTGGATGAGGCAGCCCCACCTCCCCGCACTCAGGCGAGGTTGTCCAGGGGCGTCCACTTCACCTGCCAGAGGACCGAAGGCCACACTGCCCCGGACCGCATCCTGGCCTGAAACCCCCAGACAGAAGCTCGCCCTGGCTCAGGCCTGTGAGGAGCTGCAGGGGAGCAGTCAGCTCCCCCGCTGCCTCACACAGGGACGGAGCCTGTGTCAGCAGGAGCGCCCAGACGCGGCTCCACGCTTACGCACCGGGCTCTGGTCCCATCACCCCCACCTGGCGGCTTCTGCCCATTCCACGAGACTGACCGAGTCCAGGGCTCTTGAAGGCAAAGTCTCCACCTACCACCGGCTGTGAGTTTTAAGGAATCCACTGCCCGGTAAAGGGAGAACATGCAACTATGGACAGGGAAGAGGGGTTGGAGAAGCTGCGTAGGACGGTGGCGAGGGCCGTGACCTGAGTCCCAGGCTGGGGAACCTCAAAGAAACCCGAAGCACGTCGTACGGTACAGAGAAGGCAGGCAAGTTGGGCCAGTACAGCAAGGGGCAGCAGAGAGGCCTGCCATGAGGAGTGATGGGGGCACAGCTGGCAGGAGGCCTGAAGGCACCTTTCCCACAGGCTGCTGGGCACAAAGTAGTCATCTGCTTCTGAGGAAGAAGGTTCTGGGGTCAGGGCAGGACTCAAAGGACACCCTCAGAAGCACACTAAGGAAGAGAATGGCGGGGAATCCCAGCGATGCCTCGCCCTAGGCCTCCTGGCGTTCTCGGTAACAAGTGCGAGCAGGCCTCACAACGCCCCCACCTCGACTGGCTGGCCTGCGATACACAGACGGGGGGAACGGTCAGCAAGACAGGAAGTCACATGCGCTGGAAGTCACGGGAGAAAGGTTTAAGCCCAGGTGAGACTCCAAGCCAGGCCTCCACACCTCTGGGCTGGGGCTGGAAAACACAAGCACGTCCTGCTCCACAGGCACAGCTGACGTGGGCCAAGCCCTGCCCTTCCTGAGCTACTTGCTACTCGGCGGCCGGCCCGGGCAGCCAGGGGACAGTGGGGGCAAGGCCCTCATTATGGGTCTAGGGCTGCTGGAGAGGCTGGGGGACAGGCCAGGGACACGGGCTGGCTCTCTGCTCTCTGCCTGCCTAAGGGGGTTGTTCCCCCCTCCACCCCCACGACAGCTCTGTGGCCATCAAGGGGCAGCTCTCGGAGGAGGAATGCTCAGAAGTGGCCCTGCAGCCCTCCTGTAGCCACTTTGGGGAAGTATAAGCTCTGGGGCCCCAAAGGGCTCCTGACACATCCCCCAGGGCTGTTAGACGCACATCTCAGAAAGCAGGAGACGCTCCTGTCCTCCTTCCACTTCCAAAAGGCCGCCGAGCTGCAGGAAGCCAGGCTAGAGCCGGCTCCCACGCCCAGAGCCCACCAGCAGCTTAAGGTCAGAGCACGGCCTTCCCAGGGAACAGGCCAGGCATCTTGAGGTTCAGAGCACACAGCCCCGGGTCTGGAATAAGGAAGCCCCGTTCCAGCAGAGGCCTGGGCCTGGGCCTCGAGTGGCAACAGGAACGAAGAGCTGCGTTCCAGATCTCAGTTACCTGTGAGCCAGGGGTCACAGCGAGGCTGCCACGCAGGGGAGGTGAGGGTGACCCAGGCAGACTGCCATGCCCAGGAAGGTCACCCAGGGCGGCGGGACAGCCCCCAGGACAAAGCAGGGATTGGGCCAAGGTGTGGGGGAAGCCACAATAAAGGGACGATGCGCCAGCCGGAACTAATGTAACTCGTTACCCTGGGACCTGAGGGGAAGGAGGCAGTTGACTCTGCCCCAGGTGCCCCCTTCGTCTGCGTTATCACTCCTGGCATCCTCCAGAGAAGCTGCTGGGGAGGACAATGCTCACCGCGGGGGTGAGAAGCAATGCTACCTCAGAGAGCAAGTCGCTGGCCTAAGTCCCACAGCTGCGCCCTGACCATGGTGTCGGAAGCCCAGGCGGGGTCGCTGCCCGGGCCCACGACCACTGCTGGGAATGGCGACCCAGCCTGCACTTCAGGCCCCGCTGCCAACCACTCTCCCAACTTCGGGCTCCACCCCGACCCCGCAGCCTTGCGCTACGAAGCCGGCCTTTCCCAAGGGTGTGAGGAGGCAGGAGGTGGAGTGGCAGGCACCCCTGAGCAACCCCTTGTCTGACTGACCTGGGCCCCTAGGTCTAAGGTCCAGCACCCCTGAGTACCAGACTCCCCAAAGGCCAGACCTGGGCCGCTCTCTCCAACGACAGTATCCACCCCCATCTTCCTCCAACATCACCCTGCTCCCCACAAGGATGTTCTGGCAGGTGCAGAAGCCCGCTATGGTCGGAAGACCTGAAACCCAAAGGGAGGGCACCCCAAGCACACGGTCCAGACCTCCTCCTACACGCAGCCTGAAAGACACCCAGGCCCCAAGGACAACCTTTCCAAATCACTCAGCCTGGTTGGCACACGTCGTACACACGGGCGTAACGCAGAGCTGCAAGAGCCCGGGTTCCACAGGTGCCAGCCAGGTAACAGGGCCCATGTCATGAGTGCCCAGGGACCCCTAGCTCAGGCTTGGTAGGGTGTAAGAAGCAGGAGGCCCGACCCCACGCTTGCTCCCCCCCCCCCCCGGGCCACCGGTGTCCCTCGCCTCCCGCGGCACGTGCCTCTGCTCACACGGCGTGGACCGGACAGCCTGCCTCAGCCCCTACCTGAGCAAGCCCACAGGGGCTGTGGTGAGAAAGGGGCAGGAGAGGCCTGCTCGGCGCTCTTCAGTGGAATCATCCCCAGCACAAGTGCCCCCATTCACAGGTGAGAACACAGGGCGCAGGTAACTGCCCGTACTCAGCGAGAAAGGGGCAGAGCCAGGCCAGGAGCCCGAGCCAGTCACACCCCGATGGTCTCACTGCTCCCTTATTCCTTGCACAGGTGTGGACACGACAGGCTGCTCAGGCTGCCACGTGGGCAGGGTGTATGCACGTGGGCACACTCACCGGACCAGCACACAAAGGCGGGCTACCCCTGGGCACAGGGGAGAAGAATCGTGCAAACAGAAGCAGTGGCTGGGGTGTCCGTGAGGGCGATGTCTCAGGCGTGGCCAAGGTCGGGGCACCAAGAGCTGGCCACCCCTGAGGGACGGAGGCCAGGGCACCGCCTCCATTCTCACCCTCGGCTCACCCACACTCAGCCTCGCATGTGAGCGGCCCTGCTGTCGGGGAGGGGCTCCCTCGGGCTGAATGACCACACCAGCCACTTAGTCTCTTCCCGGCACGTCTCTCACACCACTGCCTCCCCAGCGCCGACCAGGTTTCGCTGGCACAGCACAAAGCCTTTTCTGACTCGCTTTGAATGTATCGCTTTCTCCGCCCCATCTCTGCTGTGTTCTAGAAAGGACTACCTAAGAGTCCCCAGACTGCAAGCCTCCATGAGGAGCCCGTCTTCTGCCTGAACTGTCTGCCCCTACGCCTCTTCTGTGCTGTGCCTGCCTGGAGCCCACGTACTGCCTCACTTCAGGTGGCACTTCTCTGGAGAGCCCTCCCTGGCGAGGAGCTGTCTGCCCTTCCCCCAGAGGACGAAGGGATTGAGAAGAGACCACACTAACCACGTCCCTGGCACGAGCAGAGTCCAGTTCACACCAGCCGTGGTTAACACTCGGCAAATGAACCTCTGCTGCTTGTGCCGGCTTCCGCCTCCTGTGAGCTGGGCCTCAGCTGACCAGGAAGTGTATTCACACCGCCAGGCCCACTTCAGCTACGTAACCGGAGAGGCCAACCGTGCAGGAATAGTGTACGCGGACCCGGTGCAGCCAGGGGGCCTCCTGAAGACCCTGGGACTGGGTGCGTGGCCACCAACTAGCCAGCTCCGAGGGCCAGAGCCGCCTCCTAACGATCGAGTGCTGATCCAAGGCCTCCTTCTCCGTCACCCCTCAACCACAGGGGTCCTCCACACTTCCTGCCTCCGGCCTTGGAGCTGACCATTCCCGCCTCGCAGCAAGGTCGGCCTCAGGGGCCAGACAGCCGACCCTACCTTACACATGCCCCCCGCCCCAAGCTGGACGTAACTTTCTGTTTTTGTTTCTTTATTGCTGGGCCCCAGGGAACACGCCGCGCTTCTGCGACGTGCTCACTCTGCTTGTGTTGCCCACCTATCGCACACCAAGCACTAAGGGAGCTGCGTTTCCTGCAGGCCTGCCTCCGGTGCTTGTGCACGGTCAATGCTTCACGTTCCAAGTCAGGAATCCCTGCTCACGGATCGTTCCCAGCCCGCTAGGTCACCCGAGGCAGCTCACTTCCCACCGAAGCCCGTTCCCCGAGTTCACACTGCTTGCCCTGAGGATTCATGTGTACGCAGCACTGCACCCAGCGCCCAGCACCTAGGAGCTGAGTGCTAGGCATGCGGCAGCTCATAAGGTCCTTCAGAAGGCCGCACATCAGGGATTGTGGAAAACATGGAACCCCCCCCCACGCCTGGCCCCCATGAACTGCTACACCCCAGAAACTGGTCAGCCCCTGCCTTCTCTAACCAGTAATTTAAAACTTTAAGCACATCTTCAAAAAGCTTAGGTCCAGCTTCCCCGCCGGAGAACCAATGATTAACAGAGAGGCATGCTGGGCAGCCTGCCCGCGGTGGGCTGGGGGAGTGACATTCAGGGAAGCGGAAGGGTGCCGAGGGGTGACCAGCCTGCAGCTACTGCCTCACCCCGCTCTCCAGAGTAGCCCCCTTGCCCCTGGAAACGCTCTAGCTCACCAGCTCTCAACGTGCACAGCAGGGGCAAGAAAGCCCTGTGGATGTCGCTTTGTTTCTTAAGCTCAGCAGCCACTCCAGTGACACGGGCAGCAGCAGGCGCTGGAGTGTGCCTCTGTGCCAACCACCAAGGGACCAGGGAGCCCCTTGGTCCAGCGCCAGGAGCCCCGGTTCTAGACCTCACTCCGCCCTCACTGGTCGTGTCCCCCGAGAGCTGGTTACGCTAAGCGGCAACCCGAGGATCCCACTCCTCCAGAAGCGCTCACGCCACGCCCAGTCTGCCCGGCCTCCCTGTGAGAAGTGACAGCACCACACGCACGACGACAGCATTAGGCACAGTCAGCGGAGCTGCACTGTGCTGAGCCAGACAGCACTTGGCAGCCACCCACCCACTTCCCCCCATGACACCGAGAAAGACCATCCCAGCTCTGCCAGGCCTGAGACAGGGACAGCGCCCCACGGCCCGCCCTCAGCAGCCTATTTAAAGGAAGACGGACTGGCTGTACCCCTCTGCCTATGACGAGCAGGGCCAGGCTCAATGCCCAAATTCCACCCATCCGCACACAACTTCACCAGAACACATCAAGTCAGCCAGGTACCCCCCACGGCCATACCCGGTATCTGGGCAACTTCTGGGCCAGGATGCTCCCCTTTTCATCCTGCCACCAGCTTGTCCTTTTCTAAGACCAGCCCCTAAGCTACTCTGGAGCTGATCCTCCGCTGGGCCAGGCCTTGTGCTGAGCCCTAGATGGAAAAGGACCTCTCTGCCCCCAGAATGCAGATTTGGAAACTCACAATGGCAAGTGTACGGGGAGGGGCGTGCTGAGAGGACCACAGGCACGTATATGATGCCTCCTGCATGTCAACAGTCAACACCCGAGGCGGCCGGTTAGCTCAGCTGGTTAGAGCGAGCTGCTCCTAACCACAAGGTTGCCGGTTCGAGCCCCACACGGGCCACTGTGAGCTGCGCCCGCCACAACTAGTGTGAAACAAGCACTTGGCTTGGAGCTGATGCGTCCTGGAAAAACACATTTAAAAAAAAGAAAGTTTTAAAAAAACAGTCAAGGGCCGGCCCGGTGGCTCAGGCTGTTAGAGCTCCGTGCTCCTCACTCCGAAGGCTGCTGGTTCGATTCCCACATGGGCCAGTGGGCTCTCAACCACAAGGCTGCCAGTTCAATTACTCGAGTCCCGCAAGGGATGGTGGGCAGCGTCCCCTGCAACTAAGATTGAACACGGCACCGTGAGTTGAGCTGCCGCTGCGCTCCCAGTTGGTTGGAGCGCGTCCTCTCAACCACAAGGTTGCCAGTTTGACTCCCGCAAGGGATGGTGGGCTGTGCCCCCTGAAACTAGCTACAGCAACTGGACCTGGAGCTGAGCTGCGCCCTCCACAACTAAGACTGAAAGGACAACAACTTGACTTGGAAAAAGTCCTGGAAGTACACACTGTTCCCCAATAAAGCCCTGTTTCCCTTCCCCAATAAAATCTTTAAAACCAAACAAACAAAAACCAGTCAACACCTGAGCTGTGAAGGATGACGAGGTTAACCAGCTTTCAATGTGCGTACGTGGGTCATCTGCGGGGTAGGGGGTAGGTCAGATAGGAACATCCCAAGATGGGAAAGCATTCCCAACAGGCCACACTGTTCCAAGAGCCCAGGGCCCCCGCCCACGGAGCACACTGCGAACTGCAAGTACTTGAACGTAAGTGAGAAGTAGAAGAGACGAGGCTGGATGGACAGGCAAAGCCAAACAAGTGGCTGGGATGTGAGGCAACAGCCTGTGTCGCAGCTGCCTGGGGAGGCTGGGGGGCCTCCTCGCGCCTCTTCAGGCCTCTCACACCGCAGCTGCGTGTCTGCCCTGCCGCCTGTCCCTGGCTGGCTCCCGGGACCACTGAAGTCAGAGGATCAAAGAGCCTCCGGCACCCACACAGCCATTCTGAGGTCAGACCACTGTCAGGGGCCCGGTTGGCTAAAGAGCTTCTCGGGGGAGCTCATCAACTGTAGCTACTCAGCGCTACCAAGGCGCACCTGAGCCCGCCAGGCTGGGTGGCCAGCATGGGGAGCCGCCATTCCAGGGCAAGGAAAGCGCTGGGAGAGCAAGCTGAACTCCGTCTGCACCTGCAATGCCGACTTCCCTGACATCACCTCCTGGGAGAGGCTTGGAGGTGATGCAACCCCTGGAAGGTGCAGGTGGTTCTCGGTCCCCTTGGGAGTTCCTTGCCAGGCTCCTGGCCTGGGTGGGCCGGCTGTCCCTGGCTGCGGCTGGAGGTGCCAGTAGAGCCCGAGAAGAAATGAGTGGGCAGGATGTCCAGTAGGGAGCTACACCCCGGGCTTCACCACTTCCAGGTGCTGGGTTTGGGCCTGTGCGGGGAATCACAGGAAAAGAAAGGGAAAAGGCAGATAAAACCCTTCTCCGATGAATTCTGGGAACACACTTGGGCTAGAGGAGAGACGCTGACGCGTGCGTGTGTGGAGCCCTCAGACGTGCCCAGCGCTCTGCCCGCACCACTGAGCCGTCCCACGGGTTTGAGTCACCTCCGGGCTACAGGGGATAAAACAGAGACTCCAAGTTTTGACCTGACCAGGTGGCCGAGCCATGCCTAACATACTTCACCACCACACTGTTCTGGGGTTCAAGGCCCAAAGGGCCAAGCACCCACGTTAGCGACTGAAGTTCAAAAGACGGCCAAGCCAGAAAACAAGGACCACTTAGAGAGAGCCAAACCTGGAACAGGAGAGCACAAATAAACCCTCCGAGTCCATAGTGCTGTAAGGAAATGACTGAATAAAAAAATAAACAAATGGGGGAGAAGAAACAATTGCCGTGTAGAATCCCAAGTCACTTGTTCGGCCACTCCCCCCTTGAAGAGGTGGAGCCAGCTCCCCAGTCCTTGGGTGCAGGCCGCACAGAATGACTTTCCCCCTTAGAGGCGCACAGAAGGGAGAAACAGGGTAACTAGAGGGCAGCGATCTGACGCCGCGCCTCAGCCGGGCAATCAAGGTCAACTTCAGCAGAGGTGAGTCCTGGGCCCCGGACAGGTCAGGACACAAAAAGGGTGCTTCCCCTCTGTGGGTTTCCTCACCAAACCTCCACCCCCGTCTAATCGTGAGACAGACATGACCCAAAGCCCAACTGAGAGATGTTCTACAAATACCTGCCCCGTCAGTGTCATCACGAATAGAGTATGTCTGTGAAACTGTCCCAGCCACGAGGAGACTAAGGGGGCATGAGAACTAAATGTGAGATTCTGAAACAAAACCAGTACATCAGGAAGAAACTAACGCACTTGTGTACAAATCTGAGTCGAGTGTGGACTTTACTTAACACTCATGGATCAATACTGGCTCTTGATAGTGACAAACATGCCAAAGCGACACACGATGTGACCAGGGGACACGGGTGTGGGGCACACGGGAATTCCCGGTACCATCTTCACCGTTTTCTGCACATCTAAAACTGTTCCAAGAAACAAAGTTTATTTAAATTTAAAAAAAGAAGAAGAAAAGGCAAGCTCCGGGACAGACCCTGCACCCTCCTCACGGAGGTTCCCACCGGGGCGATCGCCCCACCTCTCAGGAGTCCCCTCGAAAGGCGGACGTGTCCTGACCCAGAGTCTGCTTGGGTCAGTCCATTCCCCCCATGAGCAGAAAGAAGAGAGCGGCCGGCTTTGGCAGGCAGTCCTTCCCGGCTCCCTGGCCAGGAGGAGAGACGGACACAAGCTACGTGCCTGCCGAGCACGCAGCGTAACCTGCCACCCTCCTTACCTCTTCCCACTCCCTGCTCCTCCCAAAAGCGGAAAGCCAAACATTTGTAAAGCAGGCCGCTAAGGCACAGTTTAAAAATAATCAGCAACAGCATGTGACAAATAAGAATCAAGAAGGTGGAAAAAGGGGAGAGGAGATTTGGAAAACTGTTCCCCAAATCTTGTTTTAAGGCTGTTTCCATAAACACTGGGAGCACGTGCTGTGGTTCAGTCTTAAAATTCCTGGTTAAACAGCCACAGAACCTAAGTTTCTGATGAAGAAAAGATAAAGATAAAACAGCTTTATCCTCACAGAATTCAAATCAAAGAGCCCTTCCAACCTTTTTCCCCTTCCAGGCTTCACGCGGCCACGCTGCTGATACAGAGGAGCCAAGTTCTAGGAGCTCCTCCGATAGGCCTGCGGCTGCCGGCACCAGGGCACTTACTTTCGGAGGATGATGACGGCTCTGCGCTCCTTAATGTCCTGAGGCCGTATGCAGTGAGTGATTTCATCAGCAGCATATCCACTGAAAGGAAACACAGAGCCTATGAGCACGCAGAGTAGGCAGACAACCCAAGTTCCGGGGGCGGAGCGGGGGGCACAGAGAAAAACTACGGTCCAGGTCTTATGGCCACCGTCTGCCCCATTATTTCAGAGGTCCAAAGATCTACGTGGAAGAGAAGATGTCACGTGAAGCCCCACTACACTTGTACCCAGAAACTATGCAAGGAAGACCTGGGGTGGGCAAAGGAGGGCTCGAGGCAGGAGTGGAAGCAGGCGCTGACCTGCACAGGCCAGGAGCCTTTCTTTTAAAGGACCTCCAACAGGGTACACCTTCGGTCACTGTGGGGGCAGCTGGAGTGCCTGAGGCCAGACCTTGGTGACTCTTCCCTCCCTGTCCCCCCGCTCTGACTTGCCGAGGAAGCCACGGCAGACGCTGACAGCACTGAGTCACTGAAGAGAACTAAGACTGCAATGTTTACAGAGAGTTTGTCTACTTGAAAAAAAGCTTTCAAACACCTCCATTTGGGGGGCGGGGGGAATCCACAATCTTCAAGACAGCTATGTTTGGGATACTTTAAGAATTTCCATCCCAAATACCTATTTTCATCAAGTTACATGATTTTTAAAAGTGCTCCCAGACCACGGAGCGTAGATGACCGTTCACAGCTAACGTCTCTTCAGTGTGAAACTCGACTCGGGAAGCGAACTCGGCTCCTGAGCCCCTTCACGTGCATGGGAGCTTGGTACCCCAGGGTCACCCCAGCCCCAAGTTCCCCCACTGAGCTCTGGCCGTTCTACACACTTGGCCGCAGGCCTTGCTCAACCTTCTCTTCCTGCTCAGGATTCCACTGACCATCCCTCCCTAGACCACAAATCTGCCTCCACATGGCTGCTCATCGGCTCCCTTCTCCAGGGACACATGTTTAAAGACACATGCTTAACTGTCAGAGAAACTAGGCCAGGCAAGCACTCCTTAAAATGGCCCGGCTACCCCGACGCTGGGCAAGACCTAGAGGCAAGAGCCAATGGAAACTCAGTCTGAGAGGGCAGCACTCTGATTTGGAACCTGGTCTGAGGCCACACTAGGGGTAGAGAAAAGAACCTTTGTCTTAGCATTTCCCCTCAGAGTTGCTCCTAGATCAGAGTTTTTCAGTTTTCTCTGTGAACATCAGTCACACGAGACTATGGACAAGTGTCCACAGTCAAATCACTTTGGAAACCACTGAGGAGTTTAAAAGAGCATCGGTATGTTAAAGGATTTTAGAGTAGCGACAGCAGAGGAATCCACCGCCTTTAACTGAGCAGTGACCAGACTTTCTCCTAAGTGACACCTCTCACGACCTGGAGGCCCAGGGACCGAGGCGCTGAGCAGACCTGGGTTTGAACCTGGGCTTTGTCACCTGCTAGCTTAGTGACCTTGGTTAAGTCATAGGCTGGGCCTACACCTCAGTTTCTTCGTCTGTGATATGGACAACAATAGGTTCTTGGGCATTTGTTGTGTTATGCTTTGTAACTTAGGTATTCTTTTGTGGCCATTAACGATTATAAAATTTTTAAAGGGGGACAATGCCTCCTCCCTTCCAGGCAGGATTACAGTTATATGACAACGTGGTTAACACCCCTGGAAGGGGGCAGTGGGAGAATTAAGTTAGACAATGCAGGGTGCCTGGTACCCCACTCCCACTTCCTAGAAACCTGACACAAGCCGCAGCCTTGGGTTCAGCACCTGCCCAAGAGATGCGCTCCAGGCTCCCGCCGCGGGCGCCTGCCAGCAGCAGAGGCCACCTGGGCCCTGTGCCCAGGGTTAGGGGCTCTCTAGCTCTCCTATGCTCTCGTCACTCCACATTGAGGAGCCAGGTCTGGGCTGCAAGACAGAGCCATACACACACAGGACTTCCTCAAATGTTGAGTCCAACTCCCCAAAGGTCCTGCGAGGCACCTTCCTAAAGCCAGGTCTGCAGCGCTGGATGCGGGCATCTTCCCCACTGTTAACGAGTGGCACCCATCTGCCTGACTCAACTACCGAGGGGCCTGCCTTCCCATCTCCAACAAGGAACCTCTGCCCTTAACGCCGTTTGTCAAACCTTAACTGTCCCCACCCCCAAAGGGCTCTAGCATGAATACCAAGCCCTGCCAGGTTCCTGCCAGAGCCCAGGCCGCAGAGCTCGTGAGGAGGTAGGACTGCAGGAGCCCACGGAGGTGACTGTGGCACTGGCTCCCCTGACGAGTTCCTGAGCACGGTCCTCTCGGCCTCCCCGGCAGCTGTGCCACAGCCTACTGCGCCCGCCTCAGAGTACCCGGCTGCTCGGGGGCGGGAGGCTCCATGTCCTGATCGCGGAACCCTCTTCTGGCCAAGCTTCAGCACAAAGTGTCCAGCAGAGGCTTATTTACCGCTAAGGAACCTACTTGCTACAAGTCCCAGTCTGCCAGCTTGAAACTTAACACGCCCCGCGTCCAGCCTTACCTCTAGCATGATGAAAAGTTCCAGCGCTTCCTGCTCGTTTGTTTTCACAGGGAAAGGAGAGGAGGGCTGAGCTCCCCTGAGCCCCCCGCACCCCACGCAGCAGTGAGCAGGATGCCGCAAGCATCACGACGGACAGCACCTGGCTGCGTCACCCCCGAGCTCTGCGCCTCCCACTCCTGAGGCTTCTCCCGTGGGAAGTTGTCCTCAACTCCCGGGGCTGGGTTTCCGCCCCGCTGCCCACCCACGCCTCTCTGCCACTACATTTGGCCTGGCGGAGGCTGTCTTCCCGATAAGACAGAGCTCTGCAAAGCCCTTACTCATCTCCGCACACGGTGGACACAACGAAATACACGTGGAGCTCAACTGCTCTACTGCTCTGAAGCCTCAGCGTCTACCGCGTAGAACACACATCCCCGCGAGTCGTTCCTCAGGCT